>NC_052327.1:36049926-36402056 GCF_016432855.1 Salvelinus namaycush
GGGAACCATATTTAGGCAGCCATATTCCTTGAGTATTTCGTGGGTGATTGTCTATGGTTAGTTGCCTGTGTCAGCACTATTATTATATAGCTTCACGTTCGTTTTGTTGTTTTTGTATAGTTCGTTCTGTGTTCTTTCTTCATTAAAGAAGATGTATTCAAACCACGCTGCGCTTTGGTCTCATCGCTATAACGAACGTGACACATACCCATGGTATACGGTCTGATATAACACGGCTGTCAGTCAATCCGCATCCAGGGCTTGAACCACCCAGTTTATGATGTGGAATAAATTAATAGTTAACTATAGTATAAATACTGTAGTAAAATAAAACGGTAGTATATACTATAGTAATTAAAGGAGTGGTTTTGACGATTGTAGTATACTGTAGAATTTACTCTAGTGTTTTTGCGGACTGTAGTATACTCTAGTATTTACTGTAGTGTTTATGCAGGCATTACTGTAGCATTTACTATAGTGTTTTTGTTATATTACATTTGACATAGAAGCAGAGGCTTTCTCCTTGAGGAAACCTACTGGAGAAATACTAAAAGAGCACATTTTTCATAACCTGTCGATAGGCAGGACTGGGGTCTAAACAGATAGTTCAGCATTTCTACTATTTTCTATAACCTGTAGGGAACCCAATATATGGCCTACACTGAGTACACAAAATATTAAGTACACCTGCTCTTTTCATGACATACTGTAGACTGACCAACTGAATCCAGGTGAAAACTATGATCCCTTATTATGTCACTTGTTAAATCCAGTACAATCAGTGTAGAAGAAGGGGAGGAGACAGGTTAAATAAGGAGTTTTAAGCCTTAAGACAATTGAGACATGGATTGTGTATTTGTATCATTCAGATGGTGAATGGGGAGAGCCTTTGACTGTAAGAGCCCTTGAACGGGGTATGATAGTAGGTGCCAGGCGAACCGGTTTGTGTCAATAACTGCAATGCTGCAGGGTTTTTCACGCTCAACATTTTCCTGTGTGTATTGAGAATGGTACACCATTCAAAGGACACACAGCCAACTTGACATAATTGTGGGAAGCATTGGAGTCAACATGGGCCATGATCAGTGCATACTTGTATATTTCTTACTTATGGGTGGCACAATGTAGGATATGTGGGAGGAGAATGAGAAGGGTATGTGCACGACCATTCTGTTGCCTACCCCTTTTGGATTGTTAATAAACATCTTGGATTCTAACCATCTGCCTCCTGTGTCTGCATCTGGTTCTCGCCTTGTGCCCTTATAATTACATGATTCCATATGTGTTATTTCGTAGGTTTGATGTCTTCACTATTATTCTACAATGTAGGAAATAGTAAAAATAAAGAAAAACCCTTGAATGAGAAGGTGTGTCCAAACTTTTGACTGGTACTGTATATATGAGAGGGGGTCAGTGTTTTAACCTGTAAAGTGAGCTCATGGTTTGTTTGGCACCATTCCACTCAACCCCACACTCACACTCACCCACACACACAGTCCTCTGTAATGTATTATTCATTGGGCTTTGTGTTATTCATATGACAGTTGTTGAGCTCACGTCTATTCAAGGCAACTACAAGCGATATGATATGAAGCAAGGCCTCTGAGAGAAAAAATCTTTTGAATAAAACATCAGTAGGAACTAATCTGTTTAGGTAAACGACCAGATGATTACTGTGAGAAATGTACAACTAAATGTTAAAACACTGGAAGCTTTACAGTCTGCATACACAGGCTACAGGCTGCAGACACAGAGAGCAGACCACTAATAAAGTGACGAAGGAGCGCATTCCAAAATGCGTCTGCAATAAATATAAATTCCTGAACCTTCCTTTATGATATCAGTAACGTGACAAGGTATTTATACTGAACAAAAATATATGTGTTTACATCCCTGTTAGTGAGTATTTCTCCTTTGCCAAGATAATCCATCCACCTGATAAGTGTGGCATGTCAAGAAGCTGATTAAACAGCATGATCATTAGACAGGTTTACCTTGTTCTGTGGACAATAAAAAGGCCACTCTAAAATATGCAGTTTTGTCTCACAATACAGTGCCACAGTTTGAGGGAGCGTTCAATTGGTGTAACAGTATAACTTTAAACCATCCCCTCGCCCCGACCTCAGGCGCGAACCAGGGACCCTCTGCACACATCAACAACTGACACCCACGAAGCGTCGTCACCCATCGCTCCACAAAAGCCGCGGCCCTTGCAGAGCAAGGGGAAACCCTACTTCAGGTCTCAGAGGAAGTGACGTAACCGATTGAAATGCTATTAGCGCGTACCCGCTAACTAGCTAGCCATTTCACATCCGTTACACTGGCATGCTGACTGCAGGAATGTCCACCAGAGCTGTTGACAGAGAATGTAATGTTAATTTCTCCACCATAAGCCGCCTCCAACCATACCTGCGGAAGTTTTTTGCAGGTGCTGCATTTTTTCGCCGACTTGTGGGGTGAGAGAACAGCAAAAACAAACAAAAATGTCCCCTGGAAATTATCACTGCGATATATTTGGTTTAAAATCTGTGGAATGGCGTGTACAATGTACTACTCAACCTCATCATACTTAGGCTAAATTGACTAATTTAGCCTACTTGTGGAACAGTGCATACAATGCAACATGAAGTAGATGCATAATACAGCTATCAAGGCTGACTTCAAATACCGACATCAATGTAAACGTAACCAGAGCATAAAACAGCTAAATGCAAATGCAAACTATGCTAGATAAATCCTACACATGCATTGAAATAAAAGGTATGCATCAAAGGAATGACTTAGGCCTACAATCGACAGGGACACATAAAGACAAACAAACTCAACCAAGGAATGAAGAAACATCTACACACTAAGCGCCTCGGTACAGGTAGGCATAGTGGAGCTCCATGGGGTGTGGCTGAATGTACAGCGTCTCTGTCTAGTAGCCAGCTAGAATTAGGCTATTCAGTTTGTGGGCAGTTAGACATTTTCTGGGCACAGTTGAGTAGCCTACAATGCTTAAATTAAAATGATAACTGGCACGCATATCTTTAGAAATTGTAGGATCAATTGTAAATTGTCACTCATATGAAAAAGGTTGCAGACCCTCTGCAATAGGCTATAGGAAATCCCCCTTGTGTAACGGCGCATACAGTGTACTATGACATTGTGATTGTCTCGTGCGCTCCACACCAAAATTGTTGCTCTGCATTCAGAGATGTTCCTTATAATGTGTACGCTCAGCTCATTTTTGTATTTGCCTGTCTGCATTATTCGCAATGGAATAAGACTGCTCTGAGAATATTAATATTGCAACATAGTAGCCAACACAAAAAAAAATCCACAGACCAGCTTGTCTCTGTCAGATATTATTGTGTTGCCTACGCAGCATCTGGGTGCTCATTATGTACAAAAACAGCCCTACATCCACACTATAGCTAAATAACTTAGCTATATTGAATTACGTTTTGCCAGCAAGATTGATCTGCTAGAATATCACATTTTAATTCAGGAAGATGGACAAGTAAGACTGATAGAGTGAGAGGTGGAAATGCATTATACCAGAGGCAGGTAGGCTACAGGTAGGGGTGCAGGCAGACTATGATGATGTAGGCCTACAGCAAGAAGTTAAAAAAGCTATCCCAACTAGGTTATCATTAATTATTTGCATTATCTCAATTATCATTCTGTCACTGCATGACAACGCATATTTGTTATAGCCTACAATTGTTATTGTCTTTGAAGCCAAAAAGAAGACATGTATTTTGGGGAAATGCTCTAAATACCAAATTGTTCAGTTATTTATTTTCATACAAATAGGCCTACATTAAATCAAAATTGCACTAGCCTACAGGGCAAAACAATGAAAATAACAATTAGGCTTACAGCTATCACAACCTATATTTTAATAACAATTTTTTTTAAATGGTTTCGAATGGTCACCAAAAAGGAGGGCCCCCCACCTCCCAATTCCCAATTAAATTAACCCCTGACTATCAGATTACAACAAGGCTTACAACATCAAATTCAAAGCAATCGGCGCACTGCCTAAACAGCTGACCGGCAAAGCAAATGGCACTGTGTCTGCCCTCTGCTTTCTAAAAGTGACAGAAAAGGAGCACAGGCTGGCAGCTGCTCTCCGTGGAATGCTCTCCATGGTCCTAAAGTCTGCCATTACAGTAAACAGCCATTGCATTTTAATCGTGTTTATTTCTATTTTTTATTAATATATATTTTTTATTCCCTTATTTTCGAGGGGTGCACCCTCAGCACCCCTCCTTCCCATGGCTATGCCTCCAATGTCAAGTTTGAGAATTTGGCAGTACGTCCAACTGGCCTCACAGGTTTCCCGAAATAATTCCCCTGTATTTAGCGCCATCCATCATTCCTTCAATTCTGACTAGTTTCCCAGTCCCTGCCAATGTAAAACATCCCCACAGCATGATGCTGCCACCACCACCATGCTTCACTGTGGGGAAGGTGTTCTCGGGGTGATGAGAGGTGCTGGGTTTGTGCCAGACAAATAATTTTCCTTGATTGCCAAAAGGCTACATTTTAGTCTCATCTGACCAGAGTACCTTCTTCCATATGTTTGGGGAGTCTCCCACATGCCTTTTGGCAAACACCAAACATGTTTGCTAATTTTTTTCTTTAAGCAATGGCTTTTTTTCTGGCCACTCTTCCGTAAAGCCCAGCTCTGTGGAGTGTACGGCTTAAAGTGGTCCTATGGACAGATACTCCAATCTCCGCTGTGGAGCTTTGCAGCTCCTTCAGGGTTCTCTTTGGTTTCCTTGTTGCCTCGCTGATTAATGCCCTCCTTGCCTGGTCTGTGAGTTTTGGTGGGCAGCCCTCTCTTGGCAGGTTTGTTGTGGTGCCGTATTCTTTCCATTTTTAAATAATGGATTTAATGGTGCTCCGTGGGATGTTCAAAGTTTCTGATATTTTTTTATAGCCCAACCCTGATCTGTACTTCTCTACAACTTTGTCCCTGACCTGTTTGAAGAGCTCCTTGGTCTTCATGGTGCCACTTGCTTGGTGGTGCCCCTTGCTTAGTGGTGTTGCAGACTCTGGGGCCTTTCAGAACAGGTGTGTGTATATATACTGAGATAGTGTGACAGATCATGTGACACTTAGATTGTACACAGGTGGACTTTATTTAACTAATTGTGTGACTTCTGAGGGTAATTGGTTGCACCAGATCTTATTTAGGGGCTTCAGAGCAAAAGGGGTAAATACATATGCACGCACCACTTTTCTATTTTTTATTTTTTTGAATTTTTTGAAACAAGTTACTGAAATCCGTTTTACCTCATTTCTACCAGCATGTGCAACCAGAGGAAAACAACTGTAGACCACCTTTATCCACACACAGAGATGCATACAAAGCATTCCCTCGCCCTCCATTTGGAAAATCTGACCATAACTCTATCCTCCTGATTCCTGCTTACAAGCAAAAACTAAAGCAGGAAGTACCAGTGACTCACTCAATACGGAAGTGGTCAGATGATGCAAATGCTAAGCTACAGGACTGTTTTGCTAGCACAGACTGGAATAGGTTCCTAGATTCTTCCGATGGCATTGAGGAGTAGACCACATTAGTCACTGGCTTCATCAATAAGTGCATTGATGATGTCATCCCCACAGTGACGTACGTTCATACCCCAACCAGAAGCCATGGATTACAGGCAACATCCGCACTTAGCTAATGGGTAGAGCTGCCTCTTTGAAGGAGCAGGACTCTAACCCGGACGCTAATAAGAAATCCTGCTATCCCCTCCGACGAAGCATAAAACAGGCAAGGACAGATTTCCATTGCTCGTGTTTCTTGGCCCAAGCACGTCTCTTCTTCTTATCGGTGTCCTTTAGTAGTGGTTTCTTTGCAGCAATTCGACCATGAAGGCCTGATTGACACAGTCTCCTCTGTACAGTTGATGTCTAGATGTGTCTGTTACTTGATCTCTGTGAAGCATTTATTTGGGCTGCAATTTCTGAGGCTGTTAACTATAATGAACTTATCATTTGCAGCAGAGGTAACTCTGGGTCTTCCTTTCCTGTGGTGGTCCTCATGAAAGCCAGTTTCATCATAGCGCTTGATGGTTTTTGCGACTGATCTTGATGAAACGTTCAAAGTTCTTGAAACTTTCCGTATTGACTGACCTTCATGTCTTGAAGTAATGATGGACTGTCATTTTTCTTTGCTTATTTGAGCTGTTCTTGCCATGATATGGACTTGGTATTTTACCAAATAGGGCTATATTATTTATACCACCACTACCTTGTCACAACACAACTGATTAGCTCAAACATATTAAGAAGGAAAGAAATTCCACAAATTAACTTTTAACAAGGCACACCTGTTAATTAAAATGCATTCCAGACGACGACCTCATGAAGCTGGTTGAGAGAATGCCAAGAGTGTGCAAAGATGTCTTCAAGGCAAAAGGTGGCTACTTTGAATAATCTGAAATATTTTATATCTTTTGATTTCTTTAACACTTTTTTGGTTACTACACGATTCCATATGTGTTATTTCATAGTTTTGATGTCTTCACTATTATTCTACAATGTAGAAAATAGTACAAATAAAGAAAAACCCTTGAATGAGTAGGTGTGTCCAAACTGTTGACTGGTAGTGTAATTTTAAGTTAAACAAAACAAATTTAATTTTAAAAAGCTTAAATGCTAAATTTATAGGTGCCACGATCGTCTTTGGGTGAGAGAGAGGACCAAGGCGCAGCGTGTGAAAAATACATCTTCTCTTTATTATTAAGAAGAAAAACAAAACAAAACAACAAATAGACGAACGTGAAGCTATATAAATGAACTAAGTGCACACATGCAACATAGAACATAGACACAGACAATTACCCACAAAACCCCAATGCCTATGACTGCCTTAAATATGGCTCTCAATCAGAGACAATGAACCACAGCTGCCTCTAATTGAGAACCAATCTAGGCAGCCATAGACATAACTAGACAACTACACTAGACACTACAAAAACACATACATTCCCCATGTCACACCCTGACCTAACTAAAAAACATAAAGAAAACAAAGAATACTAAGGCCAGGGCGTGACAATAGGCATGTTTTTGAAGTGATTTTCTTGGTCTGTTGTTGAAATGCTGAACACTCCTATCAGCCCGTAGCGTGTCACAAATGCTTCACAATTTATTTAAAAAAATATGCCTAGTTTCCTGAATCGAGACACAAATGACAGGCTATAGCCTTCAAAACAATATAGCCTAAATAATACATTTTCGTTTCTTCTGAGGTTACCTGGCTTGCTCCTGACTGATTTTGAGTTAGTATTTTGTTTAATACGTTGTTGAAATGTTGAACGTCAATTGATAGTGACAGAATCACAAATTACTTCCCTAGCAAAGTCGATTTTTTGTCTCCTCGGCTGTAGAAGGTTGTAGCGCAGCCTCAGAAAAACCAAAGGTTTTCTATATGCATCGGAGTCATGTCTTTCCCCTGTATTTTACAGCTTGTTTCTAGCATAAAGTTTTGCACACTAAAGCGTCGTTATATCAGGTCCATACATTTAAAAAAAATCTTAAACTAACAAGGGGTAGTTCTATACTTTTAGCCATTTTCTTTAACAAAAGCCACAATCCCCTCATATTCCCTCACATACCCCCTCAATTCGAGCCCTGGTTTTAACTTAACAAGCCATCCCTTCACTGATACTGATATATTTATTAAGGAGTGCATGGTGTCTGAAGGACAGGATTTTGCTGACAAAATCTATGGATAGTAGACTAATGAATTTGGCCTTCTCTGATTAGCCTACTTTCAGCACACATGCGCTGTCCATCTCGGTGGCTACCGCTTCATATTAATGTAAGTTATGTAAATTACTCGAACATGGCTTATTGTGAGGTCAAAAACTCTGATTAATACTGTAGCTTAATTATGGGCAGGGAAACATATTGTTTTTATTAAAATCTATTATAGCGGTAGCAAAATTACCTCTGGTCCTCCTTCCCAACTTCGTGCTCTCAAGCTCGTGCTCATAGATATTGCAGTGTCTCTGTATCAGCCTGAGAGAGAAACGGCCGCACCTTGGCAATGTTCCTCAGGTGGTAAAATGCTATTTTGGTCACATTCTCAATGTGTGATTCAACATTTAGTTCAGAATCTAAAATAACACCTTGGTTTTTTTACCTGGTGTTTTATGTTAATTGCTCGTGAATTAAAATGCGCTTCTAGATTCTCTCTCTGTGCTTTGGCTCCAACAATAAGTACCTCGGTCTTGCCTTGATTAAGCTGGAGGAAGTTGTGAGCCATCAAAGTATTTAAATCACTAATGCAGTCTAATAATTTATCCGTGGAGCTAAAATCCTCTGGTAATACAGAAATGTCAAGTTGTGTATCGTCTCCGTAGCAGTGAAAATCAATGCTGTGCTCTCTGATAATATTGCAAAGGGGTAAAATATATTTAAATTGTAGTGGAGCAGGTCGAGAGTTTCAAGTTCCTTGGTATCCACATCACCAACGATCTATCATGGTCCAAACCCACCAAGACAGTCGTGAAGAGGACACAAAACCTTTTCCCCTCAGGAGACTGAAAAGATTTGGCATGGGTCCCCAGATCCTCAAAAAGTTCTACAGCTGCACCATCGAGAGCATCCTGACTGGTTGCATCACCGCCTGGTATGGAAACTGCTAAGGCATCTGACCATAAGGCGCCACAGAGGGAAATGCGTATGGCCCAGTACATCACTGGGGCCAAGCTTCCTGCAATCCAGGACCTATATAATAGGCGGTGTCAGAGGAAAGCCCATAAAATTGTCAGAGACTCCAGTCACCCAAGTCATAGACTGTTTTCTCCGCTACCGCACGGCAAGCGGTACCGCAACGCCAAGTCTAGGACCAAAAGTCTCCTTAACAGCTTCTACCCCCAAGCCATAGGCCTGCGGAACAATGAATTAAATGGTCACCGGACTATTACATACCCCGGCCAACAGCTCTGCAACCCCCGCAGCAACAAAGCCTCCTTCACTCATGCTGCTAAACATACCCTCGTAAAACTGACTATCCTACCGATCCTTGACTTCGACGATGTCATTTACAAAATAGCCTCCAACACTCTACTCAACAAATTGGATGTAGTCTATCACAGTGCCATCCGTTTTGTCACCAAAGCCCCATATACGACCCACCACTGCGACCTGTATGCTCTCGTTGGCTGGCCCTCACTTCATATTCGTCGCCAAACCCACTGGCTCCAGGTCATCTATAAGTCTTTGCTAGGTTAAGCCCTGCCTTATCTCAGCTCACTGGACACCATAGCAACACCCACCCATCTATTTTACAATAGTTATATTTTGTTTGGTTTTAGTCCTGGCCTTTCTCTATTTCTGATGTCCATCTGGTTGGATTTCTATTTGTAACTGTGCTATTTCACAAAAGTTCCAAACCTATATATATTCCACAGACTCTGTATGTTTTACATTTGTTACCTTGTTGTTATTAGTCCCACCCTTCAGCTCCATTCAACCCCTCCCATCTATCGCTGAACACCATCCAGTTTTGATTCCTATTTGCCATATATTTTTCAACTGTGCTGTGATGCTTCACAAAAGTACTGAACCTTTCTATTCTCATAGTTTCTACATATTGTAATTTAAAGATAAAAAAATGTTGCTAAAATAATTATTATATTATTGATCAACTGATTATGACTCAAATCACCCAGTATTACTATCTGCAGCGTTAGTTCTAGGTAAATGTTGCAATTCTTCAGCCATTCCTGGACCTGTGACCAAAAACGATATACATATGGACAGTCCCAAAATAAATGATCTAATGACTATGCCTCCTCACAGCAAAATCTGCAGAGCTGGGAAGATTGTATCCCCCATATATTTAACATTCTATTGGTTTCAAGAATTTTGAATAATAACTTAAGTTGGAAAATTTGAAGTTTTGAATCCGGCGTCGTTTTGCGTGTCAATTCATAAACCATATGCTATGGAATCGGTACATCGAAAATCTCTTCCCAACTATTTTGCAACTATTTATGGCAAAATAGTCTAGGAGACAGAACGCATCTCCTTCCTGAGCGGTATGACAGCTGCGTGGTCCCATGGTGTGTATAGTTGCGTACTATTGTTTGTACAGATGAACGTGGTACCTTCAGGCGTTTGGAAATTGCTCCCAAGGATGAACCAGACTTGTGGAGGTCTACAATTGTTTTTCTGATGTCTTGGCTGATTTCTTTTGATTTTCCCATGATGTCAAGCAGAGGCACTGAGTTTGAAGGTAGGACTTGAATCACATCCACAGGTACACCTCCAATTGACTCAAATGATATCAATTAGCCTACCAGAAGCTTCTAAAGCCATGACAGGATTTCCCAAGCTGTTTAAAGGCACAGTCAATTTAGTGTATGTAAACTTCTGAACAACTGGAATTGTGATACAGTGAAATAATCTGTAAACAATTGTTGGAAAAATTACTTGTGACATGCACAAAGTAGATGTCCTAACCGACAAACCGAAGAAATTTGTGGAGTGGTTGAAAAATGAGTTTACATACATTCAGGTTGGAGTCATTTAAACTTCTGACTTCAACTGTAAACTCTGATATGACTAAAGAGTTAATCAGGGTGATTTTTCCACATACAGGTATTTTCCTTTCCATGGTAGCATTTCCATGGTACCTCTGCTAACTTTCTATAAAAATGTATTGGAGTGAGAATTTCTTTATTTCGGGATATGCATACCGAGTATGTCCACATCCCCATCAGACCATTTTATTGGTAAACTACACCGTAATGTAAAAGTTCCATTTTTTTGTGATCCAATACGTAATATAGTAAGTACACTTATCATAATTTGGTTTTAATACAGAGAGGTTAGAAAAAGTATCTAGATCCTCTATGAGGCTGGGGAGGGATTCTAATTGTGGTTTTGAAAGAAAATCTGAATCATCAGCGTACAATGACATCTTTGTTTTTAATCCATGGATTTTTAATCCCTTAATATTATTGTTGGATCTAATTTTAACAGCTAACATTTCACTGGTAATAATACATAGATATGCCAATAGTGGACAGCCTTGTTTTCCTCCTCTTGACAGTTTAAAACCTTCTGAGACAGCCATTATTTACTATTTTACTCCTAGGGTTACTATACATAACTTTAACCCATTTTAAAAGAGATTTTCCAAAATTGAAATATTCCAGGCATTTATATATAAACTCCAGTCACACTTTATCAAAACCCTTTTCAAAGTCAGCTATGATGGGAGAACCTACCAGAAGGACAAAAGTCTCTACAGCACTTCACCAATCTGGGCTTTAACTTCTACTTCATCACAATCCCGGATCCGGGAGCACCCCCATCAGTAAAAAAGCTGACTAGCATAGCCTAGCATAGCGTCACAAGTAAATACTAGCATCTAAATATCATTAAATCACAAGTCCAAGACACCAGATGAAAGATACACATATTGTGAATCCAGCCATCATTTCTGATTTTTAAAATGTTTTACAGGGAAGACACAATATGTAAATCTATTAGCTAACCACGTTAGCAAAAGACACAACTTTTTTTACTCCACCATTTTTTTCCTGCATAGGTAGCTATCACAATTTCGACCAAATAAAGATATAAATAGCCACTAACCAAGAAACAACTTCATCAGATGACAGTCTGATAACATATTTATTGTATAGCATATGTTTTGTTAGAAAAATTTGCATATTTCAGGTATAAATCATAGTTTACCATTGCAGCCACCATCACAACTCTCACCAAAACAACTAGAATAACTACAGAGACCAACGTGAATTACCTAAATACTCATCATAAAACATTTCTGAAAAATACACAGCGTACAGCAAATGAAAGACAAAGATCTTGTGAATCCAGCCAATATTTCAGATTTTTTAAGTGTTTTACAGCGAAAACACAATATAGCATTATATTAGCTTACTACAATAGCCAACCACACAACAGCATTGATTCAAGCCAACAATAGCGATAACGTATAAACCAGCAAAAGATATTAATTTTTTCACTAACCTTCTCAAACTTCTTCAGATGACAGTCCTATAACATCATATTACACAATACATATAGAGTTTGTTCGAAAATGTGCATATTTAGCGGCACAAATCGTGGTTATACAATGACAATAGTAGCCAAGCTGCCAACAATATGTCGGGAGAAATCTTGGGAGAGGCACCTATTCTAATCAGTAACTAATCATAAACTTGACTAAAAAATACAGGTTGGACAGCAAATGAAATATACATTAGTTCTTAATGCAAGTGTTAGATTTTTTAAATTAACGTTACTACGACATACAGCGTGCGTTAAAGCGAGACCGCACTGAGATTCATGGCGGAATATGAGTGTAACATTTTTCAACAGAACAACGAATTAACATCATATATAGTTCTTACTTTTTGATGAGCTCCCATCAGAATCTTGGGCAAGGTGTCCTTTGTCCAAAAGAATCGTTGCTCGGTTGTAGATTGTCGCCTTCAATGTCGGAATTAGCAGTAAACATTAGCCATGTGGCAAAGACGTGCCCAACTCCCTAAAACGCAGCATAAATAAATATCCGAAAATCGCAATATAATGATATAAACTGATATAACTCGGTTTAATATAACAACATTATGATGTCTTTAACACCTATATCGAATAAAAACAGAGCCGGATATATCTAAGGCCTATAAAGGGAGCTTTCTATCACGACAGCCAGAGGTCCTTCCTACGTCAGAGCGAAGAGGACAAAGGACGGACCCCACGTTGCCAGCCCATTTATAAGCTCTCAGATCTGCCTAGAAACACCATTTCAATTCTCACTATTCACTGACATCCAGGGGAAGGCGTATGCAGTACATCTCAACCAATAGAAGACAGGCAGATTTATAAACGGATCTCAGAACAGCCAGCAGAATTCAGCATTCTCACATCCTCATAGGAAAATTGCTCTAACTCCAGTTCTGTTTTACTCACAGATATAATTCAAACGGTTTTAGAAACTAGAGAGTGTTTTCTATCCAATAATAATAATATGCATATTGTACGAGCAAGAATTGAGTACGAGGCAGTTTAATTTGTGAACGAAATTATTACAAAGTGCCAACAGCACCCCCTATTGAGAAAGGGAGAGTGGCCAGACAGAAGCCACTCGTAAGAAAAAGGCACATGACAGCATGCCTGGAGTTTGCAAAAAGGCACGTGAAAGACTGAAAATCTGTGGAAAGATTTGAATATTTCTGATAACCGCTGCTCCCCATCTCCAGAAGTGCAAAGCTGATACAAAAATACCCAATACTACTGAAAGCTGTAATAGCCGCCAAAGGTGCTTCTACAAAGTATTGAATCAGGGGTGTGAATACTTATGTAAATGAGAGATTTCTGTATTTCATTTTAAATATATTTGCAAAAATGTCTAAACATGTTTTCCCTTTGTCATTATGGGGTATTATGTGTACATGGGTGAGAAAGAAAATCAATTTAATCAATTTTGAATTCAGAATATAACACAACAAAATGTGGAATAAGTCAAGGGGTATGAATACTTTATATGGTATTGTAAAATACATTGATATAGGTCTGCTGATTTAATGAAAGTGTTGACAATGGAATAGTCAACTGCTGCTTCCTGTGTAGCAAAGCCCATGATTAACACCTGCTTTATTCTTCAATCATACCTGTATTGCAGATAGTTGAGAAAATGCCTCTTAAAGGGAAGCTTGAAGACTGTGGAAGTCTGCAGACTCTTACAAGATTCTTTCACAAGAAATCTGTGGGTCAGTTGTTAAAAAAATATTGTTTAGGATAAATGACAAACTGCAATTCCACAAAGAGAGTTGCAAACACTTGTTGACATTCTTTCACTAATTTAACTGATGTTGTTCTATCTCTTCTCTTAACAGGTATGGACCCAGAAATTAATTCAGCATCTCTTCTGTTTATTTTAGACCCATTTTTCCATTGAAAAAGTGCCCATCACACAATTTGTTTGATTTTAAATGTAACCTTGAATTATTTGTTTCAAGATACTTTGGGCTATTTACTTCATTTTTCTGTTTGAATAAAATACATAATTTGAAGAACAAACATAATTGTGGCAATTCATATCTTTCAGTAAAAAAAAAAAAGTTAAATGTTCTCTTACTTATAAAATAGTCCTGATCATATAGGCTCCTGAGTGGCATAGCAGTCTTAGGCACTGCATCTCAGTACTAGAGGTGTCACTACAGACACCCTCGTTCGAATCCAGGCTGTATCACAACCGGCTGTGATTGGGAGTCCCATAGGGCGGCGCACAATTGTCCCAGCTTTGGCCGTCATCTCCCTCAAACAAGTGCACAAGCACACACCAGACACATTTCCCGTACAACCCAATATTCTCATGACACTCCTGAGAGGAATCCGGTATGTGTCTTTTAGAGAATCCAGTGCTAATGAGCCATTGCTGTGCAACACACGCTTCCTGAGACGCTGACACTACGACGACTGCAGTTTCTCTCTCCATATGGTGCAGTGTCTCATCTTTTTCAGAAGTACACAAACAAATGAAGCAGTAAAAAGCTCAGCAGAAATGGCACCTTGTATGTATGTATAGTAGGCTGGCTGTAATTAACAGTCCTGCTCAGTACACCATGATACTGTATCTGTAAGATAGTGTAGGTAGTCTGCCAAATCTAGATGATTGTTATCAAAGGCGTCATGCCCAAAGTGTGCACAGGTGCCCCTTCAGATTTGTCCTATTTTTTTTTTTTTTATCATAGGTTCCTAATATCTCAACCTCATAACTAGCTAGCTTGTCTAACTATCTCAGCTGGCATGCCTGCAAGCAAGGTTTGGTAGACTTTAGAAAAACAAGCAGTAACTAAATGTACTGTCTGAATAAGACTCACATTCCTTTGAATCTTTTACCCAGATTTTAGCAGAGAAGTATATTTCATTTCTTTAAAAAAAAGTAGCACCAGTCAGGAGGATACCGACTGCTCAAGAGGATATTCTTACATATGCAGAAAAATATACATATTATTTTTTACATAGATGCACATTTTGTTTTACTGTACTGTGCAGCGCACCACATGAAAAAAATTATCATTATGACAATTTGGCAGAGAAATCGTTGCTTTAGTTGACGCAAATAGTTTCCTCTCTGTAGTGTGGAGTGAAGAATGGCCTGCCTGATGGTAAGGGGAAGAGATTCCTTGGATAGCACCTCTGCTGTGGCCCAGTCTTGTCATGTCTTTCTGACTCAGCAGTCAGACTATGAGGATGGAACTTTTTGTGTGCATCCCAAATGGCACCCTATCTATCTATCTATCTATCTATCTATCTATCTATCTATCTACCAGAGCTCTACGGGCCCTGATCAATATACCAGAGCTCTATGGGCCCTGATCAAAAGAAGTGCACTACATAGGGAATAGGGTATTATTTAGGACGCACCTTTACTTGAAGTTCAGTAGCGGGGCATGCTTCAGCGGGATGAGCGCTCTGACCGTCACCTCCTGAACTGTGACTGAACCCGTCATTTGGAGCTGAGGACGACTGGCTTTCCTCCATGACCCTGAACCAATCTGAGCCAATCCTCCCCTGTTGACATGGTCCTTTTACACTCTATCCATTCAGCTTGGCTAAGGCTGTCTCCAGGATGATCTATAATGTATTAACTTCCACTTAAGGTGGATTTTCACTTAGGGTGTTTTATCATATAGTCCTCTTGAAAATAACCATTCTCAGTCCTCTTTAAAGTGAACTCTTTAAAGTGAACTCCTCAAAAGAGTTGAGGACTCAACTCTTTTGCCAGTTCACTTATTCTGTGGACCAAGTCCTCTTTGCATTCACATTGCTATGTTTAGAAAGGAACCAAGGTCTTTTTCTAACATGCACTCTGGGTTTTTACAAAGTACAGGACAAGACAGCTAGATATACCTACTTACATTTTGGAAGCTAATAGATTGTGTTTAGTTAAACTATGAGAAATAATAATTGTAGTCAGAAGATACTACTAACATGTACATTTGATTGGTAACAGAATAAATAGCAATAGAATAACTGCAGAATATATGATGCTGTAATTGAAATTGTACACCCAAGGTAGGCTACTGCCCCTTTAATTAAGAGCTAGAATCAATTTTGTACCCTATGTTGTGATTCTCACCAAATACAGTGCCTTCGGAAAGTATTCAGACCCCTTGATTTTGTTAGGTTACAGAATTATTCTAAAATTAATTAAATTTTAATTTTTTCTCATCTATCTACATACATTACCCGATAATGACAAAGCAAGAACAGGTTTTCAGAAATGTTTGCTAGTTTACATAAGTATTCAGACCCTTTACTCAGTACTTTGTTGAAGCACCTTTGGCAGTGATTACAGCCTCTGGTCTTCTTGGGTATGATGGTACAAGCTTGGCACACCTGTGTTTTGGGAGTTTCTCCCAATTCTTCTCTGTAGATCCTTTCAAGCTGTCAGGTTGGATGCACAGATATTTTCAGGTCTCTCCAGAGATGTTCGATCGGGTTCAAGTCCTGGCTCTAGCTGGGCCACTCAAGGACATTCAGAGACTTGTCCCGAAACCACTCCTGCATGGTCTTGGCTGTGTGTTAGGGTCGTTGTCCAGTTGGAAGGTGAACCTTCGCCCCAGTCTGAGGTCCTGAGTGCTCTGGAGCAGCTTTTCATCAAGGATCTCTCTGTACTTCGCTCCGTTCATCTTTGCCTCGATCCTGACTAGTCTCCCAGTCCCGGCCACTGAAAAACATCCACACAGCGAGATGTTGCCACTACCATGCTTCACCGTAGGGTTGGTGCCAAGTTTCCTCTAGAAGTGACACTTGGCATTCAGGCCAAAGAGTTCAATCTTGGTTTCATCAGAGCAGAGAATCTTGTTTCTCATGGTCTGAGAGTCTTTATGTGCCTTTTGGCAAACTTCAAGCTGGCTGTCATGTGCCTTTTACTGAGTAGTGACTTCCGTCTGGCCACTCTACCATAAATGCCTGATTGGTGGAGTGCTGCAGAGATGGTTGTCCTTCTGGAAGGTTCTCCCATCTCCACAGAGGAACTCTAGAGCTCTGTCAGAGTGACCATCGGTTCTTGGGCCTTGGTCTGGGAGGTGACCTTCTCCCCAGATTGCTCAGGTTGGCCGGGCGGCCAGCTCTAGGAAGAGTCTTGGTGGTTCCAAACTTCTCCATTTAAGAATGATGTAGGCCACTGTTCTTGGGGACCTTCAATGCTACAGAAATGTTTTGGTACCCTTTCCCAGATCTGTGCCTCGACACAATCCTGTCTCGGTTCTCTACGGACAACTCATGGCTTGGTTTTTCCTCTGACATGCACTGTCAACAGTGGGATCTTATTTGGACAGGTGTGTGCCTTTCCAAATCATGTCCAATCAATTGGATTTACCACAGATGGACTCCAATGAAGTTGTAAAAACAGCTCAAAGATAAAGTCGGGGCGGCAGGTAGCCCAGTGGTTAGAGAGTTGGGCCAGTAACCGAAAGGTTGCTAGATCGAATATCCGAGCTGACAATGTAAAAATCTGCCATTCTGCCCCTGAACAAAGCAGTTAACCCACTGTTCCAAGGCTGTCATTGTAAATAAGGAATTGTTCTTAAACTGACTTGCCTAGTTAAATAAATCATCAATTGAACAGGATTCACATGAGCTCAATTTTAAGTCTCATAACAAAGGTTCTGAATACTTATGTAAATAAGGAATTTGTTTTTTTATTTTCAATACATTTGCAAAAAATTAGATTAGATTGCTGAGGATTTATTTTTTTATTTTTTTAAATGTAATCGATTTTAGAATAAGGCTGTATCATAACAAAATGTGGAAAAAGTCAAGGGATCTGAACACTTTCTGAAGGCACTGTATATTGTCTTCTCACTCTTTTCAAACCCCACAATCAATAAACCGCTTATGACGCTCTCTTAGCATATGGGTCACTTATTGCAAACAAACGGTGTCTCCCGACCCCTCCTGTCTCAGCCTCCAGTATTTATGCTGCAGTAGTTTATGTGTCGGGGGGGCTAGGGTCAGTCTGTTATATCTGGAGTATTTCTCCTGTCTTATCCAGTGTCCTGTGTGAATTTAAGTATGCTCTCTCTAAATCTTTTTCTCTCTCTCTTCCTCTCTTCCTTTCTTTCTTTCTTTCTTTCTCTCTCTCGGAGGACCTGAGCCCTAGGACCATGCCTCAGGACTACCTGGCCTGATGACTCCTTGCTGTCCCCAGTCCCCCTGGCCGTGCTGCTGCTCCAGTTTCAACTGTTCTGCCTGCGGCTATGGAACCCTGACCTGTTCACCGGACGTGCTACCTGTCCCAGACCTGCTGTTTTCAACTCTCTAGAGACAGCAGGAGCGGTAGAGATACTCTGAATGATCGGCTATGAAAAGCCAACTGACATTTACTCCTGAGGTGCTGACTTGCTGCACCCTCGACAACTACTGTGATTATTATTATTTGACCATGCTGGTCATTTATGAACATTTGAACATCTTGGCCATGTTCTGTTATAATCTCTACCCGGGCACAGCCAGAAGAGGACTGGCCACCCCTTATAGCTTGGTTCCTCTCTAGGTTTCTTCCTAGGTGCTGGCCTTTCTAGGGAGTTTTTTCTAGCCACCGTGCTTCTACACCTGCATTGCTTGCTGTTTGGGGTTTTAGGCTGGGTTTCTGTACAGCACTTTGTGATATCAGCTGATGTAAATACATTTGATTGAAAATTTGATTGAAATAATCTGAACTAAAAACCACACATTATGGAATTTCTGTGCGTCCTTGACAATCCCTAATCCATATCCAAAAACAGCACACATTTTTTCCCACGAACCTGCACATCATCATCTCTCTTTTATGGCACCAATGTGAGGGTTTATGGCAGGGGAAACGGTGTTGCAGTAGTCTAGTGTGAGGGTTTATGGCAGGGGAAACAGTATTGCAGTAGTCTAGTGAGGGTTTATGGCAGGGGAAACAGTGTTACAGTAGTCTAGTGTGAGGGGTTATGGCAGGGGAAACAGTGTTGCAGTAGTCTAGTGTGAGGGGTTATGACAGGGGAGACAGAGTTACAGTAGTCTAGTGTGAGGGGTTATGGCAGGGGAAACAGTGTTACAGTAGTCTAGTGTGAAGGTTTATGGCAGGGGAAACAGTGTTGCAGTAGTCTAGTGTGAGGGTTTATGGCAGGGGAAACAGTGTTACAGTAGTCTAGTGTGAGGGGTTATGGCAGGGGAAACAGTGTTGCAGTAGTCTAGTGTGAGGGGTTATGACAGGGGAAACAGTGTTGCAGTAGTCTAGTGTGAGGGTTTATGGCAGGGGAAACAGTGTTGCAGTAGTCTAGTGTGAGGGTTTATGGCAGGGGAAACAGTGTTGCAGTAGTCTAGTGTGAGGGGTTATGGCAGGGGAAACAGTGTTACAGTAGTCTAGTGTGAGGGGTTATGGCAGGGGAAACAGTGTTGCAGTAGTCTAGTGTGAGGGGTTATGTCAGTAGTCTAGTGTGAGGGGTTATGGCAGGGGAAACAGTGTTGCAGTAGTCTAGTGTGAGGGGTTATGTCAGTAGTCTAGTGTGAGGGGTTATGGCAGGGGAAACAGTGTTGCAGTAGTCTAGTGTGAGGGGTTATGGCAGGGGAAACTGTGTTGCAGTAGTCTAGTGTGAGGGGTTATGTCAGTAGTCTAGTGTGAGGGGTTATGGCAGGGGAAACTGTGTTGCAGTAGTCTAGTGTGAGGGGTTATGTCAGTAGTCTAGTGTGAGGGGTTATGGCAGGGGAAACAGTGTTACAGTAGTCTAGTGTGAAGGTTTATGGCAGGGGAAACAGTGTTGCAGTAGTCTAGTGTGAGGGGTTATGGCAGGGGAAACTGTGTTGCAGTAGTCTAGTGTGAGGGGTTATGGCAGGGGAAACAGTGTTGCAGTAGTCTAGTGTGAGGGTTTATGGCAGGGGAAACAGTGTTACAGTAGTCTAGTGTGAGGGGTTATGGCAGGGGAAACAGTGTTACAGTAGTCTAGTGAGGGGTTATGGCAGGGGAAACTGTGTTGCAGTAGTCTAGTGTGAGGGTTTATAGCAGGGGAAACGGTGTTGCAGTAGTCTAGTGTGAGGGTTTATGGCAGGGGAAACTGTGTTACAGTAGTCTAGTGTGAAGGTTTATGGCAGGGGAAACTGTTGCAGTAGTCTAATGTCAGGGTTTATGGCAGGGGAAACTGTTGCAGTAGTCTAGTGAGGGTTTATGGCAGGGGAAACAGTGTTACAGTAGTCTAGTGTGAGGGGTTATGGCAGGGGAAACAGTGTTGCAGTAGTCTAGTGTGAGGGGTTATGGCAGGGGAAACAGTGTTGCAGTAGTCTAGTGTGAGGGTTTATGGCAGGGGAAACCGTGTTGCAGTAGTCTAGTGTGAGGGTTTATGGCAGGGGAAACTGTTGCAGTAGTCTAGTGTGAGGGGTTATGGCAGGGGAAACAGTGTTACAGTAGTCTAGTGTGTCAGGGTTTATGGCAGGGGAAACAGTGTTGCAGTAGTCTAGTGTGAGGGGTTATGGCAGGGGAAACTGTATTACAGTAGTCTAGTGTGAAGGTTTATGGCAGGGGAAACTGTTGCAGTAGTCTAGTGTCAGGGTTTATGGAAGGGGAAACAGTGTTGCAGTAGTCTAGTGTGAGGGTTTATGGCAGGGGAAACAGTGTTGCAGTGGTCTAGTGTGAGGGTTTATGGCAGGGGAAACAGTGTTGCAGTAGTCTAGTGTGAGGGGTTATGGCAGGGGAAACTGTGTTGCAGTAGTCTAGTGTGAGGGGTTATGGCAGGGGGAACGGTGTTGCAGTAGTCTAGTGTGAGGGGTTATGGCAGGGGAAACAGTGTTACAGTAGTCTAGTGTGAGGGGTTATGGCAGGGGAAACAGTGTTACAGTAGTCTAGTGTGAGGGGTTATGTCAGGGGAAACCGTGTTGCAGTAGTCTAGTGAGGGGTTATGGCAGGGGAAACAGTGTTGCAGTAGTCTAGTGTGAGGGTTTATGGCAGGGGAAACAGTGTTACAGTAGTCTAGTGTGAAGGTTTATGGCAGGGGAAACAGTGTTGCAGTAGTCTAGTGTGAGGGGTTATAGCAGGGGAAACGTTGTTGCAGTAGTCTAGTGTGAGGGGTTATGGCAGGGGAAACAGTGTTACAGTAGTCTAGTGTGAGGGTTTATAGACGGGGAAACAGTGTTGCAGTAGTCTAGTGTGAGGGTTTATGGCAGGGGAAACGGTGTTGCAGTAGTCTAGTGTGAGGGTTTATGGCAGGGGAAACGGTGTTACAGTAGTCTAGTGTGAGGGGTTATGGCAGGGGAAACAGTGTTGCAGTAGTCTAGTGTGAGGGGTTTATGGCAGGGGAAACAGTGTGACAGTAGTCTAGTGTGAGGGGTTATGGCCGGGGAAACGGTGTTGCAGTAGTCTAGTGTGAGGGTTTATAGCAGGGGAAACCGTGTTGCAGTAGTCTAGTGTGAGGGGTTATGGCAGGGGAAACTGTGTTACAGTAGTCAATGTGAAGGTTTATGGCAGGGGAAACAGTGTTACAGTAGTCTAGTGTGAAGGTTTATGGCAGGGGAAACAGTGTTACAGTAGTCTAGTGTGAGGTGTTATGGCAGGGGAAACAGTGTTGCAGTAGTCTAGTGTGTCAGGGTTTATGTCAGGGGAAAGGGTGTTGCAGTAGTCTAGTGTGAGGGTTTATGGCAGGAGAAACAGTGTTACAGTAGTCTAGTGTGAGGGGTTATGGCAGGGGAAACCGTGTTGCAGTAGTCTAGTGAGGGGTTATGTCAGGGGAAACAGCGTTACAGGAGTCTAGTGTGAGGGTTTATGGCAGGGGAAACAGTGTTACAGTAGTCTAGTGTGAGGGGTTATGGCAGGGGGAACAGTGTTACAGTAGTCTAGTGTGAAGGTTTATGGCAGGGGAAACAGTGTTACAGTAGTCTAGTGTGAGGGGTTATGGCAGGAGAAACAGTGTTACAGTAGTCTAGTGTGAGGGGTTATGGCAGGGGAAACAGTGTTACAGTAGTCTAGTGTGAGGGTTTATGGCAGGGGAAACAGTGTTACAGTAGTCTAGTGTGAGGGGTTATGGCAGGGGAAACAGTGTTACAGTAGTCTAGTGTGAGGGGTTATGGCAGGAGAAACAGTGTTGCAGTAGTCTAGTGTGAGGGTTTATGGCAGGGGAAACAGTGTTACAGTAGTCTAGTGTGAGGGTTTATGGCAGGGGAAACAGTGTTACAGTAGTCTAGTGTGAAGGTTTATGGCAGGGGAAACAGTGTTACAGTAGTCTAGTGTGAGGGGTTATGGCAGGAGAAACAGTGTTACAGTAGTCTAGTGTGAGGGGTTTATGGCAGGGGAAACAGTATTACAGTAGTCTAGTGTGTCAGGGTTTATGTCAGGGGAAACAGTGTTGCAGTAGTCTAGTGTGAGGGTTTATGTCAGGGGAAACAGTGTTACAGTAGTCTAGTGTGAGGGGTTTATGGCAGGGGAAACAGTATTACAGTAGTCTAGTGTGAGGGGTTATGGCAGGAGAAACAGTGTTACAGTAGTCTAGTGTGAGGGGTTTATGGCAGGGGAAACAGTATTACAGTAGTCTAGTGTGAGGGGTTATGGCAGGAGAAACAGTGTTACAGTAGTCTAGTGTGAGGGGTTTATGGCAGGGGAAACAGTATTACAGTAGTCTAGTGTGAGGGGTTATGGCAGGAGAAACAGTGTTACAGTAGTCTAGTGTGAAGGTTTATGGCAGGGGAAACAGTGTTACAGTAGTCTAGTGTGAGGGGTTATGGCAGGGGAAACAGTGTTGCAGTAGTCTAGTGAGGGGTTATGTCAGGGGAAACAGTGTTACAGTAGTCTAGTGTGAGGGTTTATGGCAGGGGAAACAGTGTTACAGTAGTCTAGTGTGAGGGTTTATGGCAGGGGAAACAGTGTTACAGTAGTCTAGTGTGTCAGGGTTTATGTCAGGGGAAACAGTGTTACAGTAGTCTAGTGTGTCAGGGTTTATGTCAGGGGAAACAGTGTTACAGTAGTCTAGTGTGTCAGGGTTTATGGCAGGGGAAACCGTCTTGCAGTAGTCTAGTGTGAGGGGTTATGGCAGGGGAAACCGTGTTGCAGTAGTCTAGTGTGAGAGTTTATGGCAGGGGAAACAGTGTTGCAGTAGTCTAGTGTGAAGGTTTATGGCAGGGGAAACGTTGTTGCAGTAGTCTAGTGTGAGGGTTTATGGCAGGGGAAACGGTGTTGCAGTAGTCTAGTGTGAGGGTTTATGGCAGGGGTCACAGTGTTGCAGTAGTCTAGTGTGAGAGTTTATGGCAGGGGAAACAGTGTTACAGTAGTCTAGTGTGAGGGGTTATGGCAGGGGAAACCGTGTTGCAGTAGTCTAGTGTGAGAGTTTATGGCAGGGGAAACAGTGTTGCAGTAGTCTAGTGTGAAGGTTTATGGCAGGGGAAACGTTGTTGCAGTAGTCTAGTGTGAGGGTTTATGGCAGGGGAAACGGTGTTGCAGTAGTCTAGTGTGAGGGTTTATGGCAGGGGTCACAGTGTTGCAGTAGTCTAGTGTGAAAGTTTATGGCAGGGGAAACAGTGTTGCAGTAGTCTAGTGTGAAGGTTTATGGCAGGGGAAACGTTGTTGCAGTAGTCTAGTGTGAGGGGTTATAGCAGGGGAAACAGTGTTGCAGTAGTCTAGTGTGAAGGTTTATGGCAGGGGAAACGGTGTTACAGTAGTCTAGTGTGTGGGGTTATGGCAGGGGAAACAGTGTTACAGTAGTCTAGTGTGAGGGGTTATGACAGGGGAAACGTTGTTGCAGTAGTCTAGTGTGAGGGGTTATGGCAGGGGAAACTGTGTTGCAGTAGTCTAGTGTGAGGGTTTATGGCAGGGGAAACAGTGTTACAGTAGTCTAGTGTGTCAGGGTTTATGTCAGGGGAAACAGTGTTACAGTAGTCTAGTGTGAGGGTTTATGGCAGGGGTCACAGTGTTGCAGTAGTCTAGTGTGAGAGTTTATGGCAGGGGAAACAGTGTTGCAGTAGTCTAGTGTGAAGGTTTATGGCAGGGGAAACGGTGTTACAGTAGTCTAGTGTGTGGGGTTATGGCAGGGGAAACAGTGTTACAGTAGTCTAGTGTGTCAGGGGTTATGACAGGGGAAACGTTGTTGCAGTAGTCTAGTGTGAGGGGTTATGGCAGGGGAAACTGTAATGCAGTAGTCTAGTGTGAGGGTTTATGGCAGGGGAAACAGTGTTACAGTAGTCTAGTGTGTCAGGGTTTATGGCAGGGGAAACCGTGTTGCAGTAGTCTTGTGTGAGGGTTTATGGCAGGGGAAACGGTGTTGCAGTAGTCTAGTGTGAGGGTTTATGGCAGGAGTCACAGTGTTGCAGTAGTCTAGTGTGAGAGTTTATGGCAGGGGAAACAGTGTTGCAGTAGTCTAGTGTGAGGGTTTATGGCAGGGGAAACAGTGTTACAGTAGTCTAGTGTGTCAGGGTTTATGGCAGGGGAGACAGTGTTGCAGTAGTCTAGTGTGAGGGGTTATGGCAGGTGAAACAGTGTTACAGTAGTCTAGTGTGTCAGGGTTTATGGCAGGGGAAACAGTGTTGCAGTAGTCTAGTGTGAGGGTTTGTGGCAGGGGAAACTGTGTTACAGTAGTCTAGTGTGAGGGGTTATGGCAGGTGAAACTGTGTTGCAGTAGTCTAGTGTGAGGGGTTATGGCAGGGGAAACAGTGTTGCAGTAGTCTAGTGTGAGGGTTTATGGCAGGGGAAACAGTGTTACAGTAGTCTAGTGTGAGGGGTTATGGCAGGTGAAACAGTGTTGCAGTAGTCTAGTGTGAGGGTTTATGGCAGGGGAAACTGTGTTACAGTAGTCTAGTGTGAGGGGTTATGGCAGGGGAAACAGTGTTGCAGTAGTCTAGTGTGAGGGTTTATGGCAGGGGAAACAGTGTTACAGTAGTCTAGTGTGAGGGGTTATGGCAGGTGAAACAGTGTTACAGTAGTCTAGTGTGTCAGGGTTTATGGCAGGGGAAACTGTGTTACAGTAGTCTAGTGTGAGGGTTTATGTCAGGGGAAACAGTGTTGCAGTGGTCTAGTGTGAGGGTTTATGGCAGGGGAAACAGTGTTACAGTAGTCTAGTGTGTCAGGGTTTATGGCAGGGGAAACAGTGTTACAGTAGTCTAGTGTGAGGGGTTATGGCAGGTGAAACAATGTTGCAGTAGTCTAGTGTGAGGGTTTATGGCAGGGGAAACTGTGTTGCAGTAGTCTAGTGTGAGGGGTTATGGCAGGAGAAACTGTGTTACAGTAGTCTAGTGTGAGGGGTTATGGCAGGGGAAACTGTGTTGCAGTAGTCTAGTGTGAGGGGTTATGGCAGGGGAAACTGTGTTGCAGTAGTCTAGTGTGAGGGGTTATGGCAGGGGAAACGGTGTTGCAGTAGTCTAGTGTGAGGGGTTATGGCAGGAGAAACTGTGTTGCAGTAGTCTAGTGTGAGGGGTTATGGCAGGGGAAACTGTGTTACAGTAGTCTAGTGTGAGAGTTTATGGCAGGGGAAACAGTGTTGCAGTAGACTAGTGTGAGGGGTTATGGCAGGAGAAACTGTGTTACAGTAGTCTAGTGTGAGGGGTTATGGCAGGAGAAACTGTGTTACAGTAGTCTAGTGTGAGAGTTTATGGCAGGGGAAACAGTGTTGCAGTAGACTAGTGTGAGGGGTTATGGCAGGAGAAACTGTGTTACAGTAGTCTAGTGTGAGGGGTTATGGCAGGGGAAACTGTGTTGCAGTAGTCTAGTGTGAGGGGTTATGGCAGGGGAAACTGTGTTGCAGTAGTCTAGTGTGAGGGGTTATGGCAGGGGAAACGGTGTTGCAGTAGTCTAGTGTGAGGGGTTATGGCAGGAGAAACTGTGTTACAGTAGTCTAGTGTGAAGGTTTATGGCAGGGGAAACAGTGTTACAGTAGTCTAGTGTGAGGGTTTATGGCAGGGGAAACAGTTATCAGTAGTCTAGTGTGAGGGGTTATGGCAGGGGAAACGTTGTTGCAGTAGTCTAGTGTGAGGGGTTATGGCCGGGGAAACGGTGTTACAGTAGTCTAGTGTGAGGGTTTATAGCAGGAGAAACTGTGTTACAGTAGTCTAGTGTGAGGGTTTATAGCAGGGGAAACGGTGTTGCAGTAGTCTAGTGTGTCAGGGGTTATGGCAGGGGAAACAGTGTTACAGTAGTCTAGTGTGAGGGTTTATAGCAGGGGAAACGGTGTTGCAGTAGTCTAGTGTGTCAGGGTTTATGTCAGGGGAAAGGGTGTTGCAGTAGTCTAGTGTGACAGGGTTTATGGCAGGGGAAACAGTGTTGCAGTAGTCTAGTGTGAGGGTTTATGGCAGGAGAAACAGTATTACAGTAGTCTAGTGTGAGGGGTTATGGCAGGAGAAACAGTGTTACAGTAGTCTAGTGTGAGGGGTTTATGGCAGGGGAAACAGTATTACAGTAGTCTAGTGTGAGGGGTTATGGCAGGAGAAACAGTGTTACAGTAGTGTAGTGTGAAGGTTTATGGCAGGGGAAACAGTGTTACAGTAGTCTAGTGTGAGGGGTTATGGCAGGGGAAACAGTGTTGCAGTAGTCTAGTGAGGGGTTATGTCAGGGAAAACAGTGTTACAGTAGTCTAGTGTGAGGGTTTATGGCAGGGGAAACAGTGTTACAGTAGTCTAGTGTGTCAGGGTTTATGGCAGGGGAAACGGTGTTGCAGTAGTCTAGTGTGAGGGTTTATGGCAGGGGAAACAGTGTTACAGTAGTCTAGTGTGAGGGTTTATGGCAGGGGAAACAGTGTTACAGTAGTCTAGTGTGAGGGTTTATGGCAGGGGAAACAGTGTTACAGTAGTCTAGTGTGAGGGTTTATGGCAGGGGAAACAGTGTTACAGTAGTCTAGTGTGTCAGGGTTTATGTCAGGGGAAACAGTGTTACAGTAGTCTAGTGTGTCAGGGTTTATGTCAGGGGAAACAGTGTTACAGTAGTCTAGTGTGTCAGGGTTTATGGCAGGGGAAACCGTGTTGCAGTAGTCTAGTGTGTCAGGGTTTATGGCAGGGGAAACCGTGTTGCAGTAGTCTAGTGTGAGAGTTTATGGCAGGGGAAACAGTGTTGCAGTAGTCTAGTGTGAAGGTTTATGGCAGGGGAAACGTTGTTGCAGTAGTCTAGTGTGAGGGTTTATGGCAGGGGAAACGGTGTTGCAGTAGTCTAGTGTGAGGGTTTATGGCAGGGGTCACAGTGTTGCAGTAGTCTAGTGTGAGAGTTTATGGCAGGGGAAACAGTGTTGCAGTAGTCTAGTGTGAAGGTTTATGGCAGGGGAAACGTTGTTGCAGTAGTCTAGTGTGAGGGGTTATAGCAGGGGAAACAGTGTTGCAGTAGTCTAGTGTGAAGGTTTATGGCAGGGGAAACAGTGTTACAGTAGTCTAGTGTGAGGGGTTATGGCAGGGGAAACCGTGTTGCAGTAGTCTAGTGTGAAGGTTTATGGCAGGGGAAACGGTGTTACAGTAGTCTAGTGTGTGGGGTTATGGCAGGGGAAACAGTGTTACAGTAGTCTAGTGTGAGGGGTTATGACAGGGGAAACGTTGTTGCAGTAGTCTAGTGTGAGGGGTTATGGCAGGGGAAACTGTGTTGCAGTAGTCTAGTGTGAGGGTTTATGGCAGGGGAAACAGTGTTACAGTAGTCTAGTGTGTCAGGGTTTATGTCAGGGGAAACAGTGTTACAGTAGTCTAGTGTGAGGGTTTATGGCAGGGGTCACAGTGTTGCAGTAGTCTAGTGTGAGAGTTTATGGCAGGGGAAACAGTGTTGCAGTAGTCTAGTGTGTCAGGGGTTATGACAGGGGAAACGTTGTTACAGTAGTCTAGTGTGTGGGGTTATGGCAGGGGAAACAGTGTTACAGTAGTCTAGTGTGTCAGGGGTTATGACAGGGGAAACGTTGTTGCAGTAGTCTAGTGTGAGGGGTTATGGCAGGGGAAACTGTAATGCAGTAGTCTAGTGTGAGGGTTTATGGCAGGGGAAACAGTGTTACAGTAGTCTAGTGTGTCAGGGTTTATGGCAGGGGAAACCGTGTTGCAGTAGTCTTGTGTGAGGGTTTATGGCAGGGGAAACGGTGTTGCAGTAGTCTAGTGTGAGGGTTTATGGCAGGGGAAACAGTGTTACAGTAGTCTAGTGTGTCAGGGTTTATGGCAGGGGAAACCGTGTTGCAGTAGTCTTGTGTGAGGGTTTATGGCAGGGGAAACGGTGTTGCAGTAGTCTAGTGTGAGGGTTTATGGCAGGGGAAACAGTGTTGCAGTAGTCTAGTGTGAGAGTTTATGGCAGGGGAAACAGTGTTGCAGTAGTCTAGTGTGAGGGTTTATGGCAGGGGAAACAGTGTTACAGTAGTCTAGTGTGTCAGGGTTTATGGCAGGGGAGACAGTGTTGCAGTAGTCTAGTGTGAGGGGTTATGGCAGGTGAAACAGTGTTACAGTAGTCTAGTGTGTCAGGGTTTATGGCAGGGGAAACTGTGTTACAGTAGTCTAGTGTGAGGGGTTATGGCAGGGGAAACAGTGTTGCAGTAGTCTAGTGTGAGGGTTTATGGCAGGGGAAACAGTGTTACAGTAGTCTAGTGTGAGGGGTTATGGCAGGTGAAACAGTGTTACAGTAGTCTAGTGTGTCAGGGTTTATGGCAGGGGAAACTGTGTTACAGTAGTCTAGTGTGAGGGTTTATGTCAGGGGAAACAGTGTTGCAGTGGTCTAGTGTGAGGGTTTATGGCAGGGGAAACAGTGTTACAGTAGTCTAGTGTGTCAGGGTTTATGGCAGGGGAAACAGTGTTACAGTAGTCTAGTGTGAAGGTTTATGGCAGGGGAAACAGTGTTACAGTAGTCTAGTGTGAGGGGTTATGGCAGGTGAAACAATGTTGCAGTAGTCTAGTGTGAGGGTTTATGTCAGGGGAAACAGTGTTGCAGTAGACTAGTGTGAGGGGTTATGGCAGGAGAAACTGTGTTACAGTAGTCTAGTGTGAGGGGTTATGGCAGGGGAAACTGTGTTACAGTAGTCTAGTGTGAGGGGTTATGGCAGGGGAAACTGTGTTGCAGTAGTCTAGTGTGAGGGGTTATGGCAGGAGAAACTGTGTTACAGTAGTCTAGTGTGAGGGGTTATGGCAGGGGAAACTGTGTTGCAGTAGTCTAGTGTGAGGGGTTATGGCAGGGGAAACGGTGTTGCAGTAGTCTAGTGTGAGGGGTTATGGCAGGAGAAACTGTGTTACAGTAGTCTAGTGTGAAGGTTTATGGCAGGGGAAACTGTGTTGCAGTAGTCTAGTGTGAGGGGTTATGGCAGGGGAAACAGTGTTACAGTAGTCTAGTGTGAGGGTTTATGGCAGGGGAAACAGTTATCAGTAGTCTAGTGTGAGGGGTTATGGCAGGGGAAACGTTGTTGCAGTAGTCTAGTGTGAGGGGTTATGGCCGGGGAAACGGTGTTACAGTAGTCTAGTGTGAGGGTTTATAGCAGGAGAAACTGTGTTACAGTAGTCTAGTGTGAGGGTTTATAGCAGGGGAAACGGTGTTGCAGTAGTCTAGTGTGTCAGGGTTTATGTCAGGGGAAAGGGTGTTGCAGTAGTCTAGTGTGACAGGGTTTATGGCAGGGGAAACAGTGTTGCAGTAGTCTAGTGTGAGGGTTTATGGCAGGAGAAACAGTATTACAGTAGTCTAGTGTGAGGGGTTATGGCAGGAGAAACAGTGTTACAGTAGTCTAGTGTGAGGGGTTTATGGCAGGGGAAACAGTATTACAGTAGTCTAGTGTGAGGGGTTATGGCAGGAGAAACAGTGTTACAGTAGTCTAGTGTGAAGGTTTATGGCAGGGGAAACAGTGTTACAGTAGTCTAGTGTGAGGGGTTATGGCAGGGGAAACAGTGTTGCAGTAGTCTAGTGAGGGGTTATGTCAGGGAAAACAGTGTTACAGTAGTCTAGTGTGAGGGTTTATGGCAGGGGAAACAGTGTTACA
Organism: Salvelinus namaycush; assembly: GCF_016432855.1. NCBI lineage: Eukaryota > Metazoa > Chordata > Actinopteri > Salmoniformes > Salmonidae > Salvelinus > Salvelinus namaycush. Next base: position 36,079,836 of record NC_052327.1, read on the forward strand.
GTAGTCTAGTGTGTCAGGGTTTATGGCAGGGGAAACGGTGTTGCAGTAGTCTAGTGTGAGGGTTTATGGCAGGGGAAACAGTGTTACAGTAGTCTAGTGTGAGGGTTTATGGCAGGGGAAACAGTGTTACAGTAGTCTAGTGTGAGGGTTTATGGCAGGGGAAACAGTGTTACAGTAGTCTAGTGTGAGGGTTTATGGCAGGGGAAACAGTGTTACAGTAGTCTAGTGTGAGGGTTTATGGCAGGGGAAACAGTGTTACAGTAGTCTAGTGTGAGGGGTTATGGCAGGGGAAACAGTGTTACAGTAGTCTAGTGTGTCAGGGTTTATGTCAGGGGAAACAGTGTTACAGTAGTCTAGTGTGTCAGGGTTTATGTCAGGGGAAACAGTGTTACAGTAGTCTAGTGTGTCAGGGTTTATGGCAGGGGAAACCGTGTTGCAGTAGTCTAGTGTGTCAGGGTTTATGGCAGGGGAAACCGTGTTGCAGTAGTCTAGTGTGAGAGTTTATGGCAGGGGAAACAGTGTTGCAGTAGTCTAGTGTGAAGGTTTATGGCAGGGGAAACGTTGTTGCAGTAGTCTAGTGTGAGGGTTTATGGCAGGGGAAACGGTGTTGCAGTAGTCTAGTGTGAGGGTTTATGGCAGGGGTCACAGTGTTGCAGTAGTCTAGTGTGAGAGTTTATGGCAGGGGAAACAGTGTTGCAGTAGTCTAGTGTGAAGGTTTATGGCAGGGGAAACGTTGTTGCAGTAGTCTAGTGTGAGGGGTTATAGCAGGGGAAACAGTGTTGCAGTAGTCTAGTGTGAAGGTTTATGGCAGGGGAAACGGTGTTACAGTAGTCTAGTGTGTGGGGTTATGGCAGGGGAAACAGTGTTACAGTAGTCTAGTGTGAGGGGTTATGACAGGGGAAACGTTGTTGCAGTAGTCTAGTGTGAGGGGTTATGGCAGGGGAAACTGTGTTGCAGTAGTCTAGTGTGAGGGTTTATGGCAGGGGAAACAGTGTTACAGTAGTCTAGTGTGTCAGGGTTTATGTCAGGGGAAACAGTGTTACAGTAGTCTAGTGTGAGGGTTTATGGCAGGGGTCACAGTGTTGCAGTAGTCTAGTGTGAGAGTTTATGGCAGGGGAAACAGTGTTGCAGTAGTCTAGTGTGAAGGTTTATGGCAGGGGAAACGGTGTTACAGTAGTCTAGTGTGTGGGGTTATGGCAGGGGAAACAGTGTTACAGTAGTCTAGTGTGTCAGGGGTTATGACAGGGGAAACGTTGTTGCAGTAGTCTAGTGTGAGGGGTTATGGCAGGGGAAACTGTAATGCAGTAGTCTAGTGTGAGGGTTTATGGCAGGGGAAACAGTGTTACAGTAGTCTAGTGTGTCAGGGTTTATGGCAGGGGAAACCGTGTTGCAGTAGTCTTGTGTGAGGGTTTATGGCAGGGGAAACGGTGTTGCAGTAGTCTAGTGTGAGGGTTTATGGCAGGAGTCACAGTGTTGCAGTAGTCTAGTGTGAGAGTTTATGGCAGGGGAAACAGTGTTGCAGTAGTCTAGTGTGAGGGTTTATGGCAGGGGAAACAGTGTTACAGTAGTCTAGTGTGTCAGGGTTTATGGCAGGGGAGACAGTGTTGCAGTAGTCTAGTGTGAGGGGTTATGGCAGGTGAAACAGTGTTACAGTAGTCTAGTGTGTCAGGGTTTATGGCAGGGGAAACTGTGTTACAGTAGTCTAGTGTGAGGGGTTATGGCAGGGGAAACAGTGTTGCAGTAGTCTAGTGTGAGGGTTTATGGCAGGGGAAACAGTGTTACAGTAGTCTAGTGTGAGGGGTTATGGCAGGTGAAACAGTGTTACAGTAGTCTAGTGTGTCAGGGTTTATGGCAGGGGAAACTGTGTTACAGTAGTCTAGTGTGAGGGTTTATGTCAGGGGAAACAGTGTTGCAGTGGTCTAGTGTGAGGGTTTATGGCAGGGGAAACAGTGTTACAGTAGTCTAGTGTGAGGGGTTATGGCAGGGGAAACTGTGTTGCAGTAGTCTAGTGTGAGGGGTTATGGCAGGAGAAACTGTGTTACAGTAGTCTAGTGTGAGGGGTTATGGCAGGGGAAACTGTGTTGCAGTAGTCTAGTGTGAGGGGTTATGGCAGGGGAAACGGTGTTGCAGTAGTCTAGTGTGAGGGGTTATGGCAGGAGAAACTGTGTTACAGTAGTCTAGTGTGAAGGTTTATGGCAGGGGAAACTGTGTTGCAGTAGTCTAGTGTGAGGGGTTATGTGAGGGGAAACAGTGTTACAGTAGTCTAGTGTGAGGGTTTATGGCAGGGGAAACAGTTATCAGTAGTCTAGTGTGAGGGGTTATGGCAGGGGAAACGTTGTTGCAGTAGTCTAGTGTGAGGGGTTATGGCCGGGGAAACGGTGTTACAGTAGTCTAGTGTGAGGGTTTATAGCAGGAGAAACTGTGTTACAGTAGTCTAGTGTGAGGGTTTATAGCAGGGGAAACGGTGTTGCAGTAGTCTAGTGTGTCAGGGGTTATGGCAGGGGAAACAGTGTTACAGTAGTCTAGTGTGAGGGTTTATAGCAGGGGAAACGGTGTTGCAGTAGTCTAGTGTGTCAGGGTTTATGTCAGGGGAAAGGGTGTTGCAGTAGTCTAGTGTGACAGGGTTTATGGCAGGGGAAACAGTGTTGCAGTAGTCTAGTGTGAGGGTTTATGGCAGGAGAAACAGTGTTACAGTAGTCTAGTGTGAGGGTTTATGGCAGGGGAAACAGTGTTGCAGTAGTCTAGTGTGAGGGTTTATGGCAGGAGAAACAGTGTTACAGTAGTCTAGTGTGAAGGTTTATGGCAGGGGAAACAGTGTTACAGTAGTCTAGTGTGAGGGGTTATGGCAGGGGAAACCGTGTTGCAGTAGTCTAGTGAGGGGTTATGTCAGGGGAAACAGTGTTACAGGAGTCTAGTGTGAGGGTTTATGGCAGGGGAAACAGTGTTACAGTAGTCTAGTGTGAGGGTTTATGGCAGGGGAAACAGTGTTACAGTAGTCTAGTGTGAAGGTTTATGGCAGGGGAAACAGTGTTACAGTAGTCTAGTGTGAGAGGTTATGGCAGGAGAAACAGTGTTACAGTAGTCTAGTGTGAGGGGTTTATGGCAGGAGAAACAGTGTTACAGTAGTCTAGTGTGAGGGTTTATGGCAGGGGAAACAGTATTACAGTAGTCTAGTGTGAGGGGTTATGGCAGGAGAAACAGTGTTACAGTAGTCTAGTGTGAGGGTTTATGGCAGGGGAAACAGTGTTGCAGTAGTCTAGTGTGAGGGTTTATGGCAGGAGAAACAGTGTTACAGTAGTCTAGTGTGAAGGTTTATGGCAGGGGAAACAGTGTTACAGTAGTCTAGTGTGAAGGTTTATGGCAGGGGAAACAGTGTTACAGTAGTCTAGTGTGAGGGTTTATGGCAGGGGAAACAGTGTTACAGTAGTCTAGTGTGTCAGGGTTTATGGCAGGGGAAACCGTGTTGCAGTAGTCTAGTGTGAGCGGTTATGGCAGCGGAAACAGTGTTGCAGTAGTCTAGTGTGAAGGTTTATGGCAGGGGAAACGGTGTTACAGTAGTCTAGTGTGTGGGGTTATGGCAGGGGAAACAGTGTTACAGTAGTCTAGTGTGAGGGGTTATGACAGGGGAAACGTTGTTGCAGTAGTCTAGTGTGAGGGGTTATGGCAGGGGAAACTGTGTTGCAGTAGTCTAGTGTGAGGGGTTATGGCAGGTGAAACCGTGTTGCAGTAGTCTAGTGTGAGGGGTTATGGCAGGTGAAACTGTGTTGCAGTAGTCTAGTGTGAGGGGTTATGGCAGGTGAAACTGTGTTGCAGTAGTCTAGTGTGAGGGGTTATGGCAGGTGAAACTGTGTTGCAGTAGTCTAGTGTGAGGGGTTATGGCAGGGGAAACAGTGTTACAGTAGTCAATGTGAGGGTTTATGGCAGGGGAAACAGTGTTACAGTAGTCTAGTGTGAGGGGTTATGGCAGGGGAAACAGTGTTGCAGTAGTCTAGTGTGAGGGTTTATGGCAGGGGAAACAGTGTTACAGTAGTCTAGTGTGAGGGGTTATGGCAGGTGAAACAGTGTTACAGTAGTCTAGTGTGTCAGGGTTTATGGCAGGGGAAACTGTGTTACAGTAGTCTAGTGTGAGGGTTTATGTCAGGGGAAACAGTGTTGCAGTGGTCTAGTGTGAGGGTTTATGGCAGGGGAAACAGTGTTACAGTAGTCTAGTGTGTCAGGGTTTATGGCAGGGGAAACAGTGTTACAGTAGTCTAGTGTGAGGGGTTATGGCAGGTGAAACAATGTTGCAGTAGTCTAGTGTGAGGGTTTATGGCAGGGGAAACAGTGTTACAGTAGTCTAGTGTGAGGGTTTATGTCAGGGGAAACAGTGTTGCAGTAGTCTAGTGTGAGGGGTTATGGCAGGTGAAACAGTGTTACAGTAGTCTAGTGTGAGGGGTTATGGCAGGGGAAACTGTGTTGCAGTAGTCTAGTGTGAGGGGTTATGGCAGGAGAAACTGTGTTACAGTAGTCTAGTGTGAGGGGTTATGGCAGGGGAAACTGTGTTGCAGTAGTCTAGTGTGAGGGGTTATGGCAGGGGAAACGGTGTTGCAGTAGTCTAGTGTGAGGGGTTATGGCAGGAGAAACTGTGTTACAGTAGTCTAGTGTGAAGGTTTATGGCAGGGGAAACTGTGTTGCAGTAGTCTAGTGTGAGGGGTTATGGCAGGGGAAACAGTGTTACAGTAGTCTAGTGTGAAGGTTTATGGCAGGGGAAACTGTGTTGCAGTAGTCTAGTGTGAGGGGTTATGGCAGGGGAAACAGTGTTACAGTAGTCTAGTGTGAGGGTTTATGGCAGGGGAAACAGTTATCAGTAGTCTAGTGTGAGGGGTTATGGCAGGGGAAACGTTGTTGCAGTAGTCTAGTGTGAGGGGTTATGGCCGGGGAAACGGTGTTACAGTAGTCTAGTGTGAGGGTTTATAGCAGGGGAAACGTTGTTGCAGTAGTCTAGTGTGAGGGTTTATAGCAGGGGGAACGGTGTTGCCGTAGTCTAGTGTGAGAGGTTATGGCAGGGGAAACGGTGTTGCAGTAGTCTAGTGTGAGGGGTTATGGCAGGGGAAACGGTGTTGCAGTAGTCTAGTGTGAGGGGTTATGGCAGGAGAAACTGTGTGAGGGGGTTTATAGCAGGGGAAACGTTGTTGCAGTAGTCTAGTGTGAGGGGTTATGGCAGGGGAAACGGTGTTGCAGTAGTCTAGTGTGAGGGGTTATGGCAGGAGAAACTGTGTTACAGTAGTCTAGTGTGAGGGTTTATGGCAGGGGAAACGGTGTTGCAGTAGTCTAGTGTGAGGGTTTATGGCAGGGGAAACGGTGTTGCAGTAGTCTAGTGTGAGGGGTTATGGCAGGGGAAACAGTGTTACAGTAATCTAGTGTGAGGGTTTATGGCAGGGGAAACAGTGTTACAGTAGTCTAGTGTGAGGGGTTATGGCCGGGGAAACGTTGTTGCAGTAGTCTAGTGTGAGGGTTTATGGCAGGGGAAACGGTGTTGCAGTAGTCTAGTGTGAGGGGTTATAGCAGGGGAAACGTTGTTGCAGTAGTCTAGTGTGAGGGTTTATGGCAGGGGAAACGGTGTTGCAGTAGTCTAGTGTGAGGGGTTATGGCAGGGGAAACAGTGTTGCAGTAGACTAGTGTGAGCGTTTATGTCAGGGGAAACAGTGTTACAGTAGTCTAGTGTGAGGGTTTATGGCAGGGGAAACTGTGTTGCAGTAGTCTAGTGTGAGGGTTTATGACAGGGGAAACAGTGTTACAGTAGTCTAGTGTGAGGGGTTATGGCAGGGGAAACTGTGTTACAGTAGTCTAGTGTGAGAGGTTATGGCAGGGGAAACGGTGTAGCAGTAGTCTAGTGTGAGGGGTTTATAGCAGGGGAAACTGTGTTGCAGTAGTCTAGTGTGAGGGTTTATAGCAGGGGAAACAGTGTTACAGTAGTCTAGTGTGAGGGTTTATAGCAGGGGAAACGTTGTTGCAGTAGACTAGTGTGAGGGTTTATAGCAGGGGAAACAGTGTTACAGTAGTCTAGTGTGAGGGGTTATGGCCGGGGAAACATTGTTACAGTAGTCTAGTGTGAGGGGTTATGGCAGGGGAAACAGTGTTGCAGTAGTCTAGTGTGAGGGGTTATGGCAGGGGAAACAGTGTTGCAGTAGTCTAGTGTGAGGGTTTATGGCAGGGGAAACGGTGTTGCAGTAGTCTAGTGTGAGGGGTTATGGCAGGGGAAACAGTGTTGCAGTAGTCTAGTGTGAGGGGTTATGGCAGGGGAAACAGTGTTGCAGTAGTCTAGTGTGAGGGTTTATGGCAGGGGAAACGGTGTTGCAGTAGTCTAGTGTGAGGGGTTATGGCAGGGGAAACAGTGTTACAGTAGTCTAGTGTGAGGGTTTATAGCAGGGGAAACGTTGTTGCAGTAGTCTAGTGTGAGGGTTTATAGCAGGGGAAACAGTGTTACAGTAGTCTAGTGTGAGGGGTTATGGCAGGGGAAACAGTGTTACTGTAGTCTAGTGTGAGGGTTTATGGCAGGAGAAACAGTGTTGCAGTAGTCTAGTGTGAGGGTTTATGGCAGGGGAAACAGTGTTGCAGTAGTCTAGTGTGAGGGTTTATGGCAGGGGAAACAGTGTTGCAGTAGTCTAGTGTTAGGGGTTATGGCAGGGGAAACAGTGTTACAGTAGTCTAGTGTGAGGGGTTATGGCAGGGGAAACAGTGTTACAGTAGTCTAGTGTGAGGGTTTATAGCAGGGGAAACGGTGTTGCAGTAGTCTAGTGTGTCAGGGGTTATGGCAGGGGAAACAGTGTTACAGTAGTCTAGTGTGAGGGTTTATGTCTGTAGTCTAGTGTGAGGGGTTATGGCAGGGGAAACAGTGTTACAGTAGTCTAGTGTGAGGGGTTATGGCAGGGGAAACAGTGTTGCAGTAGTCTAGTGTGAGGGTTTATGGCAGGAGAAACTGTGTTACAGTAGTCTAGTGTGAGGGTTTATAGCAGGGGAAACGGTGTTGCAGTAGTCTAGTGTGTCAGGGGTTATGGCAGGGGAAACAGTGTTACAGTAGTCTAGTGTGAGGGTTTATAGCAGGGGAAACGGTGTTGCAGTAGTCTAGTGTGTCAGGGTTTATGGCAGGGGAAACAGTGTTGCAGTAGTCTAGTGTGAGGGTTTATGGCAAGGGAAACTGTGTTGCAGTAGACTAGTGTGTGGTGCGGGAATAATGACAAGCGAACCTGGGGAGCTTTGCGTTCACATCGCCTTAAAGGGAACCGGACCGCGGAATTCAAGCAAACCGAACTCAGACCACCTCTCAAGATGGTCTCAGTTCGGGTAGCTTTGGGGGCTCTTTTGAGGGTGTGAGTTATTTTGGAGTGTTCACACTACACAAGAAATGAAGCGAACCTGAGTTCTGAGGTCACAGAAATTGTCAGAAAGGGAACAAGTGTGAAAACACCATTAGTCTCCCATTGATGTCAATGGATGACTAAGTAAAAATGTGATTTAAGGAGAAGTTAGGTGTTGCACCTATGTGAGCTGGGAATAGGATTTAGTTCTGTGATCTGTGTCTCTTCTGCAAAACGGATAGGGAGTGTTAATAAAAACATCACTTTCTCTGTCATTGCTGTTCAGTGAAACTATGTTTGGGACATTTTATTGTCACCTCTTCGTTCTCTTTGTGCAACTGCCACTTTCCCTTGTATTTCATGTAGTTAAAAGGGAGAGGGGAGCGGTGGAGACTATTTGCCTACTGGCATCCTGATGTTCTATTCTCTCTCTGTGGGTGGCTTGTCCCAGACATTGCTGCTAACGCTGTGTCGCTAATAAGTAGTCTGGATCAGATGTCATGATCAAACTTGTCTGGAAGAAAAGCAGCATAAGGGAAGTAGCATGTATATGCATCTTTCCCTAGACTAGAATAGAGCAGCATGTCAACAGAGACATCAAACTGACATTTTGATGTAAACCATGCCAACTCTTCCAGTCTGTCCTGGAGATTTTCTGAATGTCTAAATGATTGAATTAATGACTGATGTGAAAAATGTTAAAGGAATTGTATAATCTCCCACCCAGACTGAGTTGCCAACACAACCCTGACCCAGTCTACCTGAAACTAAGTTCATCTAAAAAAAATATATATATATATATATATATATATTTTTTTTTTTTAAACTAGTTTGTGATATGACGTACAGTAACAGTCAAAGGTTTGGACACCTACTCATTCCAGGGTTTCTTTATTTGTACTATTTTCTACAATAATAGTGAAGACATAGTGACACATATGGAATCATGTAGTAAACAAAAAAAGTGTTAAACGCATTAAGAAGAAAAGAAATTCCACAAATTAACTTAACAAGCACACCTGTTAATTGAAATGCATTCCAGGTGCCTACCTCATGAAGCTGGTTGAGAGAATGCCAAGAGGTAAAGGGAATGCCAAGAGGTAAATGCCAAGGTAAAGGGTGACTACTTTGAAGAATCTAAAATCTATTTGGATTTGTTTAACACTTTTTTGGTTACTACATGATTCCATGTGTCATTTCATAGTTTTTATGTCTCACTATTATTCTACAATGTAGAAAATAGTAAAAAATAAAGAAAAATCCTTGAATTAGTAGGTGTTAGTAGGAATCCCATACATACGGAAAACCTGCTGGAACATACACTCCGCCAATTCCATGCATTAGGTAGATGAGAAAGAGGAACCAGACACATTTTTGAAAAACGGCCTACTATGACAAGGATAGTGGTGTTAGAGGATTCAGGAAGGTCTGTGATGAAGTCAACAGCTATGTGGGACCAGGGTCTGTGAGGGATAGGCAAAGGCTGAAGCTTCCCGAAGGGAGATGGCGAGGGCTTTTGGTTTGGGCGCAGACTGGACAGGAGAGTATGTAATCCCTTACGTCAGATGCCAGTGAGGACCACCAGAACTTCGGTGGTTCGTGCAATGCCCAGATATCCTGACCCCAAGGACGTGTGACACCATTGCATCAGTTGGGGTCTAACAGCGGCTGGTAAGTAACGCTGGTGTTTCAGACGGAGCCGGGTCTGAGGTTTGGGCTTCTTGTATGGCCGAGTGAACCTCCCACTGAACTGGTCCCATAATGCAAGAGGAAGGATGGGTGTAGGATCTGAGTTACTGGTCGGAAGGTCAAACAGAGAGCATCAGCTTTAACATTTTTCTTTCCAGGGATGTAAGTAACATGACATTGGAAGCATGTGAAGAGAGCCCAGTGGGCTTGTCTGGAGTTTAACCTCTTGGCCCCTCTGATATATTCCAGATTACGATGATCTGTTAGGACAAGGGATGTTATGCGCCCTCCAACCAGTGGTGCCACTCCACGAGGGCCAGGTTGATGGTGAGGAGTTCTGTGCCCCACATCGTAATTCCTCTCAGCAGGGGATCTTTCCCACCCGCTGAGAGAGTATGGCTTCTGCTCCTACTTTGGAGGCATCCACCTCTAGGGTGAAAGGAAGGGTCTGATCAGGTTGGCGAAGGACAGGAGCTGAGGTGAAGAGGCATTTCAAGTTGTGGAACACAGGCAGGACGGTGTCAGTCCATTGAAGCGTCCGGGTCTTTTGGCTGGTAAGGGCAGTGAGGGGGGCGGCAGTAGAACTAAAGTTCTGAATGAACCGCCAATAGTAGTTGGAGAACCCATTGAAACGTTGGAGTTCCTTAACGGTGGTGGGTTTGGGCCAGTTACTTACGGCGGTGAATTTGTTCTCATCCATGCTGACCCCTACAGGTGTCAGTACAAAACCGAGGAAGTTTACCGAGGTTACATGGAAGGCGCTCTTCTCAGTCTTCACATAAAGGTTATGTCAAGGAGCCGTTGAAGAACCTTTTGCACGTGCTGTATGTGTTTATTCAGGGAGTAGGAGTAAATCAGGATGTCGTCAATGTAGACGATGAGAAAGCGGTTGATCATATCCTGGAAAACCTCATTCATAAAGGATTGGAAGACGGCGGGGGGCGCTCGTAAGGCATCACCAGGTATTCGCTGTGCCCTCGAGCGGTGATAAAGGCAGTCTTCCATTCGTCGCCTTCACGTATGCAGACAAGGTTATATGCACTCCGCAGGTCAAGTTTAGTATAGTATAGATGTTGGCGCGGCCCACTTGTTCAAGGGTCACTGGATCAGAGGGAAACAGTTCTTGACCGTGACGTCATTCAGGGAATGATAATTAATACATGGACGGACACCACTGTCCTTTTTTCCAACGAAGAAGAAGCTTGACGCAGCCGGGGAAGAAGAACGAATGAAACCGTTTGAGTGATTCATCAATGTAGTTCTCCATTGCCTCATTTTCCGGGATAGATAGGGGGTAAACACGGCCCGTCGGTGGGGACATTCCAGGGAGTAAGTCAATAGCACAGTCTCCTGGGCGATGTGGTGGCAGAGTGGAGGCCTTGGTTTTGCTGAAGACATTGCTGTACTGGGTGTACTCAGGTGGTATGGTGGGTGGCACTGCAGAGACAGAGTCCTCAATGGTGGTGGCTCTGCAGGGTAGGCTTAGACAACTGGAGAAGCAGGTAGAAGACCAGGACAGTAGTTCACCTTGTTTCCACGAGATGGCAGGGTCGTGATGACAAAGCCAGAGGTGTCCGAGGATGAGTGGCTGTTTGGGGGATGAGAGTTCCATGAGTTGAATGGTTTTGGTGTGAAAGACTCCAATCTGGAAGGTGACGCTCGGTGTCAGGTGCGTGATGTAGCCCGTGCCCAATGGCTGCCCATCCAGGGTGTTAATCCTTAAGGGAGGGGTGACAGGTGTTAGATCAATGTCAAACTCTTATACTAGCTGGTGATCTTATAAAATTACCTGCTGTTCACGAATCTATCAAGCCTTCTACGTACTTGGTAACCCGCTTCACGGTTATCAATACTGGGATAGAGAATTGCTTCTGGGAGATATTTAGAAATAAGGACACACCTACCTGCATGGCAGCGGAGGGACCTTTCTCATCTCTCCGTGGGGGGGGGGGGGGGGGGGGGGGGGCGAACAGGGCAATGGCTGAGTAGATGATCTTTCCCGCCACAGTATAGGCAGAGCCCTTCTTGGATCCGCTTTTGACGTTCGATACACGAGAGAGAAGCATGGCCCAACTGCATGGGCTCTGGAAGACTCGGACGGGATGACGGAATCATGGAAAGAGACGGTTTCGGGTTCCTGTGTGGCACAGTTCTTCGGCGGTCGGCGATGAGGTGGTCGATAGAGATGGACATAAGAATGTATTGATTTTAATCCTGAAGATCACCTCTACAGGTCAGCTCCACCCGAAGCTCCCTGTTGAGCCCTCGTCAGTTCTGTGCTGCTGGCAGTCCATATGGCGGTGGCCCATTCCAGGGCTTTGCCTGTGAGTAGAGACAACAAAATCCACCCTGTTCTTGTCGGTGGCGAAATTAGTGGGGTTGTACTCAATGTATTTGCTGCATTGCATCAGAAATCCCTGACATTTCCCAGGTGAACCGTCATATTTTCCAGGCATGGGTATGAATGAAGGAGGGCTATGGGTTACGATACCTGGCATCGGAGGAGAAGGGATAGGCTGGCAGAGAAGATGGCAAATCTCCTCCATATGCTCCTCTTGCTGGGTTAGGCGCCGCTGTAGCTCTGCTGAATCCATGTTTTTAGGTGAGGTATTCTGTAATGAATACTCAGGGAGAAAAGTTGTAGGTCCATGCGCAGAGCACGGCAGATGTCTATAAGCCTTCGCAGAAGGCAGGAATCATGGTCACAGGCAATGGTCAAACACAGGTAGGTAGTCAAAAACAAACAATACCTCACAACCATACAAACATAAAGAACTTAACTAAATATGGAGCTGATGAGACCAGGTGAGACACGAACACAGGTGAAATCAATGAACAAAAATGAAAGACAGGGCTACATTCCAGAACACAAAGAAACAGGGCTACGTTCAAGAACACAAAGAAAAAGAACACAAGGTTGACAAAGAAAAGCAGAACCTTACAGTATGGGGTGCATTTTCCTGGCATGGTTTAGGTACACTTGTAGAACCTATATCAAGGAAGCTGTTCTGGCAGCTCGTGGTGGCCGAGCACCCTTTTAAGACACTTTATGTTGGTGTTTCCTTAATTTTGGCAAATACTTGTATGTGCTTGTGATAAAACTTAATTTAGTATGCAGTTTATTTAAAAAAATGTGTTAATCAGTTACCCAATCAAGGCAGGGCCCCCCCAGTTCAGGTGAGCGGACGCCTTGGCGGTTGATTTGTGAGTTGCCCGTCGTGCCCGCTCCCATACCTTATAATTCTGTATTTCTTTGTGACTAATTTCTATACAGGTAGACCAGAAAAGCCACATCCTGGATAGACCTTGAAATACATCCACAGGTACACCTCCAATTGACTCAAATGTTGTCAATTAGCCTATCAGAAGTTTCTAAAGCCATTACATCATTTTCGGGAATTTTCAAAGCTACTTAAAGGCACAGTCAGCTTAGTGTATGTAAACTTCTGACCCACTGAAATTGTGATACAGTGATTTATAAGTGAAATAATCTGTCTGTAAACAATTGTTGAAAAAATTACTTGTGTCATGCACAAAATAGATGTCCTAACCGACTTGCCAAAACTATAGATTATTAACAAGAAATCTGTGGAGTGGTTGAAACACTTAGGTTGGAGTCATTAAAACTAGTTTATGTAAACTTCCGACTTCAACTGTACAAAAATAACAACTAAAATCATCGCCAGTTGGGGAACCCTGCCATAGGAGAACCCTTTTTGGTTGCAGGTAAAACAGTTTTTGGTTCCAGGTAAAACCCTTTTTGGTTTTACAAAAACAGTTCTAATTGGAACCAAAGGGTTCTTCAAAGGGTTCTCCTATGGGGACAGCCAAATAACCCTTTTAGGTTCTAGATAGCACCTTTTATTCTAAGAGTGTACAGCCACTAGTCACAGTAGCCAGGCAGGCAGTAAGTCACTGCTCTCTGTGTTCCCCAGGGCTGTTGAGTGTCCTCCCAACGGTGCCTCCAGAGAGGCAGCACACCGAGTCGTGACCTTGCTAACCTGGTGCAACAGGCCCATTCCATACAATGCTCCCTCACTGTCTGTTTGTCCATTTCTTTTAATGAGGTCTCCTTGCAAAGACAGGTCATGACACAGTATGGAAAAAACAAAGTGTCCTACTATACACACTTTGTTTTGGCATAACCTCATGAGGCAAGTGAACCACAATCTTAATATTATCAGTTTCTCTCAGCCAATCATCAGTCATTTGTGTAAGTGCCAGACATGTTGAATGCCCTTCCCTATATGCGTGCTGAATATCTGTTAATTTGTTTACTGTGAAATAGCATTGTACTTTGTCAAACACACTTTTTTCCAAAAGTGTAATAAGGGTTTGAGTTTGAGTTTGAGTTTATTTTTATTTTTACAGGGACAGTGCACATTAATCAACGTTTCAGTAAAAGTGCCGGTTTTAGCCAGCCGGCTAATTTTCAACCGCAGTCCCTGGGCAGGTTATTAAAAACAATTACAATATAGACAATAGCAACATAGAACAAGCAAGACATAGCAACATAGGACAAGCAAGACGTAGCATACAGACAGAGCAACATAGAACAAAAAGCAGCAAGACAAAATTCATAAAAGCAACAAAGTGTTTCCACACCTCACAAGTTACAGACAACAGACATGGAAAGCGGCAACACACAGCTAGGGACCATGTTCACAAATCTGATTGACCTTTAGCCATGTCTTCAAGCATTTTGTGAAAGTGTAATATGTGGTGCAGTTATGTGTGTCTGATGGCAGTGTATTCCAGACATGGGAAGCTCTCACAGAGAAAGCGGATTTACTAAAGGTGCTTTTCCTTAGGGGAACTATACAGTCACCTCTCATGGCAGACCTTGTGGATCTGCTGCCATATGTTTGGGTTTTCTGTTTAACAAAAATACTGAGTGGAGGGGGAGCCAAGCCATTTAGGATCTTGAATACAAGACATGCGTCGGTGTATTGCACAAGATTTTCCCAACTCAGGAGCTCATGCTTTCTGAGGATGTGACAGTGATGATGGCTATTGGGCTTCCTATCAAGCACTTTGAGAGCCTGTTTGTAGACAGACTGAATAGGTCTTACTGTTGTACAGCAAGTTGGGCCCAACTAGTCAAGCAGTATGTTAAGTGGGGGAGTATCATAGATTTGAAGTACAGTTTTGCTACCTCTGTAGTCAAACAATTTCGTATAAATCGGAAATTAGCTAGGTTGAATTTGGTTATTTGAATTACCTTTTTCACATGCTTTTTAAAAGAGAGGTTGGAATCAAGTACGATGCCAAGGTACTTAAAATCAGAAACCACCTGGAGCTTCTCCCCTGACACATAGACATCTGGCTCAGTAGCATCTGTTGCCCTCTTTGTGAAGAACATGCAAACAGTTTTTTTCACATTGAGATGCAAACACGAGTCACTGAGCCACTTTGTAACCTGGACCATTACAGTAGTGAGTTCTTGTGCAGCTTGTTGTTTGCTCTTTGCATGCACATATATCACTGTATCATCTGCATACATTTGAACTTCAGACCCAGTACAGACAGAAGGCAGATCATTAATGTACAGGCTGAACAGGAGGGGCCCCAGTATTGACCCTTGGGGCACGCCCACATCATAACTAAGAGTGGGCGACAGCTCATTGCTCACTCTGACACACTGAGTTCTGCCTTCAAGGTATGATTTCATCCATCTCAAGGCATCAGGGGAAAAGTTGAACTTGGACAATTTTGTGATGAGAATCTCATGGTTAACAGTATCAAAAGCATTCCTTAGGTCCAGAAACACAGCCCCAACAGCACCCCCTTTGTCCATCTTGGACTTCATATTTTCCAGAAGAAAGCAGTTGGCCGTTTCTGTGGAGTGTTTCGCTCTGAAGCCAAACTGCATGGAGTGTAATGTGAAGGGGCTGTTGTTGAGGTGGGCAATCAGTTGTTCTGCTACACACTTTTCAGCAACCTTTGACACCACAGGTAGTATACTAATGGGCCTGTAGTTACTCACGTCAGCAGGGTCGCCTGATTTAAAGATGGCCGTTATTATGGCCGACTTCCATACCCTTGGAAACACACCGAGACCAATAGATGTGTTGGTGATCTTAGTAATGGGGCCAATGAGTGACTCTTTGTAGTTTTTAAGAAAGGTAGAGTCCATCCCAAACAAATCTTTGGCTTTAGAGTTCTTTAGTGAGCTAATCACCTTGTTCACCTTTGACTCAGAAACCTCCCTTATGATGAAGACAGGTTGAGTGTCATTCACTAGCACTGAGCCCAAGCAACCAGTGGAGGGGTTCTGTGTCAGTACCCTGACAGAGTCAATAAAGTAGGAATTGAAGGCTATTGCTATTTCGACTGCATCCTGTGTTAGATTGTTATTCACCATGATTTCTAGTCTTTTTGCAGTGTTACTATGGTCTTTCCCTGTTAACTTTTTTAGATTCTCCCATATCAATTTAGAATTTCCCTTTGCTTCACCAATTATGTTAATAAAAAAGTTTGCCTTGGCCTGTCTGATTTCTTTCATCACCTTGTTTCTCAACATGGTAAACCTACGTCTGTCATGCTCTAATTTAGATCTTAGGGCTATTTTTAGAGCATAATCTCGTTCTTTCATCAATTTCCAGATTTCTCCATTTAGCCAAGGAAGAGTGCTCTTTTGGCCAGGTTTGGATTTGATTTTCTTTAGGAAACCATTTATTGTAGTCTGGATTGTGGATAGAAAAACTTGACTATCAGCTTCCACGTCTGTATAGGACAAGAGATCATTCCAGTTAATTCCCTTAATTGCGCTTTCAAAATAGCTTAATTCACTCTTAGGTATTCTTAGTTGATCCGGCTTTCTAACAGTAGAATGGTTAAACCTGCTCTTAGACAGCTTTCTGGCTATAAGTGTCAGATTATGATCAGACAGCCCAGTAACCATATTGAATGATTTAGTCACTCTCTCTGGTTTATTACACCAAATCAATCTGTGTTTTAGAGCAACAAGTTGGTGTTAGGCCAGCTGTTTGAGCCTGTAAAGGGTGCTTTGCTTTTCTTGGGTAGCGGAATGGTCATCTGAGGGAGGTGGCCAAGCAGGGAGATAAAGTCTGTAGGCAGTCGAAGAACCCTTTTGAATCCCTGTGTGGAATGGTTACTGCCAAGCAACCATTAGCCTCAATCTTGAACTGTGTGGATTGAAAAGACTACCACCATTGTGTGGGCTCACAAATCCCTGGATTGAGGTGGGTTTAGTTCTAAACAAAACTGTGTATTCTCAACCTATTGTTACAGAGACATTTTCTAACAGGAGGACAGGCATAGAAACGCTCACATGTCTTGTCAATGTGAGAGAGTTTGCATTTGCTCAAGACACAGCAGCAGAATTGACAATTGATACCCTGGACGTAAACCCACGGCTTATCCCGAGAACGGCATAACAATGGCAAAAGAAAATAATGGGAATGTCACTAAAGATATTCAAACAGACTAGAATAAATATGCATTTCAATGTTCTTATCTTGAAGAGCAGGGTGGCTGCCAATGAAAATGTATTGGGTAGGCTGCTGTTGGACCACCCCCGGTGAACATTAATTAAATCTTGCCTTTCAAATTAGGGTTTAGCTTGCTGTGACATGTTTTTTGTTTTGACTCAAATAGGACACACATCACACGTCTCACACACCCATAGTTAAACTTTCAAATTGCATTAGGTCACTTCAGGGAGAGAATTCAATTTGTCGCACAGGGAGAATAGAGGGAGGGAGAGAGAGAGAGAAATGGACAGAGAGATGTGCAGGGAGAGAGTGAGATGGGGAGGGAGATGTGAAGGGAGAGGGAGAAAGAGAAGGAAAAAAAGAAGCCAGGAAAGCTTTGATGTGATTTAATAACGTGCTTTACTGTCTCGGGCTCACCTCAGCTGAATGCAGCCATACCCACTGTTCACACCTTCTGTTTGAAAAGCCCCAAGTTCTGAACAAGAGCCTGTCACAACTTTTTCAGGGCCATTGATAAGTTAACTACCAGTTAGCTACCCGAGGTAGTCTCTCGTAAGACAACAAAAAATATATAAAGCCTGGCAATGTGTTTTAGAGATGTATAGCAAAATAAATTAATAGCATATGCTCTGGATGAGAGCTATTGAATAAAAAGCTATCAGTGTAAAATGAAGAGATCATTTGGAAGAGATGCACTTCAGTAGCTTAGTAGATTCCTTTGAATTAGCAGCAGAATTTGTGTGCTGTGAGTTGCAGTTTTTTTTTAAATACAGTACTGAGTAAGCCTCATTTGGAGAAAATAGAGGGAAAAGAAAGAGTGAAAGTGAGAAAAGAAAATAGTGGCACTTCAAAATGCCAGTTGGATTATAAATACTGCACAGTGCTGTTTTTACAAGCATCTCTGAAATTGAGATGTGCATTGATTCAATTAAAGAGGAACAATCATCCGAAACGGCATGTGAGTTATTATCACTCTCTGTAGTCTCATTGTGCACTTTCTTCCCTTCCTGAGAGCAGTGCAATCAATGATGTGCTAATCAATTAGAGTTTGGGGCTAGAGGATATCCAAGCTTGTCCAATAACCTATTCAAGTAGCCTAAGCCTAAATATCAGATAAATTCATGTGTAACACCAGAGTAACACTGTAACAATCATTGAGAGGAGACAACTATAGTTTTAGCTCCAAACCTTGAAGTCAATATAGATTAATAAAGGATAGTGGTAGATAGACAATGAACTGAATTATTGTTGGTTTGAGTATGCATTAATAGGGTGGAGTTGCTCTCATACCTGTGTAGAACCACTAGCTGTGGTATTTCAAGAGGGCCAGTGTCTGATGAAGGCTGAGGGAGTGGCAGGCCCAGGTTTGAGTTAACCTGCTGAATATTGTATTGATCCCTCTCTAGACCGTCTCAACACTGTCATCTCCCCTCAACTCTCCTCAGCCCCCACTCCTCTTCCTCACCTCCCCTTAGCCCCCCTCATCTCTCCTCAGCCACCACTCCTCTTCCTCACCTCCCCTTAGCCCCCCTCCTCTTCCTCCCCTAATTTCTCCTCAGCCCCCACTCCTCTTCCTCCCCTTACCTCTCCTTAGCCCCCACTCATCTTCCTCCCCTCACCTCCCCTTAGCCCCCCCCCCCCCCTCTGCCTCCCCTCACCTCCCCTCAACCCTCACCATATGGGCACAGGAGCCAAACAGATGTTTTGGTGATGATATTTTGGGCAGCCCACATTGACAGTTGACTCAGCTGTGAGTGAGAGAGTGAGGCCGTACTGTACTGCCACTGGACTGATTACAGTATGTGATTAATGAGTAGGACACTCCCTGGCCTCTTTCCTTACTGCACAGGAGTCAGACAGCAGAGGACTGTAAAGGTGAAGGTCTGTGAAGGTCATTGAGAAGTGTTCTAACTAACACTAAAGACGTGGTGATCTGTTAAACTTGACTATGCAACTATGTGTGCTAGAAAGACGCTGAATTTACTCACTGGATTTACAGACTGAGGGGTAGTTATTTAATGTTAGGTAAATCAGCTAGTGGCATGCTAATCATTTAGTTGCAAATGAGCACATTTCGTCTCCAAGTTTGTTTACATCTGGGTAATTTGATTTGTTTCTTTAGTATTTCATGAGGCAACAACAGAAGCATAACAACAACGGTACTCTGACATTGGAACCGCACTGCGCTCTAACTTTGACAATTACATACATTTCCTTACATGGGGTTATATAATTATTGAACATCTGCATTTGTTTAATGTATTTTGTCTGTGAAGGATTTCAAAAGCAATTTCTAATAAAGGCATTACAAACCAATTTCAGGGTACTGTGCGTTTCTCACTGATGATTCTCAAAGAGAGGCAATTTAAACATGGCCTCTGATGTGTTGCTTATTCTATGCTGCTATATTGATCTGTGAAATGTAATTTACTAACTCGGCCATTTCCAAAACATGTTCTCTTCACTGAACTGCTTTTCAGCTTTTTCTGCCAGCTTTTTTTTCTTCTTTCTATTCCACAAACGAGGTGTGCCATTTCAAAAACCTCGATAATAAAAAAGCTGAGTGTTCAATAAAAACGTCTAGAACGGGTTTAGCCTAATTGAAAAGAGAACGTATTTTAAAACATATTCTCTTCATTACTCCACCAAATCCCAACAATGAGAGGATAAATGCAAAGTCACAAAGCACAACACTGAGCCAAATTCAATACCAGAGAGTTACAGTATATCCACTCTGTCTGTGTTTAATGTCACCTGTGTGTATCAGACCATAAGTAGAATATAACAGCTCTGGAAATCTCTGCTGTCTCCCAGGTCATAGCTGTTATCAGTAGAGACACTGTTGCCACAGAAATCATAGCATCCACTCACACCAGGGTATAGACACAGTACAGCACAGCAGTATAGTATAGCACAGTACAGCTCTAAACAAATACAAAGATCTCCTCACAGATAGGCTTACTGAAGATGACAGTTTTACTGGTTGTCTCAAGGGTCTTCTCAAAACTGATGACATTTTAAATGGCTTTTCAATCATGATTACTACTACTGTATTCTTATTGCCCAGAAGCTTTCATTTATTGGACATTCACAACAACAAAAAACACAAAACAACCCACATTATCTGATATCAGTAAAACTACAATTACCATACCAACACAAAAAGGTAGATACCAGTATACTGTTGAATGCTCCTGCAGTGTTGTTGTGCAACGTTTCAACTCAAAGGTCTTCATCATGCAAGTTACTGGATGTGCGTACACCTCTTTGAAAAGTGCTGTAGACTAGTACACTGACCTGGGGTCTGTTGCTGGAGCATGTCTGAGAGGCCCTGGAGGTGGACTAGGAGGAGTAAGGACGCGGCCCCCAGGAGCAGGAGGAACCAGAGGGAACAGTAGAAGGAGCAGGGCAGCTTCATGGCCGACACCACCACCCTTCTCCTGCCACACAGAGCCTCCAGCAACCTACTGGTACTACTGCACTCCCCCAAGAGCATCCCTCCTCAGCCCAGCCACGGGAACCTGCTGTAGGCGGAGTTAGAGTTCATTTACTTGCGGCATACTGTTTTTAAAAAGAAATTACAACAAGAAAACAGCAAATAGACTAGTCACAATAAATACGTAATAGGTAACAAATGAATAACACCATGTATACAGATTACAAAAAGAGTGTAGTGAATTACACCAGAGATGACCAGAGGCAAAAGACTGTACAAAATGTTTAAAATAAATTGTTTATAACAGTAGATCAGGAGAGCCTTTAAACGCAGAGTGTACAGTAAGGTAGTGGTGAAATAGGCTAATAAACCAGAGATCCAATTTAAACACAACCTAGATGGGAAAATATTTATTTGCGACAAACAGAGTGGCAGTGTGAATACTGTGAGTATTTTCACGGATTCGTGTCGGAAGCAGTGAGGGTGGAGTCTGCAGAGAGAAGAGGTGGTTAGAGGAGCTGTTGCGTGAATATTGTTATTACTGGTGTGTGTGTGTGTGTGTGTGTGTGTGTGTGTGTGTGTGTGTGTGTGTGTGTGTGTGTGTGTGTGTGTGTGTGTGTGTGTGTGTGTGTGTGTGTGTGTGTGTGTGTGTGTGTGTGTGTGTGTGTGTGTGCGCGCGTGCGTGCGTGCGTGCGCGTGCGTGCGTGTGTGTACTCTCCAGGAGTCCTGAAGAGGAGCATCCTGCTGACTGCAGGCTTCCTGTTCCCAAGAGGCCATGTAGAGTACATCTGTCTCTCTGGAGCATGCTCAAAGAATAGCACTCAGCAGGTGTGGCAAGCTTCACAAATCAAGTGTCCACACACAAATACACAGACACCACAGACATACCTATGGAAGCAAGCATGCACGCACACACAAACAAACGTTCAGCTATGGGTGATTTGAATATCTCCTAAAACAAGACAATACTGGGTAAGAAATACACCCACTATACCTACCCCCATGCTTCATCATTTTTTGTTGTTGTATTGGGTGTTGATTGCTTTTCCCTGAAAGCCAACTACCCTCTTTCTCTTGCGGTGATTGCTTTTCCCTCTGGTCTAGCCCATAGATTAAATGGATAAAATAGGCATTCTGATTCATATCAATGTTCCTTTCATGGTGGAGGTACCTGCAGCCATTTGGTGTTGCGTTTGGCAATTACATCTGTTAAGTTCTAAAAAAAAAAACAGTAAAAACTAATGGACAACTAGGAAAAGCTCAAACCAAGTTTATTCACCCAATGGGTCAGACAGCTGAACAGACAAAGACATGTTCCCACCAGCACAAGTATTTATACTCCACTTTAGGCAGTCTCCTCATTTTCTCTAAACATTACATCTTTGTTGCTAGGCAGGAAGTTAAGTGATGTGTCTAATAAACGGTTCCTTCTCCCTTCATGTGACCTGACCTGACCTGACCTCAGCCCCCATTCCTCCCTAATCCACAGCAATCCACCATTGTCAGTGAACGCAACCATGTGATTGCCTTTTCCCTCACCTAGTAACTCTCCAAGCCCGTGGCTCATATCCACCCTTAATTGACCCCACCATATACATTCCTCCTATATATAAACATTCACTTCTGGTGTGTCAAGTATTCCAAATTACAACCCAATAGTCCCTCCTACTTGAATAGTAATTCCATACTGTTTAACATCACATAAACTTTGAAATGACTTATAAATGAACAAAAAATAAAACATGATTGACATTCACAGTTGATTTGTCTATTTACACCTCCAAGACTTATGGCCTCTGATCTATAATCACACTATGCAGACTCTTATTTCCATCTCTCATCGGACAACTGATAATGACATTTCAGATGGAGCTTTTGACTTTCTCCATTTCCTCCTTCTGGTTCCTAAGAGAGTAATAGCACAAGACTTGAAAAGCAAAAAGAAACACAAAACATAACAAGTATTAATAATGTGTTAAGCTATGCATAATTATGTATACAATGAAAAACCAAAGTTAACACTGCCCAGGACGCATACTTTAAAATCCCCTTATTGAAGCTACAGTCCAGCTGTTACTATAGCATCCTTCAAGCGTTGTATCTTCTTTGACGAACCCCTCCCTGAAAGTTGACAATAGTGTCTGAAATGACAACACTATTTCACCTACTCCCACCATGATCTGGGTATGTGTGAGGTTCAATTTAACTTCATAGTAGTCTCTATATTGTGCACAGTTAGCTGTCCTTCCTCTCCTACGAGCTGTCCCCTGATATCACTATACACAGAGGAGTGGTACTCTATAAACAGAGACTCTAATACCCACTTCCTTCATTTATGAGCCACACAGATCTCGCTCCAGTCACATTCCATTCTGCTTTCCCAATTCTGTCTCAAACACAGGCCCTGTATGTACCTTGCCTCCGGCCTCAAATACATTTGCACATAAATCATTCCATCTAACCCATAGCACGTTAGTCACTACTGATAATCCACTTATATAGTTATAAACATACTAAAACATTATATAATTTCAAACGCTATGGTTCAAGCCACTAAGGACATATGTTGTATGCCTAGAAAATGTATATTCTTAATTAGAATTGGCATTTTGACTATTTGTTCACCAGGTTATGGTATGGCACACAAATGTTATAATTCTATTTCATAATTTCCTCACAATACATTCAAGCTATTTTTCAGTTATTTTGTTCATTCAAATGAAATTTGCGTAGTGCACTTACCCCTCACAGCCTTGTCATCGAGAGGAAGGCTTTGACGAGGAAAATACACATACTATCTCCTCCTGCTAATTAAGTAGCACCTCTGAATCGACTCTTATTCTTCCCAGCAGTAGGTTGTGTAGTTCATTTTCAATAATCAGACAGCAACCTGACCTGACCTCATAATATATCAATTTAAAGAGGGTCTAATAAAATAATATAAATGGAAATTATATTGAAACGTGACTGAGTTGAACTCTGGTGTTCTTTTGACTGCATTGTTTAATCATTATGATGATATAAAAAGAATGATGCATGACAATGAACTGTGATTAGAAACATTTGAGCTCAGATGGGGGGGGGCGGGGGGGGTGATGAATGGCTAACAGTCTAACAAAGAATAAGAATGTTCTGACAGACAGAGAAACACAATCCAGCCTGCAGCTCCACACACACACTCAAATTAAATCAAATTGTAATTGTCACATACACTGTTTAAAGCAGGTATAAAAGGTGCAGTGAAATGCTTATGTGTTATCTCCCAGAACAATGCAGTACATTAATCAATAATAACAATAAGAGTCCAAAATATCAACTATTATAAGTAGAAAGAGATGTGGTGTCATGCTTACTCCTGCTCCCTCCCTCCGGCACTCGAAGTCGCCAGTCTACTAACCACTGGTCCTGGCAACCCACATTGTGCACACCTGGCAACCATCATTGCGCACACCTGCTCCCCATCATTACGCACACCTGCTCATCATTTTCTCCTTGATTTCTCCGCCTTTATTTAGCCATTTATTTAACCCCTGTTTATTATCTATGCATAGTCACTTTAATTCTACCTACATGCACATATTACCTTAATTACCTCGACTAACCTGTGCCCCCCGCACATTGACTCTGTACCGGTACCCCTGCACATTGACTCTGTACCGGGTACCCCCTGTATATAGCCTCGCTACTGTTATTTTACTGCTGCTCTTTAATTATGTACTTTTATTTTTTACTTATCTATTTTTTACTTCACACTTATTTTTCTTAAAACTTAATTGTTGTTTAATTAAGGCCTTGTAAGTAAGCATTTCACTGTAAGGTCTACACCTGTTGTATTCGGCGCATGTGACAAATAAAATGTGATTTGATTTAAGTTGTCAACAGTCATTAGGTGGTATTGTTCTCTCTCACGTTCAGTACACTGCTTATGTTCATTCTTGCTTATCCTTTCATTATTAAACTGACCTTCTGCACTTGCTTCCTGACTCCTGGCGTATAAGTTAGAGGTGGTATGCATAGTAATAATAGACTGTATTTACACTGTATTTACAAATATACTATAAAGTGGGTAGGGACTTCGTCACGCAGTAGAATAAATATACTGAACAAAAATATAAAGGCAACATGCAACAATTTCAGTTCATATAAGGAAATCAGTCAATTAATTAGGCCCTAATCTATGGATTTTACGTAACTGGGCAGGGGTGCAGCCATGGGTGGGCCTGGGAGGGCATAGGCCCACCCACTTGGGAGCAAGGCCCACCCACCCAGCCAATCAGAATTAGTTTTTCACAACAAAAGGGCTTTATTACAGACAGAAATACTCCTCAGCTTCATCAACTGTTCAGGTGGCTGGTCTCAGACGATCCCACATGTGAAGAAGCCAGATATGATGGTCCTGGGCTGGTGTGGTTACACTTGGTCTGCGATTGTGAGGCCAATTGGACGCACTGCCAAATTCTCAAAAATGACATTGGAGGCGGCTTATGGTAGAAAATGTAACATTCAATTATCTGGCAACAGCTCTGGTGGACATTCCTGCAGTCAGTATGCTAATTGCAAGCTCCCTCAAAACTTGAGACATCTGTGTGTGTATGGAACATTTATGGGAGAGTTCTGAGTGTGTGTGCTTGTGTGTTTACAGTATATGTAAGTTTGTGTGTAAGGGTTGGATATTTGGGTAGTCAGTGCAAATCATCTCTAAAGTGCAGATAGTCTCTAAGGTGCAGGTCTGTGCAGGGAGACAGCTAGGGTTAACACACACACTCAAAACGTACACAAAGTTACACACACACACACACAAACCCACACAGGTAATGCTGCTGTTCTATTCGTCAAATCAGATCATGACTACGTACTCCTGCTCCCTGTTTACCTCCCGGGTGGCGCAGTGGTCTAGGGCACTGCATCGCAGTGCTAGCTGCGCCACCAGAGTCTCTGGGTTCGCGCCCAGGCTGGGCTGGGTTCGCGCCCAGGCTCTGTCGCAGCCGGCCGCAACCGGGAGGTCCGTGGGGCGACGCACAATTGGCATAGCGTCGTCCGGGTTAGGGAGGGTTTGGCCGGTAGGGATATCCTTGTCTCAGTATGTAAAATGTAATAAAATGTATGCACTCTACTGTAAGTCGCTCTGGATAAGAGCGTCTGCTAAATGACTCAAATGTAAAATGTAAATGTTTACAAGCAGAAGCTCAAACAGGAAGTACCCGTGACTCGCTCCATTGAGAAATGGTCACCAGAATCAGAGATTGTGCTACAGGACTGCTATGCTAGAGCTGATTGTAATATGTTTTGATTGGAATATGCCAATAACATCAACGAGCTACCCACCTCCGTCACCGGCTTCATTAGGAAATGAATTTGCGACATTATCCCAACAGTGAAGGCTCGCTGCTTCCCCAATCAAAAGCCCTGGATTAACACTGAGGTTGGAGCTAAACTAAAGGACAGGGCTACCGCACACAGAGCTATCACAGACAACCCTGAGGCTACGGCTGAGGACAGGAACAAGTACAAGAGGTCCCACTATGACCTCCACAGAGTCATCAAATGAGGAAAAGAACAATATAGGAATAAGGTGGAATAATATTACATAGGCTCTGATGCCCGCAGCATGTGGCAGAGGCTACAGTCTATTATGGATTACAAATGAAGACCCAGCCGTTATCTGCCCAACGATGCCTCTACCAGACGAACTCAATGCATTTTATGCACGCTTCGACAATAACAACATCGTGCCGGGTGTGAGGGCCGTCACTGACCCAGAGGACTGGGTGATCTCACTCTTTGAGGTCGACGTGAGTAAGGTCTTTAAACAGGTCAATACCCGCAAGGCACGACAGTATTCCAGGGTGCATTCTCAGAGCATGCACAGAACAGCTGGCAGGCATGTTCACAGTCATTTTCAACTTCTCCTTGTTCCAGTCTGTAATCCACACATTTTAAGATGACCACCAGCATTCCTGTTCCCAAAAACTCTAAGGATTCATGCCACAATTGTATTTTTTATTTTATTTTAACTAGGCAAGTCAGTTAAGAACAAATTCTTATTTTTGTCTCTGGGCAGAATGACAGATTTTTACCTTGTCAGCTCAGGGATTCGATCTTGCAACCTTCCAGTTACTAGTCCAACACTCTAACCACTAGGCTACCTGTTGCCCCACAAGGACTACCATATAGAGGTCCTGGATGGCAGGGACCTCGGCCCCAGTGATAAAAAGGTTTGGCATGGGCCCTCAAATCCTCAAAAGGTTCTACAGCTGTACCATTGATAGCATCTTGACTGGCTGCATCACTGCTTGGTATGGCAATAGCACCACCCTCGATCGCATGGCGCTATAGAGGGTGGTGCGGAGAGTCCAGTGCATCACTGGGGCCGGAGAGTGCATCACTGGGGCCGAGCTCCAGCCATCCAGGACCTTTATACCAGATGGTGTAAAAGGAAAGCCCCGGAAATTGTTAAAGACTTCAGCCACCCAAGCCATAAACTGTTCTCTCTGCTTCCGCAAGCGGCACCGGTGCATCAAGTCTGACACCAACAGGTTCCTGAACAGCTTCCATCCCCAAGCCATAAGACTGCTAAATACTTAACTAAATAGCTAACAAAATGGCTACCAGGACTATCTGAGTTGACCCTTTAACTTTATTTATTTATGTTTTTATTCTCTGTGCACACTCACAGGGCCACACACACGCACGCACACTGACACTCCAACACACACACACACTTACTTCAAAATTTACTCACGCACGTAATACACATATATTTATACTGACTCTACACACACACACACCCACTCACATACAATCATCATATACGCTGCTGCTACTCTGTTTATCATATACAGTGCCTTCAGAAAGTATTCACACCCCTTGACTTTTTCCACATTTTACAGCCTGAATTTAGAATGTATGAAATTGAGATTGTGTCACTGGCCTACACACAATACCCCATAATGTCAAAGTGGAATTATGTTTCTAGACATTTTTGCAAATTAATAAAAAATTAAAAGCTGAAATGTCTTGAGTCAATAAGTACACAACCCCTAAATAAGTTCAGGAGTAAAAATGTGCTTAACAAGTCATAAATTGCATGGACTTTGTGTGCAATGGTGTTTAACGTGATTTTTGAATGACTACCTCATCTCTGTACCCCACACATATCTGTAAGGTCAGTCGAGCAGTGAATTTCAAACATAGATTTACCACAAAGACCAGGGAGGTTTTCCAATGCCTCGCAAAGGGCACCTATTGGTAGATGGGTAAACAAAAACAAAAAAGCAGACATTGAATATCCTTTTGAGCTGCTGATGTTATTAATTCCAGTTTGGATGGTGTATAAATACACCCAGTCACTACAAAGATACAGGCGTCCTTCCTAACTCAGTTGCCGTAGAGGAAGAAAACTGCTTAGGTATTTCACCATGAGGCCAATGGTGACTTTAAAACAGTTACAGAGTTTACTGGCGGTGATAGGAGAAAACTGAGGATTAATCAACAACATTGTTGTCACGCCCTGACCTTAGAGATCCTTTTATTTCTCTATTTGGTTAGGTCAGGGTGTGATTAGGGCTCTGATCAGGCCCTACACCCAAACAAGGGCACTGCGTTCATCCACCTCTGGCCTGCTCGCCTCCCTACCTCTGAGGAAGTACAGTTCCCGCTCAGCCCAGTCAAAACTGTTCGCTGCTCTGGCACCCCAATGGTGGAACAAACTCCCTCACGACGCCAGGACAGCGGAGTCAATCACCACCTTCCGGAGACACCTGAAACCCCACCTCTTTAAGGAATACCTAGGATAGGATAAAGTAATCCTTCTAACCCCCCCCCCCCCCCCCCTTAAAAGATTTAGATGCACTATTGTAAAGTGGCTGTTCCACTGGATATCATAAGGTGAATGCACCAATTTGTAAGTCGCTCTGGATAAGAGCGTCTGCTAAATGACTTAAATGTAAATGTAAATTAGGGTGGGCATTCTAGTTTTTCGTTTCTATGTTGGCCTGGTATGGTTCCCAATCAGAGGAGGCTGTCTATCGTTGTCTCTGATTGGGGATCATATTTAGGCAGCCTTTTCCCACCTGTTGTTTGTGGGATCTTGTTTTTGTGTAGTGCCTGTGAGCACTCCATTACTTCACGTTTTGTTTGTTTCTGTATTTGTTTTGGTGAGTTTCATTTATTAAAACATGTGGAACTGTACGCACGCTGCGCCTTGGTCCATTTATTCCAACGATCGTGACAATTGTAGTTACTCTACAATATTAACCTAATTGACAGAGTGAAAAGAAGGAAGCCTGTACAGAATATGCAATCTGTTTGCAACAAGGCACTAAAGTAATATTGCAAAAAATCAAATGTCCTGAATACAAAGTGTTATGTTTTGGGGAAATCCAATACAACACATTACTGAGTACCACTCTCCATATTTTCAAGCATAGTGGTGTCTGCATCATGTTATGGGTATGCTTGTAATCGTTAAGGACTGGGGAGATTTTCAGGATAAAAAAAGAAATGGAATGGAGCTAAGCACAAGCAAAATCCTAGAGGAAAACCTGGTTCAGTCTGCTTTCCAACAGACACTGGGAGATTAATTCACCTTTCAGCAGGACAATTACCTAAAACACAAGGCCAAATCTACACTGGAGCTGCTTACCAAGAAGGCAATGAATGTTCCTGAGTGGCCGACTTACAGTTTTGACTTAAATCTACTTGAAAATCTATGGCAACACTTGAAAATGGTTGTCTAGCCATGTTCAACAACCAATTTGACAGAACTTAGAGATTTTTTAAAAGAATAATGGGCAAATGTTGCACAATCCAGGTGTGGAAAGCTCATAGAGACTTACCCAGAAAGACTCACAGCTGTAATCGCTGCCAAAGTTTCTTCTACAAAGTATTGAGGGGGGGGGGGTGTGAATACTTATGTAAATAAGATATATCTGTATTTAATTTTCATACATTTGCATAAGTTACTAAAAACATGTTTTCACTTTGTCATTATTGAGTATTGCGTGTCGATGGGTGAGAAGAAATTATTATAATATCCATTTGGAATTCAGGCTGTAACACAACAAAATGTGGAATAAGTCAAGGGGTATGAATACCTTCTGAAGGCACCGTATGTTATTGTCTGGGACAATGTCATGTTCCACCATGCAGAGGTGGTTCAGGCATGGTTCGGGCCCATCCCCGATTCGTGACCCTATACCTGCCCCCATACTCTCCTTTCCTCAACCCTATTGAGGATTTTTTTCAGCATGGAGGTGGAAGGTGTATGATCGCCATCCCCATGAGTGTGCCACTCTCCTTCTGGCCATAGATGAGGCATGCGACCACATCAATGCAGACCAATGTCAAGCTTGGATTCGATGTAAATGACGGTCTAACACAGGATGCAGTCAAAATAGCAACAGCCTTCAATTCTTACTTTGTTGACTCTGTCAAGTTACTGACACAGAACCCCTCCACTGGTGTCTTGGGCTCAGCGCTAGTGAATGACACTCAACCTGTCTTCATCATAAGGGAGGTTTCTGAGTCAGAGGTGAACAAGGTGATTAGCTCACTAAAGAACACTAAAGCCAAAGATGTGTTTGAGCTGGACTTTCTTAAAAACTACAGTCACTCATTGGCCCCATTACTAAGGTCACCAACACATCTATTGGTCAGGGGGTGTTTCCAAGGGTATGGAAGTCGGCCATAATAACGGCCATCTTTAAATCAGGTGACACTGCTGACGTGAGTAACTACAGGCCCATTAGTATATTACCTGTGGTGTTGAAGGTTACTGAAAAGTGTGTAGCAGAGCCACTGATTGCCCACCTCAACGACAGCCCCTTCACATTACACTCCATGCAGTTTGGCTTCAGAGCAAAACACTCCACAGAAACGGCCAACTGCTTTCTTCTGGAAAATGTGAATTCCAAGATGGACAAAGGGGGCGTTGTTGGGGGTGTATTTCTAGACCTAAGGAAAGCTTTGATACTGTGATGAGGATATCATCACAAAACTGTCAGAGTTCAACTTTTGCCCCGATGTCTTGAGATGGATGAAATCATACCTTGAAGGCAGGACCCAGTGTGTCATAGCGATGAGCTATGATGTGGGCGTGCCCCAAGGGACAATACTGGGGCCCCTCCTGTTCAGCCTGTACATTAATGGTCTGCCTTCTGTCTGTACTGGGTTGGAAGTTCAAATGTATGTAGATGATACAGATGATACAGATATACAATACTAGTCAAAAGTTTGGACACACCTACTCAGTCAAGGGTTTTTCTTAATGTTACTATTTTCTACATTGTAGAATAATAGTGAAAACATCACAATTATGAGATAACACATATGGAATCATGTAGTCACCAAAAAAGTGTTAAACAATTAAACAAACGATTCTTCAAAGTAGCCAACCTTTGACTGGATTACAGCTTTGCACACTTTTGGCAATCTCTCAACCAGCTTCAACTGGAATGATTTTCCAACAGTCTTGAAGGAGTTCCCACATATGCTGAGCACTTGTTGGCTGCTTTTCATTCACTCTGCAGTCCAACTCATCCCAAACCATCTCAATTGGGTTGAGATCGGGTGATTGTGGAGGCCAGGTCATCTGATGCAACACTCCATCACTCTCCGTCTTGATCAAATAGGCCTTACACAGCCTGGAGGTGTGTTTGGGGTCATTGTCCTGTTGAAAAAAAAAGATTGTCCCATTAAGCGCAAACCAGATGGGATGGTGCATTGCTGCAGAATGCAGTGGTAGTCATGCTTGTTAAGTCTGCCTTGAATTCAAAATAAATCACTGACAGTGTCACCAGCAAAGCACACCACACCATCACACCTCCTCCTCAATGCTTCATGGTGGGAACCACACATGTGGAGATCAGCCGTTCACTCACACCGCGTCTCACAAAGACACGGCGGTTGGAACCAAAAATCTCAAATTTGGACTCATCAGACTAGATTTCCACCGGTCTAATGTCCATTGCTTGTGTTTCTTGGCCCAAGCAAGTCTCTTCTTATTATTGGTGTCCTTTAGTAGTCGTTTCTTTGTAGCAATTCGACCATGAAGGCCTGATTCACGCAGTCTCCTCTGAACAGTTGACTTTGAGATGTGTCTGTTACTTGAACTCCATGAAGCATTTATTTGGTCTGCAATCTGAGGTGAAATTTAACTCTAATGAACTTATCCTCTGCAGCAGAGGTACAGTGGGGCAAAAAAGTATTTAGTCAGCCACCAATTGTGCAAGTTCTCCCACTTAAAAAGATGAGAGAGGCCTGTAATTTTCATCATAGGTACACTTCAACTATGACAGACAAAATGAGAAAAAAAAATCCAGAAAATCACATTGTAGGATTTTTAATGAATTTATTTGCAAATTATGGTGGAAAATAAGTATTTCTGGCTCTCACAGACCTGTAACTTCTTCTTTAAGAGGCTCCTCTGTCCTCCACTCGTTACCTGTATTAATGGCACCTGTTTGAACTTGTTATCAGTATAAAAGACACCTGTCCACAACCTCAAACAGTCACACTCCAAACTCCACTATGGCCAAGACCAAAGAGCTGTCAAAGGACACCAGAAACAAAATTGTAGACTTGCACCAGGCTGGGAAGACTGAATCTGCAATAGGTAAGCAGCTTGGTTTGAAGAAATCAACTGTGGGAGCAATTATTAGGAAATGGAAGACATACAAGACCACTGATAATCTCCCTCGATCTGGGGCTCCACGCAAGATCTCACCCCGTGGGGTCA
This sequence comes from Salvelinus namaycush, assembly GCF_016432855.1. NCBI lineage: Eukaryota > Metazoa > Chordata > Actinopteri > Salmoniformes > Salmonidae > Salvelinus > Salvelinus namaycush. The sequence continues at coordinate 36,111,492 of NC_052327.1, forward strand.
AAATGATCACAAGAACGGTGAGCAAAAATCCCAGAACCACACGGGGGGACCTAGTGAATGACCTGCAGAGAGCTGGGACCAAAGTAACCTAGTAACCTGCAGAGAGCTGGGACCAAAGTAACAAAGCCTACCATCAGTAACACACTACGCCACCAGGGACTCAAATCCTGCAGTGCAAGACGTGTCCCCCTGCTTAAGCCAGTACATGTCCAGGCCCGTCTGAAGTTTGCTAGAGAGCATTTGGATGATCCAGAAGAAGATTGGGAGAATGTCATATGGTCAGATGAAACCAAAATAGAACTTCTTGGTAAAAACTCAACTCGTCGTGTTTGGAGGACAAAGAATGCTGAGTTGCATCCAAAGAACACCATACCTACTGTGAAGCATGGGGGTGGAAACATCATGCTTTGGGGCTGTTTTTCTGCAAAGCGACCAGGACGACAGATCCGTGTAAAAGACAGAATGAATGGGGCCATGTATCGTGAGATTTTGAGTGAAAACCTCCTTCCATCAGCAAGGGCATTGAAGATGAAACATGGCTGGGTCTTTCAGCATGACAATGATCCCAAACACACCGCCCGGGCAACGAAGGAGTGGCTTCGTAAGAAGCATTTCAAGGTCCTGGAGTGGCCTAGCCAGTCTCCAGATCTCAACCCCATAGAAAATCTTTGGAGGGACTTGAAAGTCCGTGTTGCCCAGCAACAGCCCCAAAACATCACTGCTCTAGAGGAGATCTGCATGGAGGAATGGGCCAAAATACCAGCAACAGTGTGTGAAAACCTTGTGAAGACTTACAGAAAACGTTTGACCTCTGTCATTGCCAACAAAGGGTATATAACAAAGTATTGAGATAAACTTTTGTTATTGACCAAATACTTATTTTCCACCATAATTTGCAAATAAATTCATTTAAAATCCTACAATGTGATTTTCTGGATTTTTTTTCTCATTTTGTCTGTCATAGTTGAAGTGTACCTATGATGAAAATTACAGGCCTCTCTCATCTTTTTAAGTGGGAGAACTTGCACAATTGGTGGCTGACTAAATACTTTTTTGCCCCACTGTAACTCTAGGTCTTCCTTTCCTGTGGCGTTCCTCATGCGAGCCAGTTTCATCATAGCACTTTCAAAGTTCTTGAAATTTTCCGCATTGACTGACCTTCATGTCTTGAAGTAATGATGGTCTGTCATTTCTATTTGCTTATTTGAGCTGTTCTTGCATATAGTATGGACTTGGTCTTTTATCAAATATGGCTATCTTCTGTATACCACCCCTACCTTGTCACAACACAACTGATTGGTTCAAACACATTAAGAAGGAAAGAAATTCCACAAATTTACTTTTAATAAGGCACACCTGTTAATTGAAATGCTTTCCAGGTGACCTCATGAAGCTGGTTGAGAGAATGCCAAGAGTGTGCAAAGCTGTTTAACAATTTTTTGGTTACTACATGATTCCATATGTATTATTTCATAGTTTTGATGTCTTCACTATTATTCTACAATGTAGAAAATAGTAAAAATAAAGAAAAACCCTTGAATGATTAGGTGTGTCTAAACTTTTGACTGGTACTGTATGTGCATGCAAAGAGCAAACAACAAGCTGCACAAGAACTCACTACTGTAATCGTCCAAGTTACAAAGTGACTCAGTGACTCATGTCTGCATCACGATGTGAAAAAAACAGTCTGCATGTTCTTCACAAAGAGGGCAACTGATGCTACTGAGCCAGATGTCTACGTGTCAGGGGAGAAGCTCCAGGGTGGTATCCAATTTTAAGTACCTTGGCATCATACTTGATTCCAACCTCTCTTTTATAAGCAGGTGAAAAAGGTAACTCAAATAACCAAATTCAACCTAGATCATTTCCGATTCATACTAAATTGTTTGACTAGAGAGGTAGCAAACCTGTACTTCAAATCTAACATACTGCTTGACTAGTTGGGCCCAGGCTTGCTGTACAACACTAAAACCCATTCAGTCTGTCTACAAAAAGGCTCTCAAAGTGCTTGATAGGAAGCCCAATAGCCATCATCACTGTTACATCCTCAGAGAGCATGAGTTCCTGAGTTGGGAAAATCTTGTGCAATACACAGACGCATGTCTTGTATTCAAGATCCTAAATGACCTGGCTCCCCCTCCACTTAGTACTTTTGTTAAACAGAAAACCCCAGACCCATGGCAGCAGATCCACAAGGTCTGCCATGAGAGGTGACTGTATAGTTCCCTTAAGGAAAAGCACCTTTAGTCACTCTGCTTTCTCTGTGAGAGTTTCCCATGTCTGGAACACACCGCCATCAGACGCACACAACTGCACCACCGACAGTATCACACCTTCACAAAAACATGAAAACATGGCTAAAGGCCAATCAGTTTTGTGAACATAATCCCTAGCTATGGATTGCAGCTTTCCATGTTGTCTGTACCTTGTGAGGTTTGGAAACACTTTGTTGCTTTTATGTATTTTGTTTTGTTGCTTGTTCTATGTTTCTCTGTCTGCATGATATGTGTTGCTTGTCCTATGTTTTTCTGTCTGCAAGCTACGTGTTGCTTGTCCTATGTTGTTCTGTCTGCATGCTATGTGTTGCTTGTTCTATGTTGCTTTGTCTGCATGCTACATGTTGCTTGTTCTATGTTTCTCTGCCTACATGCTACATGTTGCTTGTTCTATGTTTCTCTGTCCGCATGCTATGTGTTGCTTGTCCTATGTTTCTCTGCCTACATGTTGCTTGTTCTATGTTTCTCTGCCTACATGCTACATGTTGCTTGCTCTATGTTTCTCTGTCTGCATGCTACTTGTTCTATGTTTCTCTGTCTACATGCTACGTGTTGCTTGTTCTATGTTGTTCTGTCTACATGCTATGTGTTGCTTCTATGTTTCTCTGTCTGCATGCTACGTGTTGCTTCTTCTATGTTTCTCTGTCCGCATGCTATGTGTTGCTTGTCCTATGTTTCTCTGCCTACATGTTGCTTGTTCTATGTTTCTCTGCCTACATGCTACATGTTGCTTGTTCTATGTTTCTCTGTCTGCATGCTACTTGTTCTATGTTTCTCTGTCTACATGCTACGTGTTGCTTGTTCTATGTTGCTTTGTCTGCATGCTACATGTTGCTTGTTCTATGTTTCTCTGCCTACATGCTACATGTTGCTTGTTCTATGTTTCTCTGCCTGCATGCTACTTGTTCTATGTTTCTCTGTCTACATGCTACATGTTGCTTGTTCTATGTTGTTCTGTCTACATGCTATGTGTTGCTTCTATGTTTCTCTGTCTGCATGCTACGTGTTGCTTGTTCTATGTTTCTCTGTCTGCATGCTACGTGTTGCTTCTTCTATGTTTCTCTGTCCGCATGCTATGTGTTGCTTGTCCTATGTTTCTCTGCCTACATGTTGCTTGTTCTATGTTTCTCTGCCTACATGCTACATGTTGCTTGTTCTATGTTTCTCTGTCTGCATGCTACGTGTTGCTTGTACTATGTTGCTTTGTCTGCATGCTACATGTTGCTTGTTCTATGTTTCTCTGTCTGCATGCTATGTGTTGCTTGTTCTATGTTTCTCTGCCTACATGTTGCTTGTTCTATGTTTCTCTGCCTACATGCTACATGTTGCTTGTTCTATGTTTCTCTGTCTGCATGCTACTTGTTCTATGTTTCTCTGTCTACATGCTACGTGTTGCTTGTTCTATGTTGTTCTGTCTACATGCTATGTGTTGCTTCTATGTTTCTCTGTCTGCATGCTACGTGTTGCTTCTTCTATGTTTCTCTGTCCGCATGCTATGTGTTGCTTGTCCTATGTTTCTCTGCCTACATGTTGCTTGTTCTATGTTTCTCTGCCTACATGCTACATGTTGCTTGTTCTATGTTTCTCTGTCTGCATGCTACGTGTTGCTTGTACTATGTTGCTTTGTCTGCATGCTACATGTTGCTTGTTCTATGTTTCTCTGTCTGCATGCTATGTGTTGCTTGTTCTATGTTTCTCTGCCTACATGTTGCTTGTTCTATGTTTCTCTGTCTGCATGCTATGTGTTGCTTGTTCTATGTTTCTCTGCCTACATGTTGCTTGTTCTATGTTTCTCTGTCTACATGCTACGTGTTGCTTGTTCTATGTTGTTCTGTCTACATGCTATGTGTTGCTTCTATGTTTCTCTGTCTGCATGCTACGTGTTGCTTCTTCTATGTTTCTCTGTCCGCATGCTATGTGTTGCTTGTCCTATGTTTCTCTGCCTACATGTTGCTTGTTCTATGTTTCTCTGCCTACATGCTACATGTTGCTTGTTCTATGTTTCTCTGTCTGCATGCTACTTGTTCTATGTTTCTCTGTCTACATGCTACGTGTTGCTTGTTCTATGTTGCTTTGTCTGCATGCTACATGTTGCTTGTTCTATGTTTCTCTGTATTACGTTGTTATTAATTACTGCATTGTTGGGTTTAGAGCTTGCAAGAAAGGCATTTCTTGTGCACGTGACATTGAAACTTGAAACACAAAAACAAATGCTTGGAGGAGGAGAGAGACTTAACTACAGTAAATTCCCTGCTGACCTATGACCTCTTTGAGTCATAACTTTCAGGCGGAACGGAAGCTACTTTTATCAGATCTGGAGCTGAGAAGACTGTATCCTATAGAGGTCTATAGATCTACCACGGTGCACAGATTAACGTGACAGATGGAGAACTCTCACTCAGATCAATAACTGTCTACAGTACATGGTGATCTCAATCCCACTGTATGAGCAATCCAGACCTGGGTTCAAATACTATTCTAAATCTTTCAAATACTTATAAAATATGCTTTAGCCTGACTGGAGTGCCAGATGGGCGGGGTTTGCACATTGTTATATTGGACTGTTATATTGGTTCCAGTGCGCCAGGCAAGCTTAATCAAGCCCAGATAAAGTATTTTAAATTACTTCCCAATAGTATTTGAACCCAGGTCTGGAGCTGTCTGATGATAACCTACAGACAATAGCTCTATCCGCAGAATGGACAGAGAGACAAAGATTGCAACCATCCATCCATCACACAGCTGATCACCACACAATTTATCCCCGAGGTGGATCATCAGCACTCTGAAATTGGAAACGATTGGTAATATTGAACCGTTCAGAACGTGTTTGCTGTATCAATATTGTGACTCTCGCTGTTATGATTTGAAGAATGGATGAAGTGGGTCCTTTGAGAGCAGCCGGTGCTGTCTGCTGCTGCAATACTACCAGTGACTTATTGGTTTAGATCCTGGTACAAAGCTCTACTGGAAAGAAAACACAAGGAATAAAAAAAGACAAACCTGTGTGATTCACCATTGACAATTCAGACAAACTGCTCGAAAGTAGTGATTTGAAGTCTGCTTTTCGGCAAGAACAACCCATCAAACTCAACTCCAGACCTCAAAGCCAGTTCCACTGCTTTTTTTCATTGTTCCCCTCTAATCAGGTTACTGATTTAGACCTGGCGGGTGTAATGAATTATCAGGTAGAACAAAAAAGCAGCAAGCTCTAGACCTCGTAGGGTAAGAGTTGAATAGGCCTGGCCTAGACCATATCTCCCAGTCCAGTTTGTTGTTGTAGTTGTCCTTTAAGAGTTAACTGGTCATAAAGGACAAAAGGAAACGTAATACAATTGCAGTTTAGATGCTTATCCACAGTTCTGTGTTCTGCTGTTCTTGGCCATAATGTAACCTTTACCTTACTTCAGTTCAGTTAGTGGTCCAAACAAACATATTGTTGGATAAACACACACATAGATGCTACAGAGCATGATTTACTGTACTGTACTGTCGTTTGTAGCTGGCTCCACATCATTAAGTATAAGATGATATGTTTAATCAGAGTATGAAGAGGGATTAATAATCTCCATTGAAGGCATTTTTATACTGCGGAGGAGGAGGAGGAGGAGGAGGTATCTGTGAATCGATCTTTCTATCTGCACTGACTCCGATATTTAATTAAACCTATTGTTTTTGATGGAATTCTTCTTTCTTATTATTATTCTTCCACACATGTCGCAATATCTCAAAGCCCAATTGCAATTTTGCCAATATCGAAGTACACTGAATGTACAAAACATTAGGAACATCATCCTAATACTGAGATGCAACACCTTTTGCCCTCACAATAGCCTCAATTCGTCAGGGCATGGACTCTACAAGGTGTTGAAAGAGTTCCACAGGAATGCTTGCCCATGTTGACTCCAATGCTTCCCGCAGTTGTGTCAAGTTAGCTGGATGTCCTTTGGGTGGTGGACCATTCTTGATACACACGAGAAACTGTTGAGCATGAAAAACTCTGCAGAATGGCAGTTCTTGACACACTCAAACCGGTGCGCAATGGCACCTCCTACCATACCTCGTTCAAAGGCACTTAAAACTTTTGTCTTGCCCATTCACCCTCTGAATGGCACACATACAATCCATGTCTCAATTGTCTCAAGGCTTAAAAATCCTTATTTAACCTGTATCTTCCCCTTCATCTACACCGATTGAAGTGGATTTAACAGGTGACATCAATAAGGGATCATAGCTTTCGCCTGGAATCACCTGGTCAGTCTATGTCAGGGAAAGAGCAGATGTCCTTAATGTTTTGTACACTCAGTGTATATCACTTAGACAGGATAATGAAAGTTGTTAGCTCTGCCCTATGGTTTGACGTTAGCATGAGTGTAACACAAAACTTGAAAAGCTATTGTAAAGGTTGTTGTACTGTTCTGGAGTAAATTTGAGGGCCAGGTAATACCAGAAGTTACACGAGAGTAATGAGGTCAACCTTGGCAGATTAGCAGATTGTCAGTGTTGCTCATCATAAGGAACACATTTGCATGGCATCTTTGTAAAAAAAAAATATATATATATTTTGCGTCCTGAATTAAACCCTAATAACTCCACTGTTCTTCGCTCTATCAACTTGAAACGTGCACCTAAAGTGTTTTCAGTTGTTACATGTACACGAGGGAGGATGTATAACGCTGCAATGCAACTGTCTCTTTCAGCCCGCTCTGAAGCCAGCACCACGTTTTACTGCTGCTTGCAGCTCTATTAGTATTCTTTCTGTGAGCTCTCATATTATTTCAGTCATTACATGTGATTTTGGAAAACCTTTACCCATGCTAAATAAGGGGTTGGAGTATGAGAAAGGGATAAATTGGTGTGAATTAACGAAATGTCATGCTCCCAAGGGAGCGCGGAAATGGAAAGCCGCACAGTTATCAAACTGCTTTGGAAACCCCTATTTCAACATCACCTTTTCTTGCACTCAAGTTCCATATTCTGTTATAGAGTCCTGATCTGAACGAAACTGTATTTGCCCCTTTCATTAACTCTGAAGAATTAATAATTTCATCCAAGCTTTTCCTTTGTAAGATATATAGTGTATTCCAGCATGAGTAAATATGACACATTTTCCCCCTAGTTTGGGCTTTATTGCTTTGTTGCCACCATATGAAAGCCCTTTATGGAGGAGAGGAGGAGAGAAAGACTGGATGCACTTTCTTCTATCACAAAACACCACAGCTCTTCCTGATAATGAGGATATTGCTGTAAACCTTTCACGGATATTGCAGTACACGTTTCAGGGATATTTCTGTAAATGTTTCAGGGATATTGCTGTAAACGTTTCAAGGATATTGCTGTAAATGTTTCAGGGATATTGATGTAAACATGTCAGGGATTTTGCTGTAAACGTTTCAGGGATATTTCTGTAAATGTTTCAGGGATATTATTGTAAACGTGTCAGGGATATTGCTGTAAACGTGTCAGGGTCAGAAAAAGGTCCATGATTAGAAAACTGCAAAAGTCAATTCACAGATTCATCCTTACATCAAACTATAAGCTACTGAATACAGTCACATTATTCATAGCAATAAGGCAATCTTTCCAATAACAATATCGTTTTTTTTTAAAGTGTCATTTAGCTGACACTCTTATCCAGAGCAATTTACAAGCGCATTTGCTCAAAGGCACATCGACAGATTTTTCACCTAGTCGGCTCGGTGAAACATTTTGGTTACTGGCCCAACGCTTTTAACCGCTAGGCTACCTGCTAATGGTCTCAACAGAATAAGGTCACCTCACACTCAGTGGCCCTCATCAGATGGATTATCAGATGAAAAGCAATTGATGCTTTCAATCAATAAAATATTTCCATGACTGAAATGGAACTCAAGTAATTACACAACAATCCAGCCTATGCACATTTACTCTCAGTCACTCATATACTGGTCTAACTGAAATTACACAAAGCATAGAACTACACACACATCAGCTTCCTCCTTCCCCTGAAATATAATTCATTTGGGTTTCCAGAGAGTTCTATTGGAACCCTTCAAAGGAACTCATGGGCACATAGTCAACCAAAAAAAACAGACAACTTGAGAGGAGGAGAGCTAAAGTAACTTCACTCCACATAAAAGCACTGACTTGGTGTAAAACATCACAGCTCTGTGAAGATGCTTAGCAGCCATTAGCATAGCGCTATAAGATGCATCAGGGATCCCTGGGGAGTCTTGTTTCCTTCAAATGGAAGGCAGCCATCGAAACCCTCCCATGCCTAACCACCACAGTTGCGTCCCAAAGAGCATCCTATTCCCTATACAGTGTATCACTTTTGACTCGGGTCCAATGCACAACTTTTGACGAGATGCCCTATGGGCCCTGGTCAAAAGTTGTGCACTATGTAGGGAGCATTTGGGACGCACACTATGAACCAATCCGGATCACCTCTGTTCTGTCCCAAGGGACCAAACAACCACAACCTAGCAGTGGCAGCAAAGGTCATTGTGGGATGACGCTGCTGCTGCTACTCTCTGGGGGATATGTTGACCTGGAGAGGGAACAAAACAAGCAGAGATCTGTCCCCTTTCTATCCGAGACCGAAATAAGGGGATCCTTCAAAAAGTATTATTAATGGCTCTCACCCTTTATATAAATAGTTATTGGGGGGGAGGGGGGGTAATTTGACATCCGGATGAATAATCAAGGCGTGTAGCTTTCCTCATTAGAAGAAGGTGGAAGGATACTATTTTCTCTGTGAGAGGGGACGTAATATGCAAGCCTTTTAAATGTCTTTATGGTAACTGAATCCTAATACAGAAAGTGGGTCTGAAATGAGGCTTGATATTTCCAGCTCATGCTGTGGAGCTTAAGTGAATTTAATGCCATTTAGAAAGCTCTATGCTATCAGTAATCTCTAAGATACTTGCCAGTAGATTTGATTAGGATATTAAGGAACCATAACGTATATCAGTTCATGACAAACTGTCATGACATATGACATACTTTTTCAATGTTATTTTAAAGAATGGTCAACTCTATACTAGCCGACACAGTTGACTGCTCCTACAGTGAACTGTACTGCAGTGTGTGTGTTTGTGTGTGTGTGTGTGTGTGTGTGTGTGTGTGTGTGTGTGTGTGTGTGTGTGTGTGTGTGTGTGTGTGTGTGTGTGTGTGTGTGTGTGTGTGTGTGTGTGTGTGTGTGTGTGTGTGTGTGTGTGTGTCTATACAGATTCCTAGCCCTGCCTGTAGTGCACAGATTCCCCGGCCAGGGGCTGTGAGGTGCTCAGAGCACAGACAGGATGAGACTATTTATAGCCAGGAGAAGAGAAATAATTCAGTGTGATCAGAGTGCAGGTCATTCAAGTCTTATTTTCACAGAGGAGACAGGGAGAAGTGAAAAGACAAACATCACTTCTCCTCTCTTTCCCCTCTCTACCTCTACTCCCCATTAATGAAAGGGGGGATATCTGTTTGAATCCCCTCTGTCTCCTCTCTCTACTCTCCATTCAGGCCAAATCTTCTTTTCACAGAGGAGACAGGCAAAAGACGAATATCCCTTCTCCTCTCTCTACCACTCTATCAGTCTTCATTCAGGACAGTGGGGATATTTTCTATCTCTCCACCACTATTCTCAATTCATGACAGTGGGGATATGATATCTGTTAGAAGCGTTATGGCTCAATCCCCAGTCCTTTCTGTGAGCTGTCAAAGGGAGACACTGGAGATATGGATGTCTTCTTCCTCTGAATAGCGCAGCACAGCCAAAGCCTGGCCAATAATCATGATATTTATTCATCTTAACCTACTGCCAATTAATGAAACTTGATTTGACAGTATATGACTTAGCTTGCAAGGTTTATGTCAACTGGGTGTTTTTCATAACATATCACTTTCAGGGGACTGCAATGGAGTCTGTAAAATGAATTTGAATTAATATATGTATTTAACATATCTCCCATACCTCCGGAGAACGTATGCACAATGCCATTCCACGTGATGGGATAACCATTCAGGAATAGATTAATAAAGCAGCCTACAGATAGAGTTTCATCACATAGAAGCCGAAGCCAGGACACAGCGCAGTGTTTGGTTTGAATGCAAAAACATGCAATTTCCCCTTTTGTGAAATTATGTCGAAATTCAAACAAAATTAAAAAGCTAATTATTTTCTCATTCAGATAGTACCACATAGTTACCAAAAATATACCCCGACAATTTCAGCATACAAAGGTAAGGTCGTATAACATTGTATATAACATATTAATAACATAGTAATAAGGCGTGATTTGCCTACTCACCTCTGTAGCGATAACCATCAGTCTTTGACGCTGAGAAGAGTTTGCGCCTGTCCGTCGAAAGTCAATTTCCTCTCGCTCGAGGTTGTTGATTTACAACAATGTCTCTCAGCATCACGACTGAAAACTCAGCTTTCCCATATCTTTGCAAATAAAAATAAATAAATGAACCTCACTGCTTCTTGCCATTCGTTCCATTAACGCAGTCACGTTCTTGGTTGTCTGTTGAATTCACTTATTAGGTCTAGCGAGGATTGGAGAGTAGCTCGAGGGTGAGAGAAGTAGGCTAGCCTACAAGGGCGGTTTGCCAAATGTGTGAGTGGAGCGCAGCGCGGCATCTCCCTGCTTCTATTTCTTGCTCTCTAAGTCTCTGGCAGTCCCATGGGAAAGCGATGCAGCTGATACTGCCGACACTGCCAGGCAACCGCTACAATAATAGTTCGTGCTTCAAAGGTCTGGAAACAGCAAGCTTTCAGGTAGACCTACAGTTGTGTCAACTTGTGTGTGTGTGTGTGTGTGTGTGTGTGTGTGTGTGTGTGTGTGTGTGTGTGTGTGTGTGTGTGTGTGTGTGTGTGTGTGTGTGTGTGTGTGTGTGTGTGTGTGTGTGTGTGTTTGTTTGCATATCACATGTGGCGACTCCCACGATTCGATCTACCTGCTCTCTGTCCATGACAAATGTATCAAGTGTTAATTTATCAGAAGCATAATGCTTTAAATATGACAAGTTTTTGTCTTTAATTTCAAATGTATTGTGGAAAGTAAAATAATACACTAGAAAAGTATATTGTTGATTTTCCACATTGACCTTTGGAATGGCCTGCATGAATGAGTGCTGTGTCCTTTGTTTGAGTTTTATTTTTTATAGGCTACCTGACGAACAAACCCTCTTGTCTGTCATCCTTTTGCTTTATACAAGATGAAGAAGGAGATGTAACACCTTGCTTAAGAACTGGCAGGAGGATGGTTCATTCGCGCTGCCTAGCGACCATCAAAGGTTTAAGAGCGTAGTGCGTGCCAATGCCGCCGAAGCATTGTGGCTACATTTCATACTAAACCCGTAGGCAGAAGTTTACCGAAATTATTTAGGCTACTATGGTCGTTAGACGGAAATAAAAGTTTCGGCTATGATACCATCAATACCTTTCAGATATAAGGAAAATGTGGGAAAAAGTTGGAGGTATAGTAAAGTTGCCAGAAAAACGTCTTGGTATGAAAGGGATAACTATGCACTCTGATGTAGGCCTATAGTAGCTCTATGTCCTAATGACATTTACCGGGTGTTCTGTTTCAACACCAAATGCTGGATTGCTTTAACTTTGCAAGGCATGTCACTTCTCCCGTCTTCGCATAGCCCACCAGCATGCACTGTTTTCTTAACAACAACTGGATGGAACCATAAAGAATTACTGTGGGAATAAATATCACTGAATATCACTGATTGACGGACATTTTGGAATAAAGTAGGCTAATACAATTGAAGGCATCTATCAAATTGCTGCTTACTGAAACTCCCAAAATCATCCATTCTATGTAATACATTTGAAGCAATAGCCTACCCGCGTGTGGTCAACTAGATTATAATTTCAGCGCCGTTTTGATTGGGACAGCGTCATCGCGCTGCTTTGAGTCAAGCGTGGGTACTCCTCCTGATAAATCAATCAATGTCAGATTTTCTTTTCACTGAATCTCAGTTTGGATATTGGTTAGGCTACAATTAGGCTAGGGAAATGTTAGCTACGTTTAACTGTGTGCTGCTCATGATCATCTTGTCTAGTTGGATCATTTATCAAAACATTTTGATTGCATGTCATGTAGTTTACCTAGTAGATTATTTTACTCTTCACTCGCAGTTGTTTAGCATCTAGGCCTAATCCCGAACAAAAGCCTGTGCCTTCACTGATTTGTCTCAATCAATGTGATTTTGTATCACTGAATCTCCATCTGTAGCCTATAGGCTAGGCCTATTTGGTTAATTGGTTTATGGCTGGGCAAATAAGTGACGGTGGTATAAACTCATCTCGTTCGCTCATCTATCACTGATCAGAAACGTTTAGCATATAATAATGTAGCCCAGTGTAGACTTATTATTTTGCTAATTATTATGCTAGATTGTGTATAGGCAAGTCCTAAATCCCGCAGAGGTTGTGAAATATGAACACCAGACTCAAATGCTTTTGAAAATAGGATTGCTATTATGTTCTATTGGTATCATGATGATACTCTAAATGTAAAACCCTACGGCTACTCCCTAACAAAGTGGAGTGAGGGTAGGAAAGAGATGAAACATGGATACAAAAAAAGCATGGTGTTTGCCTCTGTTTCAAAATATTGCTTTTTTATGACAGCGGTTCCACACGTTCCCATGACACAAGTTGTGTGGGAAATATATTATTTGTATTATATTCTGTTATATTCCATTATATTCTTACCACAAAATATACTGTATGTGTTGACTGTGATGGGGTGGGTGTGTCTTGTCTGTTTAATGATTAAAATAATGAACTATTGATCTCATTCATTTGGAAGTAACATAATTAAACTATAAATATGCCATTCTATTGGTTTGGAAATACATGTTATTATTCGTATTATGTTTCTTAGGACCTGCCTAAACAAATTAATAATGGTTTATTTGTTATGGTGTATATTCAACGGATTTATTAAAATAGATGCCCACCCAAATCTGCACACCACTACTACCACGCCTCACCTGCATGCCGGCATGCACATGCGAGGTATAAAAGGCCTATGCAGGTAAGAATGTGGTAGAAATGGGCCTGTATGTAAGGGGGTCATAAACATTGCCCAATTTATTTTACAGGCAAAATACCGTAAATCCTATGTGAAAGCAGGATTTCAGACACAGACAACAATACATTGCATTTGATCACCCTCTGCTGTTTTAGTTGGGTACATTCTGGGCCTACTGTATAAATAAAAAGTCTCGAAACACCATGATTGTGTAATGAAACCTTGAAAAGTAGTGCATCTAAACTGAGATCTGGTGTTTGAAGGGTGATTGAATGTAAACCCAAAGTAAGTGTTTTAATACACAGAGTATGTTTTAAAACAGAAATGTAGCACTCTGAAACACCCACATTGGTTATTCAACCTGAATATTGGTAATTTTAAGAGAGTGCAGTAAACACTTTTTGGGGTTTCAGTGCATGTAAAGGGCAGCATCAAAACACAAAAACTGTGTTTCTCATACAATCAATGGTTTAGAAATGCAAATAGTTTATAGCCTAAATATTGATTGATGATAAGGGTCTATGGAGAATATTTTTTGTGGAATCCCCCCCCCCCAAAAATGTATGCTTTATTCTGAAAGTCTATAAAGAAAGTGCAAGGAAGATGTTACATTTTGTTGAAATTTTACCCACTCAACCACACAGCCACACTGTCAGAAATTATTCTGGGGTGAATTGAAATTGAAGGAAAAAAATACATATAATGAATAAAAATGAATGCAAGTCGTGCAGAGCCCCTGGCCTAGTGGTAACGCACCTGGCTTAGACACGTCACTTCTCTTCCCACCGAAGACCCCCGCTCCAACCCTTCAATCTGTTTCTCCCATATCTGTAATTCCTCTGTCATTTCATAACAGTCTCAATAAAGTGTAAAAATACCCCAAAACAAAAAAGAAATGTATGTATGCAAGTGGTTTCAATGATTTGTTCATTCAATTTTACCAAGATAATGTAAATCTAATTTAAAGCTGCAATATGTAACTTTTTGGGCGACCAGACCAAATTCACATAGAAATGTGTGTTAAAGATCTATCACTCTCATTGAAAGCATGTCTAAGAAGCGGTAGATCTGTACTATGTGCTCTATTTCTATGCTTCCCGTTCTTATGTTTAGTTTTTGCTTCTTTTGATTTTGTCACCAGCTTCAAACAGCTGAAAATACAATATTTTTGTTTATTGAAAATATATTTCACAGTGGTTTAGATGGGTCAATGATTCTCTACACTATACATTGCTTGTTTTGTCACAAATTGAAATGAGGAGAACTATTAGAATTTTAGCAACCAGGAAATGGCAGAGCGATTTCTGCATAGTGCATCTTTAATATTTTGCTCAAAATGTAAGTATCTTTCATGAGGATAAACAAAGATAGGGTGATTGAACTAATTAGAAGTCTTTGGTTTTAATCACCTTGAATTTTCCATCTTGCAACGTGACTCTGTTTTTAGGATTGTGGGTAATTCAACATTTTTAGACTTTATGATTCTTTCACACAATGTTGTATGCATGTTTGAAGAAATAAAAGTATATGTCTATATTAGTATTAAGATTGTTGTGATTTAATGGATCACGATGAACGTATATATATATACATTCAGGCAAATTGACATTTAGTAAGGACAGCACCAATTCCCACATTCATGATTGTCAGTGGAAGAGGAAATTGCAACATTTTCAGTTCTTGCCGTTCAACCTCCAGTTACTGCTGGTAGTTTGAACACTGTGCTTGGCAATGCCTGCCAAAACGGCATACAGTATAGTGGCAAATAATCAAATACATAAAATAATGTTAAACATTAAGAAACATCTGAAAAATGTATCTAATTCTGTACTAGACAGGATTCAAACATCATAATGGTGTTTACAAGCTTTAGAGGGAGGAAACAACATCAAAAGAGAAGGGATCTAATTCTGCACTAAACAGGACTCGAAACACCAAAATAGCATTTTCACCCTTTTCTGTTAGTGTTCCCAGTCCCTGGCAAGGTGTTGCACAACACTTTATTAAGTGTTGATACAACACGCCATGTAATGTTTCAAAACACCTCAGAATGATGTGTTTCAAAACTCCAGCAAAGTTAAGGTTTTGTCTCATTCAAGTTGGTGGCTGCTCAGTTGCCACTAGTTTTGGTGTTACAAAGCACTTCATTTTAACAGTGTACAAGCCTACACTCACTAACAGTGTGTCAATAGCCGTTGTCCATGGAGGGACTTGATAATGTATGACTCAATTGTCTTGTGAATTCATTCAATTCAAAACAATGTAGCTTGAATTGTAGCCATCAGGCTGAAATAATAGCTCTATGGTGGCACATATTGATTGAGCTGAAGGGTCTTTAGGCAGTTTTTGCTTTTCACAATCTACTCTGTTTGATTGTGACTTAATGTCCTTCGCTGTAGGGAGGAAAATACACAAACTTTCTGTCTGTCTGAATTATGGACTTTGGTTTTATAGCCCCTTTAATTCCTCATTCTTATGGGATTTCATTGTGAGACGGGGTGCATGTTATTGACATGACGCTTTTGTTATGTGTTACTGCATTCATTGCACAAGACTAGAATTCTATATCAGCCCACAAATTCTAGAACATACAAGCGTTTGAATGTGTTTTTGTTAGTTAAGAAAAAACAAGTCGCTGAAAAAATAACAGTGTGAAACAGTTGAAGCTCTTTTCACTGAAATAACTTGAAATGGTTGAGGTGGGAAAACAATCTCTTCTATTGTAAGGGTGTTTTATAACGCAATTAGTCTCACAAAGAAGCATAATTTGCTGCTGTGCATTTGAAACACGTTTTATTGTTATGGTTTATATTGATATATTTAATAAATAATTACAGCTTGAGTTAGAAAAAGGCTACAGTAGCCAGTTAGTAGCTTGTTAATGTAGTAAAATGAATTTCTCATTCTAAATCAAATGCATTTTCCATAACATCTATTGATATTGGACAGATTTAAATAGTGCTTAGGCCTAGCTACAGTTAGTAGCCCCAGACAAAATAAAACATTTTAAATAACGGATTATGAAGTCATATGGATAATCATAATAATATGTCTTATCATTATCTCTTTGGCAGAAGCAGCCACTAAGGTTAAGCCAGGGTTCAAACAACAGGAAGGTCAAAAAAGGCAGTGCCACGCAGGCCAGGGGTTAGCAGGAGGAGCTGGGGGTCAGTGTTGGTACACAGCCATGCCTGGCTCTGAATCCAACCACCGGGAGACCAGAGGAGGCTGTAGACCAGGCTGCCATCCATCCCCAGAGACAGGTAAGCTACACCATTTTCTAATTCCTAATTCTATGAGCTACACTGACTGCACTATAGCCTGGTCCCAGATCTGTTTATGATGTATTGTGAACTCCTATGGTTAATCATTGTCATACGAAAGCTGACAAGAAAGCTCAAAGAGATCTGAGACTAGGTTATCAGTGCTAAAAACACCCGGCCCAAATTACTCTTTCTATGATGTAAACTACTGTATTAGCTTGGTCCCAACTTTGCACTTGATGCAATTGCTTAATAAATCTGTCCCAGAGGGATTGCAGTTTCTCTTCCTCTGTACTGACAACTTGAATAGTACTCTATTCCATCTGTTCACATTCTGTTCACTCTTCTTCTTGTACAGAAGCTAAAGAAGGAAAGAGGGGGGAAAAACGAATAATGAGAAGGGGAGTATGTATAATTCCATTAAAGCAGTGTAAAGTGTCTACCCTCCATATCCCAAAGGAGATATAGAACTCTACTGCTATCTGAAGTGTGCAGAAGGGATGCCACTAAGCCAACCAAGCCAACTGACCGTCTCTGCTCATCATGGACTGAGTGTCAATGAGTACCAGGCCGTCTACAACACAGTGGTGGAGCCCTTCGCTAGTACTGCTAGTGCATTGTCATCATATAGTCACGCCCAAGGCATACGGTAGACTTAAAGGAGAGACTGCTGGACAGACCAAAGCTTGAGGAGGTGGTCCACGAAGACGGTTGTGTGGAGGTTATAGAAACGTTTTATCCCAAGGTTAGGCCTCAAGCCTCAAGTCTGAGGCGCCAGAGGGCTCATGAGATGCCCAAACCTAAAGTGATTGTGTGTGTGGCTCTACTACCAACCCATAGCCACAATATGTGTGCTGAACAAAAACTCTGTATTTTCTAATTTTAAAATATTCAATTGAATAATTTATTTCAACATACCCCCATCTGATGTCTTGGCTTTGTAATCATCACAATGCATCAGGTCATGTAGTAACACAGACAAACACTGGCTAGCTTTGATGAGCCGACAACTTGTTCCTACAATTAGCAATTGATTTCCTATGCGCATGATGATTCATACAGATTGGCTTATATTACTTTATGACATAAAGTAACCTCTGTGGAATTGTACATGTGGTGTTTCCATCTATTAACTCTATGAAAGCACTATACAGAGAAAAAGCACACTGCTCATTATACAGCAGGCAAATTGGTCTCAGTTTCTATGAGTTGAGTGAAACGGCAGATCCAAATGTTTATCATTTCTAAGATATTTGCATGGTTCAGTTTCACACTGAATGGAAAAAGATGAGGATGAGTCCTCGGTGCGTCACAAGAAAAGATTAAGCAAACCTTTTCATGGTCTTTTAACTGTGTTGACTCTGCGAGGTGAGCGCCTGGAGGAAGTGGAGAGGGAGGTCGTGAGGCAACAAAACCACAACATCTCAACAAAAACATGTTTTTTCATCATTTTTACTAAATTGGATGACAGCTTTAAATAAAACATTCCATATGATATCAAACTTCATATCATTAAACTTATAAATATATTAGCCTGGTCTCAGATCTGTTTGTGCTATCATGTCAACTCCTCATCATATTTTTCATAACAAGGAGTGGCAAGGAGTAGCATAATGACACAAATAGACTGGTGCCCAGGCAAGAAAAATATCAATGTGATTAAAACATCTTTACCTTGGTAACTGTCATAAATATACATTTCATACTGGAGCACAGGAATATTGAACTATTTACTGTGTATCTAAAGACACCTGAAAGATTGCCTATTCTGCCTGTGTCTTGGTGTCTGCTAGTGCTTTATTATCTCCATTCCTGCAGCAGGGGAGCAGCTGCCTGATGCGGGCCAGGTAGAACAGGGGTCCAATGAACAGGCCGAAGTTGGGGAAGGCCAGGAGAAGCTGAAGGATGCGGCAGTGTATGCGGTTAGCCTCCTGGTCCGCCTCCTCCAGGTGCCACATGGACATGAAGGGCACCAGGGCCACCAGAGGAGTGTAGGCCACCACGGAGGGTACCAACACGGCCAAGATGTTCTTCAGAGCTCTCCTCTTCAGGTTCATGCTGCCCCCAGACCCTGACCCGGAGCCCTCCCCAGGCCCGCTCTGGCACAGCACCCACACAATGCCCACCAGACACATCAGCATGATCAGGAACAGGACTGAAGTGGTGAGGGCCAAATACAGAGCCATGGAGAACACCCCCCCCTGGAAGTAGGCCAGCAGCATCACCACCAGGGTGAGGAGCCAGACCAGGGCACAAACCCCGGCGCGGTACTCCCACTTCCCCAGCCGTATGTAGGCCATGGGGTGGGCTGCCGCCAGGTAGCGCTCCACACACATGCAGGCCAGCAGGAGAGGACATCCGAAGATGTTGAGGGCGGAGAGGGCTTCAGCCGCCATGAGCATCTTTTGGGACGCGTCGTGGTGCATGGCAGTGTAGATGTCCATGGGCAGGCAGAGGCAGTAGAGGATGTCCAGGATGGACAGGTTGAGGCCCAGGACCTTGGAGGCTGACAGGGCCTTCTTGCTGCTCATCAACAGCCACAGTAGGCCCACGTTGGCTGGGAGACCTGTCAGCAGGGTGAAGATCTTGATGCTCAACCACACAATAGAATCGGCAAGTATGTGGCACTGTTGCATCACCTCGTCTATGCTGCTATCTACGCCGTAGAATGACCAGAAAAATTCAACAAATGATGACATGGCAAAACTATTGGTGCTATTGGAGTTATGGTCCCCGCAAAAATAAGTGTTGCTTATGTTGCAGGGTGGTGGCGTAGAGCTACCCCCATAGGAGGAAGTGCTATTGATGCCCATGGTGTCTCTTCTGAGGAAACGTATCAGAAGACTCTGCAGTAGACAAAAGCAAATCCTTATTTACATAATAATGAATGTTTATAAGGAAAAGTACCACCAACCATTCAAAGTGAATGGGGGAAACACCTGTGGTAATGGGATATCATAACTATTATTTACAATCAATTAACACTTAAGTCATCAATCTCTTATGTATAGGTTGCATCTCAATCATTTTGACGTAAGTCTCAAACACTCCCCTCCACTCTGCATACATTCAGATTTAACAAATAAGGCTTATCAATCCTGACATTCACACCTGAGATTATATTTCAAAATGTAAAATAATGAAATCCATTTACAGAACATCTTAATTGTTCACAAAAATCTACTTATAGGGCAACCTTCAAGCCATTGAACAATATAATTCCAAGGTTCTTTAACTTATGATACCAAAGTAATAAACCCTATACATCATAATTACATTATAAAATAGTACTTTATTATAAGTTGTAGGATCTTAATTTGAGCCAGTTTGTTACAGCAGGAAAATAATCCTGCAGCATCAGGAAACGTGAATTATTATGTGGGTATAATAAATGGAGAAATATACCAGGGTGTAACGTTCGTTCTCCTCCTCGTCTGAGGAGGAGCAAGGATCGGACCAATATGCAGCGAGGTATGAAGACATAATGATTTATTTAAAGAAAGACGAACACGAAAAAACTCTTAACAAACTACAAAACAATAAACGACGTAAACAGACCTGAACATGAGAACTTACAGACAACGAAGAACGCACGAACAGGAACAAACTCACAAACGAAACAGTCCCGTGTGGCATAAACACTAACACAGGAACAATCACCCACAAACAAACAGTGTGAAGAGCCTACCTTAATATGGTTCTCAATCAGAGGAAACGTAAAACACCTGCCCCTGATTGAGAACCATATCAGGCTAATTGAAAAGAACCCAAGGTGCGGACTCCGGCCGCAAAACCTGAACCTATAGGGGAGGGTCTGGGTGGGGATCTGTCCACGGTGGCGGCTCTGGCTCTGGACGTTGTCCCCACCCCACCATAGTCAATCCCCGCTTCCGTGGCCTCCTCCTAACGGCCACCCTCCATATTAACCCCACTGGATTAAGGGGCAGCACCGGACTGAGGGGCAGCACCGGACTGAGGGGCAGCACCGGACTGAGGGGCAGCACCGGACTGAGGGGCAGCACCGGACTGAGGGGCAGCACCGGACTGAGGGGCAGCACCGGACTGAGGGGCAGCACCGGACTGAGGGGCAGCTCCGGACTGAGGGGCTCTGGCTGCTCATGGCTGGCTGGCGGCTCTGGCTGCTCATGGCTGGCTGGCGGCTCTGGCTGCTCCTGTCTGGCGGGCGGCTCTGGCGGCTCCTGTCTGGCGGGCGGCTCTGGCGGCTCCTGTCTGGCGGGCGGCTCTGGCGGCTCCTGTCTAGCGGGCGGCTCTGGCGGCTCCTGTCTGGCGGGTGGCACTGGCGGCTCAGGACAGACGGGCGGCTTTGAAGGCTCAGGACAGACGGGCAGTTCAGGCGGCTCTGGGCAGACGGGCAGCGCAGGCGGCGCTTGACAGACGGACAGCTCAGACGGCGTTGGGCAGGCGGGCAGTGCAGGCGACGCTGGGCAGACGGCAGACTCTGGCCGGCTGAGGCGCACAGTAGGCCTGGTGCGTGGTACCGGAACTGGAGGCACCGGGCTAAGGACACGCACCTCAAGGCTAGTGCGGGGAGCAGCAACAGGGCGCACAGGGCTCTGGAGACGCACAGGAGGCTTGGTGCGTGGTGTAGGCACAGGTGGTAATGGGCTGGAGACACGCACCACAGGGCTAGTGCGTGGAGGAGGAACAGGGCTCTGGAGACGCACAGGAAGCCTGGTGCGTGGTGTTGGCACTGGTGGTACTGGGCTGGGGCGGGGAGGTTGCGCCGGATATATACCGGACCGTGCAGGCGTACTGGCTCCCTTGAGCACCAAGCCTGCCCAACCTTACCTGGTTGAATGCTCCCCGTAGCCCGACCAGTGCGGGGAGGTGGAATAACCCTCACTGGGCTGTGTTGGCGAACCGGGGACACCATGCGTAAGGCTGGTGCCATGTATGCCGGCCCGAGTAGACGCACTGGAGACCAGACGCGTTGAGCCGGCTTCATGGCACCTGGCTCAATGCTCAATCTAGCCCGGCCAGTGCAGGGAGCTGGAATAACCCGCACCGGGCTAAGCACACGTACAGGAGACACCGTGCGCTTTACCGCATAACACGGTGTCTGCCCGTACTTTCGCTCTCCACGGTAAGCTCGGGGAGTTGGCGCAGGTCTCCTACCTGACTTCGTCACACTCCCTTGTAGCCCCCCCCCAAGAAATTTTTGGGCTTGACTCACAGGCTTCCGTGCTAGCCGCGTACCTTCATAACGCCGGTTCCTCTCTCCGGTTGCCTCTGCTCTCCTAGCTGCCTCCAGCTGTTCCCATGGGAGCCGATCCTTTCCAGCCAGGATCTCCTCCCATGTGTAGCAACCCTTGCCGTCCAAAACGTCTTCCCATGTCCATTCCTCCTTTCTCTGCTCCTGCTGCCGCTGCCTGATACCCCGCTGCTTGGTCCTTGGTTGGTGGGTGATTCTGTAACGCTCGTTCTCCTCCTCGTCTGAGGAGGAGCAAGGATCGGACCAATATGCAGCGAGGTATGAAGACATAATGATTTATTTAAAGAAAGACAAACACGAAAAAACTCTTAACAAACTACAAAACAATAAATGACGTAAACAGACCTGAACATGAGAATTTACAGACAACGAAGAACGCACGAACAAGAACGCACGAACAAGACCGCACGAACAAGACCGCACGAACAAGACTGCACGAACAAGACCGCACGAACAGGAACAAACTCACAAACGAAACAGTCCCGTGTGACATTAACACAGGAACAATCACCCACAAACAAACAGTGTGAACAGCCTACCTTAATATGGTTCTCAATCAGAGGAAACGTAAAACACCTGCCCCTGATTGAGAACCATATCAGGCTAATTGAAAAGAACCCAACATAGAAACACATAACATAGAATGCCCACCCAGCTCACGTCCTGACCATACTAAACAAAGACAAAATAAAGGAAATAAGGTCAGGAACGTGACACAGGGTTGATACATTTTCTGTTCTGGCAAGTCAAGTCTGATATTTTAAAGTGGAAATTACAAACTTTAGAATACTTTTAAAACCTTGAATACACTACAAGTTTGCATTTCCTGCAGTACAGGAAAATTCTTAGAAACAAATTAAGATCCTACATCTGTAATCCCCAAAGGGGAAATTTGTTTGTACCAGTTGATACATACAAATTCCCACCTTTGGGGATTAATAAGTACTATCTTATCTCTTGTAATTGAAAAGTGAAGACTTGCGATTTAGTATACAAAAGAGGGAACTAACCTGATCAGATAGATGAAGGTGGATAGCTGATGAGGACTCTGTGATGTAACTACAGTGTTTGTCTGTTTTCTAACCCTCCCCCTCATTCTTTGCATTTGTAATTTGTCAGAGAGAGAGAGAGAGAGAGAGAGAGAGAGAGAGAGAGAAAGAGAGAGAGAGAGAGAGAGAGAGAGAGAAAGAGAGAGAGAAAGAGAGAGAGAGAGAGAGAGAGAGAGAGAGAGAGAGAGAGAGAGAGAGAGAGAGCGAGAGAGAGAGAGAGAGAGAGAGAGAGAGAGAGAGCATATTCCTGTGATGGACTTGTGGAAAAGGAAAAGGTGCTAGACCCAGGAGGGGCCAGGACAGGTATAGGGCTTTTCCTCTCCTCGGTTTTGTATTTTGAATCTGACTAAAACGACACCAGGCAAATATCCCCTGAAACACAGAAACAATGTGGGTTGGTAACTTCACACCAAGAAGAAAGTCTCTCAACAACACTAGTTGTTCTTTCTTCGCCTTTACGTTCATCCTTCACCTTACTTTATCTTTGTATGGCTCTCATCATGTTGTAACTCCAGGGGAACCACCATAATACCACAGATACAAAGGGATGTTGCTCAATAGGTATATCACTAGGACGTTGATCAATGGATATTGTTGGTTTGATATCACAGAATACAGAAGTGTAGGCCATATACAAACACAAGATAATGTTTGCTAGTTGATGATGGCCCATTGTACTTATGGCCCATTGTATTGAAGGTCGTAGTCTTGGCTCTGCTGTAGGTAAGTTATTTTGCGCTACTGTATGTCGGCATTCATTCAAACTTAGTGAATTCTGACAGGCATGCAGTTTACATGTGAATAGCCTAACCCTAGGGTCTGTCAGTTTTTAAAGGCCCAGTGGAGCCAAAATGTGATTTTCCTGTGTTTTATGTATATTTCCACACTATAATGAAATTGTGATAATTATGATAAGCCCTTTTTAGTGTAAGAGTTGTTTGGAAAAACGTCCTGAAATTTCAGCCTGCTGGGTGACATCACCAGATGGTAAATTAGTTAATAGACCAATAAGATCGAGAGTTCCAAACCTCTCTGCCAATAACAGCTAGTTTTCCGTTTTCACTTCCCCACTCAGACAACTCCCAGACAGTCCTAGCAACATTTTTGCTTGAGAAATTGCTCTTTGCTAAGAAGCAATTTTGGTTTCTTTTTGACCATTTTAATTTAAAACAATCACAGTAAGATACTTAATTGTTAACCAGAAATGATTTGATATTGAGATAAAAATGGCCGCATTGGACCTTTAAAGTGTCAATCAGCAGTTGCTACATCCATTTTTGGACAAATTAATGATATGTACCCATTGATTCTTGAAGAATATAACTTACAAATGCCTAATGAGCTTAGTTCAACTGTTGTTCCCCATCAGACCAAAATATTAAATTGTTTTACACCAATGTTTGTAAACAAAGAAAATGTAAACAAGCAGTAGACTATATAGCCTCAAAACGTGGTTAAAACTATAATTTTGGATCTATAGCTCTGTCTATGAATTTGAGAGTGGTTCCATTTCTCCAGCTCCATCCCTCAGATATTTATTTTACCACTGATTACCGCTTTAAATGGAAGATTGAGTTAATTGTCTTTATGATGTCATATTTGGCTACCATGGACAGAATTCTTTTTTGGAACGTAAGAAACATACCACTTGTCCTCTTGGGACACCTGACTGCTGACCTAAGTCCCCATCCCCATACACTCTATTATTTTTGATTGGGTAATTGCGCTCGGGACGTTTCCAAAGCGGGTAAAGGTGGTAGGGCAGGGTCTTTAGCCAAAAAATGGATTATTTAACACCCTGCCCGGATAGATATTTGATGACCTTGACCTACACAACAATGCTTGACTCAAAGGATGATTCTGCTGGTATGATGCAAGAGCACGTAGGGGTCTTGTTGCATGATGACCTATGAGCTCATGCTGAGCCCTTGATTAAAACACGCTTATAAGTTGGAACTAAGTTTTTATCACATACAGTAACATCAACCTCTTCTCTTTCTTGCCAGGCAAAGACATAAGCTTCGCCTGGGGCAAGGGAGTGGATGTGCGCGTGACGAACCGCCTGCGGGTCCCGCTGACACCGGACAACTTGCAGTCGCTTTCCTTCAGCATTCCGGGCCTTCACACAAGACTCAACACAACACTGGAACATGTAGGCCTGTTTCACTATGGCCATTTACTGGTGTACAACCTGCCATCGGTGCCTGCCGACAAACCAGACGAAGACAGTGGGGTGTTCCTCACTCCTCCATTGAGCTGCTTTTATTTGGGAGAGGACGGTGGAGAGGTACAGGGCTCAGCACGAGATGATGCGCCCGCGGGGATTGTCTCAAACTCTGTCTCGCCGGAGGGCTGCTTTTATTCAGCAGGACAACCTGAAGATTCTCCAGTAATAGACTCTCCAGATTTGAGAGGCAGTGACAAGCAGTCTCTGTGCAGCGGTTCAGAGAATTTCTACACATGTCCATCTGCAGCCTCTCTGGACTCCGTTCCGTCCCCTCGGAGTGCTCATTGGGCGTCAGCCGCCATGTCCCCGCATTATGGGTCAGGGTCATCACCAAACCTGCCTAGCTCCACACCAACCAGCGAAGATCATAGTGACAGTAATGAGCTGTTGTCGGTGGAGTTCAAAGGGCGGCGCTACGTGCGGGTCCTGTCCCGGGTCAAGCCTAGGACGGATGAAGACGTGGAGGCCAGTTGGACGGTGACAGACTTCACGAAGCGCGGGGAGCCCGTGTTCTCTCTGCGGCTTGACTTCATGTGGCCCCGGCCACCCTTACCCCGGTGGATGGAGGGCATAGCAGAGAGGTACTGGTGATGATGATGGGCTTGACAAGAACTGGACAGTACATGCCAATTTTTTACTGATCTTCCTCCAATGTTGAGGAACATCTGACCAATTCCCACTGTCAAATAAACAAACTCCAATTAAACCTATGGTTGTGTTATTTATCAAATAATTCAATGCAAGTGTCAGCATAATGTCAAATAGAATAGAATATCACTTTATTATTCATCAGGCCAAATCATTGAGGCTGTGATCATTAAATGTCAAGTTGAATTGACAGCTACCTGACTCTATCCTGTAGGCCTACTCTCCTCTCTCTCACTCAAAACATCCCCAATGTTTCATATTAAGCTATGTTTAATCTATCGTCCAAAACATAGACTTCATAAGGTTGGCTACTTTTTATTATTTATTAAAATAATTGAAAACTTCAATTAAAACCTGATATATGTAGGCCTAGGCCCAGAGGAGACCTACGGCTGGAACAGTGGTATATTGTGGGTACATTTTGTGAGGCAACCCGTCTGTCTAGAGAGACTAGCAGAGCTCAGTGTTTGAAGCCTCCCTGTTTTTATGTGTGTGAAGACAAAGACAACTTTCCACATTGCGTAGATCACCACCTGTACTGTTACAAGCAACCTCAATGACAGGGGAATGCTCATGGTCTTATTTTGATTAATTGTATTTCTGAAGAACAGAGGAAGATTGCAGTGGGCCTCAAAAGAATCCGGACAACAGAAGTTGTGTGTTTTGAATTTCGGAGCAGAGCACCCGTCAAAGGAGTCATCTCAGGGGTGACGATGGATGTTCAGGTTGAATACCTGAAGAGAATTCCTGATCTGGTTGGTGCTCTGCGCTTGACCCTCTGGGTGAATGGAGAAAAATAAGAAAGTCTGTCGGTGTCACACCCTGATCTGTTTCACCCGTCTTGTGTTTGTCTCCACCCCCCTCCAGGTGTCGCCCATTTTCCTCATTATCCCCTGTGCATTTATACCTGTGTTTCCTGTTTGTCTGTTGCCAGTTCGTCTTGTCTTGTCAAGCCTACAAGTGTTTTTTCCCCCTACTCCTGTTTCCCGGTTGTTCCAGTTTTCTAGTTCTCCCGGTTTTTGACCATTCTGCCTACCCTGAGCCTGCCTGCCGTTCTGTACCTTACGGACTCTGCCATGGATTACTGACCTCTGCCTGCCCTTGACCTGTCTTTTTGAAAATACCTTTTGTTATTTCGAACTGTCTACATCTGGGTGTTATCCTGAGGTCTGATAGTCAGTCCTGTTGTTTTTTTATAAAGAGCACCTACCTACACATGTGAAGCTTGGTTATGTAAAACACGCTGTAAGTGTAGTAGGATGGCCCTTGTGTGCAGAGATGGCCCTTTACTCCCTACAAACAAAAAACTGTACGGGCCCAGTAATAAGATATTACCAGTGGTAGGGCAGTTGGTGAGTAAAGACAAAAGTGCCATCCAGCCTGTCTTCGTCATTGACTCTCTGGCCAGACCGTTGCTGGGGCTGCCAGCAATTGAAGCATTGCAACTCATTGAGAGAGTGAGCGAACTGTAAGACCCAGGGGAGGTTTTCAAAAAGACATTCCCAAAAGTATTTTCTGGCCTAGGAAGGCTAGAAGGTGACCACAAAATCTGCCTGAAAGAGGATTCGGTCCCCTATGCCCTTACCACCCCCCGCCGGGTGCCTATCCCTTTATTGGACAAAGTAAAGGAAGAGTTGGGAGGATGGAAGAAATTGGGTCTGTGTCTAAATAGAGAGTCCCACTGACTGGTGTACAGGGATGGTGGTGGTCCCAAAATCCAATGGGGACATGAGGATCTGTGTGGACATAACTAACTTGAATGAGGCACTGCAGAGAGAGACACATCTTACCATCAGTAGAGCAGTCGCTGGCTCAGTTGGATGGCTCACAAGTCTTCACAAAGCTGGATGCCCGCTCAGGCTTCTGGCAGATACCCCTGTCACCAGAGAGTAGGGCGCTCACGTTTATAACACCGTTTGGCCGGTACTGTTTTAACGTTTTGCCATTTGGAATCGCTTTCGGTCCTGAGCATTTCCAAAGACGCATGCCCCAGCTGTTGGATGGGCTGAGTGGCGTCATAGTCCACGCGTCCCAGCTGATGGATGGGCTGAGTGGCAACATAGTCCATGCGGATGACGTGCTCGTGTGCGGACGGGATAGAGCAGAACATGATGAAATGCTCACAGCAGTTCTGACCAGACTCCAGGAGACTGGCCTGACACTTAATGAAAAATGCAGCTATGCACAGTCAAAGGTATTGTTCTTGGGACATAAAATCAGTGCAGCTGGAATAGAGCGGGACCCGGAGGAGATCAGCACCATCACAGATACGCCCATCCCCCAGAACGTGGCTGAAATCAGGACCTTCTTAGGAATGGCCACATATTTGGGTTCCTCCCACAGTTTTCAGATACAACCAAACCCCTGAGAATCTTAATAGCCAAAGAGAATGACTGGTCATGGGGTTACATGCAACAGGTGGCATTTGACAAAATCAAAGGAGACCTGGCCTCACAGAGAGTGCTGGCCCAGTACCGTCCCCATGCTAAGACAAAGGTGTCAGCAGATGCATCATCCTTTGGGCTAGGGGCGGACCTCACACAGATGCAGGACAACATAGAGTGGTGTCCAATAGCATACATCTCACAAAGCTTATCCAACACGGAGCAAAGGTATGCACAAGTGGAGAAGGAGGCGTTGGCTATTACATGGCCATGTGAAAGGCTTTGCCAATATCTTATTGGCCTGCAGTTTACAGCAGAGACTTACCACAAACCACTGTTGGCTCTGTTAGTGACTAAAGCACT
Organism: Salvelinus namaycush; assembly: GCF_016432855.1. Classification (NCBI taxonomy): domain Eukaryota; kingdom Metazoa; phylum Chordata; class Actinopteri; order Salmoniformes; family Salmonidae; genus Salvelinus; species Salvelinus namaycush. The sequence goes on from NC_052327.1 coordinate 36,139,962, forward strand.
GTATGACTTGCCTCCCAGAGTTCTGCGCTTCTGCCTCAGATTGCTGAGGTTCACCTACAAGATGGTGTATGTCCCAGGGAAGTCACTGATCACAGCAGACGCACTCTCTATGCCCCAATTAAACGTCCATTAACAGAGGACGAGCAATGTCTGGAGGGTGAGGTACAGGTGTCCATTAATGCAGTAAGAAACAGTCTACCTGCATCTCAGACCAAACTGCAGCAGATTGCAGAGGAGCAACAGCGAGACCCCATCTGCCAACAGATAGTACAGCAGTGCAAAAAGGGATGGCCCAGGCAGGAGGAACTGCCTCAGCTGCTGAAGCTCTATTGGGTGCACCAAAGTGACTTCCACTGTAATGGAGACCTTCTCATGAAAGGAAAACATGAGGGACACATGGGGATAACCAAATGCAGACTGAGGGCTCAACAGTCGGTGTGGTGGCTTGGTCTGAGTACTCAGATTGCCAATCTGGTGGTTTAGTGTGAGGTGTGTGTAAAATGTCAATATTGTCATCCTGAACCAATGATGGCAACAAAGTTGCCAAAACGGCCATGGCAAAAGGTAGGGGCAGATATGTTCTATTGGAAAAATGACACTTATCTGCTAGTGGTAGATTACTTTTCAAGATACATTGAAATAGCAAAGACACCCATAACCACATCAGCTGGTGTTATCAATGGATTAAAGTCAATTTTTTTCCAGGCAAGCGGTCGCTGAGGTCCTGGTTACAGATAACGCTCCCCAGTTCTCCAATAGCTTATTTTCTGCTTCACACATCTGACCAGTAGCCCCTACCATGCACAGAGTAATGATGAGGCAGAGGGAGCTGTGAAAACAGTCAAGGGAGTGCTGAAAAAGAACAAGGATCCTTACAGGGCTCTGTTAGCTTACAGAGTTAAACCACTGCATCATGGGCTGTTGCCTGCCGAGCTCCTGATGGGCAGGAGGCTGCGCTCTCCATTACCTGTCTCGCCGGCTCAGTTGAAACCAAAATGGCCTAACAGGAAGGTCTTCGCTGAGAGTGACAAATAACTGAAACAAACACAAACTGGAGACTTTAATTGGAGACACCGTGCTAATCCACACTGTGTGTGGAGGAGCAACACCGTGTGTGGATTACAAACTCAAAGACACCAGCAATAGTGCTGAGGAAAGCAGATGCCCCACGCTCCTATGTGGTTGACACAGGCTCAGAGGAGGTATAAAGGAAGAAAACACACCTCATAGCTCTTCCAGATCTACCAGCCACACAGGCTGAGGAGGCCACAGACAATGCACAAAAAGAGGGGGAAGGAGAGAGCATTCTCACAGAGCCACAAGCTCACCCAAAAGCGGATGTGAAGCCACCAGAGTGGCTGAAATACTGTTGGGGACCATACCCAGCTAAAAGAGACTGTACCTAAGTTAATGCATAGGAGTTCAGACTGTGTAATTGAATGCTTTCATACTATTTCAGGATGTGGTGTTAAAGAGAATAACACTGGCTTCCAATTCAGTTATGCTCCTGTGGTTATGAATGTTGAATTCTTGTTAATTTGAGAGGGAAGACGTAATAGGATGGCCCTTGTGGGTATCCGTACCTATGTATGACATGCGCAGACTAGGCTAGTAAACATACTGAAGCTAGAACCTTGTTGTCGTGCCTCCTTATTTTAGATGATACTACAGTAAGTGCTTTCGTCCCCAAACCAAAGCAGTGTAAGAATTGTAAAGAATTTGGCCATGTTTCAAGTGTGTGCAGATGGATGGAGTGTACTGAAGAATGGTGTGTAGAAGGATGACGGTGTTGCAAGTGTGGTGGGGATCATGATCACGAGTTCCTGGAGTGCCCTGTAAAAGCCAATTTATGCTTGATCTGAAAATGTGGTCAGAGGCTCCGTATGGAGGGTGTGATGCAATTGTGGAGCCTCTGGAGGCATGTAGAGGCCAAGTTGAGCTCAGTACCGCATCGCTGTGTGCCTCTCAAATTCAAACAATCCAGAGGGCTCCGCATTGATTGGTTGACAGTAGGTGGGGGCGGGAGGTCCTGTATAAACACAAACTCACTTCCTTGACAACTTCCTTCACAACAGCTGTGCTCAGCAGTGTGCTCAGCTCTGTGCAACAGCAGCTCTGCGCTGCTCCCGCAAAAAGAAAGAACTATGAATGCCCTGACTTCTGCAGAAGCCGCATCACTGTAAATTCTGCACGGCCAATGCAGACAGCAGATTGACCATGTAATGCCTTTAAGGGTGAATGAGATTGAGGCGGCAAAAGTTTGAGTAGTCAATCGAATCTCCTATACAGAGGCCATTAAAAGTGACACTAGTGAAGATATGGTAGTGGATGCACCACAGCCTGTAGTAAATGTTTGTTGCCAGTCAAAAGATACCCTGTGTGTTGAAATGGTGGATTTTGTGGCGTTCTTTGCCACAGTTATAAACTGTAAGGCTCAAGTCTCAAAGAAGTCAAAGGAACTGGACATTATTGTGGCTGCCTGCCACAAACGTTTTTGGGAGTTAACGATTTTACATCTGAAGACTTGCAACGGGTACAAGCGCCGGAATACGGCCCGCCCTCCCAGGCGGAGCCTGTGTAGGGATCAGATATGACCTATTTTTAACAGAAAAGTTGTTTGATTTAGTATATTTTTATTTGTTTTTGGTAGTTTGTTCCGTTTTGGGGGGAGAATCCTGTTTCCACCCCGCACAGTAGGTGCACATGATATTCTGTGAACGCCAATATAACATAGAAGAAGAAAAACATCAAAGAGACATACCAGACTCTAAAGTCAGGAGGACATGAGAGTTCGGTGTTAGCCAGACTAGAGGAACGCGCCCAATAAATATAGTTAATCACATCCAGGGGGTGGCAGTACAGAGTAGTTTTCGCCAGAAAAATGTAGGAGGAAGTAGAATGTAACGTAGAATGCCCCGTTATGGATCTCAAATCTAGTTATGGTTCCTTATTCAAGGTGAAAGCATCATCAGATATTTGGTGAAATAATTTATAGGTAAGTGTTTACGGTTTAGCCTATTATTTGTATGCTTTTGGTTTTCTGTCGATGTTATTTGTGTAGACTGAAAACGAGAAAGTGATTACTCCATTATTACAGTGAAAGTAACCTTATTTACTCAAGTAGGTAACCCACATTCGCTGTCTGTAACCGAGCAGCAAATTATTTCGTCTACGTGGCATACTGTATGGCTACAGTAAGTATGTTTTTGCATAAGCAATTACATGTAAAGTTTATGCGCTATTTGACTTTCACCATGAAAGTGAAACTAACTTGATGTGAAACAATACCGAAACCTTTCATAACTCCCTGAAGCTTGTAATATGGTGAACCAAAATGAGAAAACAAAGGCCCAAAAAATTAAATAACATCAAATAAAGTTTGTCCACCACCAGTGGCGTGTATTCCAGTGGTGGGCCGTCAGGGCCAGCAAGGCCTTCTCTGCTGGCCTAAACATCATCAGAATATAATTTTTTTTTAAATATATTTTCCCACAAATATGTATTAAATTATTCCCCAGAGTAAGAGTTATACTCTTCATTTCATAGCTTTCCTCTTGGTTGCACTGCTTCCAGCCCCAGGTTGAGATTTGGAGGGCTGGTCTTTATGTTAGATCTTTTATCCAATCATATTCAGCCATCATGTGTTGCCAGGGGTCTAAAATCTGCCCTCAGGCCTTCAGAATCAACAGTGCGGGCGCTTGTAGCTTAAAGGAATGGAAATTAAAATTTAGTGTCAACCAATCAGCTTTAGAGTTGGCTATTGTACGCCTGCTGGCTGGCTCCAGTGTTACACAGGAGCCAGCTAGCAGGCGTAGTGCGTGCACGTCTTTTGATTGGATTACCAATATTGAGAGGCAGGTCCTATGGGCAGGTCTATGCAGAACCTCAACTAGGTAACTGAATTTGATAAACGAATTAATTTGCGTACTACTAAGCTGTTTTTTCAACCCACAATGGCGGAAGGAGGAGAAGATATCGATTTGGTCGAGGATATAATTATAACGCCATTCTCAAGACAAACTTTTCAAGAAAAGTTAGACATTGTAAGGAGAGGTCGCCCGACGCCGACGCTACAAATCCTGTCACAGGCGGGAAAGGGGTTCGTTCGCCACTTTCAAAGTTCCAACTACGAGCGCTATCAATGGCTCACAGGCTCCGAGAAGCACTGCAAACTGTACTGCTGGGAATGCCTATTATTTGCAAGTGATCGATTTGGTGTTTGGAGCCACACTGGCTTTGCAAACTTGAGTTGTCTAACCAAGGCAGCAACGAGACACCAAAGTACGGCTGGGCACTTACAAGCAATGGTGCTTTTGAAAACTTTTGGGGACACCCGAGTGGATCTACAGCTCAACGAACAAGCGCGCAGGGCAACGGAGCTGCACAATGAAAAGGTGAAGAAAAATAGGGAAATATTGAAAAGATTCATTGATTGTGTCATGTTGCTCAAAAATGTCAATTTTTGTCAATTTCAAGGTGACGCAACGCCTGGTTATACTGCGTTTCTGTCTAAATGTATAGTGTCTAGAGCCATGGCATCATAATGATGGTAATAAGAGGTGGATTAATTCGGGTGGGACTGTGTAGGACCTCACTGAAGGCCCATGCCCCAGGCCCACGGCACGCCACTGGTGTATTCATGGATGCCATGCTTCCCCAAATATTTGACCTATGAAATTATTTATCTTTGGTCTCTCTGTGTTTTCACAATTTTCACCGGAAAAATCATCCGAGCGAGGGAAACAGCGCCCCTCTGTCTCAGTATGGGTAGCCCATGTATCTGATGCTGTCTGGACCAAAAGAGTATGACATGTTGCTGGTGAAGCACTTGATTTGGCCTCCCTTGATAAATAAAATATAAAATAATTAGCCAATCAGCGTTGAGGTGAGCTCAACTGTGGGTTGTCCTGGCGCAGCAAAACTCCCCGTAGGGGAGGCCAGTTTGAATTTGGCTTCACACCAATCAAATCACATCCATTTATCTAACCATAAATTAATATATTGTGCCACTGGCTTGAGAAGATTGAAGTTCAATATGTTACGCTAGCAAGCATTTTAGCTAGGTAGCCTATGAAAACAAAAACTAAAAGTGTACTGTATGACAGCGCCATGGACCGTTTGGCCAACATGACAGAGAGGAGGATGGTATTGGTGTTCAACTAGTCTACAACTAGCGTGAGTCAACAATTATTTATTTTTTAATTTAATTACTTGTGCACACACGCACATACATACTCTCTCACACAGTGGAGGCTGCTGAGTGGAGGATGGCTCATAGTAATGGCTGGGATGGAGTCAATGTAACATTATCAACCACATGGAAACTACATGTTTGATACCATTCCATTGACTCCATTCCAGCTATTATTATGAGCTGTCCTCCCCTCAGCAGCCTCCACTGACACACACACGGACCGAAATCAGTAGGCCTACCATGGACAGCCACGTGATATTTAGGAACATCGATATGACTAAGTTGTTTTTGGTATCTTTAAGTTTGTTTTCAGTGTATCAAACTAAGCATATGTAGCCTAGTTGATTTGATGATGTTTAAGTTGAAAGGGTGCTGGAATAGTGGAGGCAGTGCTCCTGTTGTTTTTGTTCTGACTTGCGGTAACTCCCTGATCAGTAGTAGTTTAGTAAACTGTCGAAAACATTAACTTTCTTGACCATGCTTCAGGTTATGTAACTGTTTAATACAATATTTGCTTTGTGGACAGATGTTGCTCTCCAGTTTTGTGATGAAACAAACATAGTTGAAGTTATTCCGCCACTGTGTGTTGTCTTTTTGTTGTCTCAACCTTATTGTACTGTGCATCACGGTGGCGTATGAACGAATGGGTTATAGAGAGAACAAAGCAAATATCACCACATAGGTTGTAATATGGATTTTTCTACTGGCTCGGCTTGGCTTCCCTAGTGATTTTGCCCACGCGCTGCCACTGTCCACCACAGCCTTCAGGGAGGCTAATTTTGCACTGTAGGCCTAAATAAGTGTTTGGTGTTCTTCGGTCCTGGGGACCCACATGCTGTGTAACATTTTGTTCCAGCCCAGTAATATGTCACACCTGATTCCACTTTATTATTTGAATCAGATGTTAATAGCCTATCCTGCTGTGCTGGAACAAAACCCCGCACTGTCTGTGGGTCCCCCAGAAAGATTATTGAAGAGGGAAACGGCGCCTGTTTTATACTAGAGATTATTGTTTTAAAATGGTTAGCGACCAATGTAAGTCAACATTACATTTCTTATTTTTCTATTTAATTCTGCAGATCCTGCAGTGTTCCAGGCTGTCTGGTTGTGTGTGGCGTGGCAGTGAGATGGAGAACCATGCAACAGCAGGGGCCACCGTGGATGCATGCGGAGTGGACCAACGTAGCGATGAGTATCGGCTGCTCATGGCTTACTGTGGCAAGAGGAAGAGGCAGCGGTCTGTCCCAATGCCTCAATTTCAAGGCCTCATTCAAAAAGAAGGTCCTCCTCCATCCAGACATAATGCTACATTTTATGAGACCGGTCCCATACACCGAGGATTTCGAAGTTGTGCTCCGTCCAGACATGGCCGAATGGCAGGTAAGAGGTAGTTGAAAACAGTGGTGGTGGGAAAGGGAGCAACAAAGACAGGGGGGTGTATCCACACCTAGTATCTATACAGTTACAGGTATGTTTCTGTGGACTGGAACATTCTGTGCGGAACAGTGGAGGCTGGTGGGAGGAGCTATCGGAGGACAAGCTCATTATAATGGCTGGAATGGAATGAATAGAACGGAGTCAAACCTGTGGTTTCCGTATGTTTGATACCATTCTATTCATTCCATTCCAACCATTACAATTATCCCGGCCTCCTATAGATATTCTCACCAGCCTCCTCTGGTGCGGAACCATAGAATATTATATGTCAAATATATGGATTGATCACAGAATATTGTGCTACTTAGAACATACACATTTATGTAACCCCTGCAACTAAAAACACTGTGTGCGTGTGCGTGGCGTGCGTGTGGGTGGTGTGTGCGTGTGGGTGGGTGGTGTGTGTGTAAAGCAGCTGCTGGAGCTGCAGGAGGAGTGGGCAATACCTTGAATGGAGTAGCAGGCAGGTTGACTCAGATTGCAGACTCTGTGCAGATCACAACAGACGACATAGAGTCAGACGGGACAGATGATCAACATGGTGGGTCTCTTTCACGCTTACAGCAATAACGTTTATGATAATAAATGGATTCGATCTATTAAAGGTACATTGTAATTTCAGAAAATGGCCATAATATATGTGCAGTAATAGTGGAATTATAGTGTTTCACAGTATTACTTACCGGCCAGTGTTGTGATTGGCTGTGATATTCGCCTATTGATTTCTCCCACCGGAGCAGCATCTGTTGTCAAAATGGGAAAGCTGTGTGGCTGTGTTATCTAGTGGAAAATGGGTCAAGCGGCCAATGTAGAAGTCACTGTCATTTCCTGGTTGCAAAAATTCTACACTGTTCAATTTCAGTTTATGTGAGAAATCAAGCACTGAATTGTGTAGGGAATTATTGTACCATCTAAATCGCTGAGAAATATATTTTTCAATAACCCAAACATATATTTTTACAGCTGTTTGAAGCTGGTGGACCAAAACCAAAAGTAAAAGGCTCAAGCGTGAGTCTCCACCATGTTACGGGGAAATAGGATGCGGTGTAGGGGGAGATGTGTTTTGAATGCAGCTAAGTGCTGTTGCAATTTACCTAGCTTCCACATAGGGGAGAAATTCTGAGAAATTATATGTGTAGCACCTTTAAGTGATTTTCCTTACAGTTGTAGCTTTCAAAGTACTTTTCATGATATAGTAGGGTAATGCAATGATTTGCATAAAGTTGAACTTGAACTTAGTGCTTTTCTGATGCCACAGATGTGAATGGACAGTTACTGATTGGTTTTGTCTCCCTCCAGATGTCATCCGAAGACTAGTGGAGTTGCTGAAGGCGTCTGGAGACAAGCTGAATGAGGAGGTGTGTGTGTTTTTTCATGCGGAGAAAGGGGAAGGGTTTCAAATGCAATTGGACTACCCATTTCAAATAAAATCTTATTTGTCACATGCGCCGAATACAACTGGTGTAGACCTTACAGTGAAATGCTGAATACAACTGGTGTAGACCTTACAGTGAAATGCTGAATACAACTGGTGTAGACCCTACAGTGAAATGCTGAATACAACTGGTGTAGACCTTACAGTGAAATGCTGAATACAACTGGTGTAGACCTTACAGTGAAATGCTGAATACAACTGGTGTAGACCTTACAGTGAAATGCTGAATACTACTGGTGTATACCTTACAGTGAAATGCTGAATACAACTGGTGTAGACCTTACAGTGAAATGCTGAATACAACTGGTGTAGACCTTACAGTGAAATGCTGAATACAACTGGTGTAGACCTTACAGTGAAATGCTGAATACAACTGGTGTAGACCTTACAGTGAAATGTTGAATACAACTGGTGTAGACCTTACAGTGAAATGCTTACTTGCAAACCCTTAACCCAAAATGCTGTTCAAGAAATAGAGCTAAGAAAATATTTACTAAATAAACTAAAGTTTTAAAAAAATCCAAAAGTAACACAAGATATTTACATAACAATAACGAGGCTATATACAGGGGGTACCGGTACCGAGTCAATGTGCGGGGGTACAGGTTAGTCGAGGTAATTTGTAAAGTGACTGTGCATAGATAATAAACAGCGAGTAGCAGCAGTGTAAAAACAAAGGGTGGGTGGGGTCAATGTAAATAGTCCAGGTGGCCATTTGATTAATTGTTCACCAGTCTTTTGGCTTTGGGGTAGAAGCTGTTATAAGGAGCCTTTTGGTCCGAGACTTGGATCCCCAGTACCGCTTGCCGTGCGGTAGCAGAGACAACAGACAACTTGACTTTGATGATTTTTTGGGGCCTTCCTCTGACACTGCCTAGTATATAGTATATAGGTCCAGGATGTCAGAAAGCTTTGCCTCTTCTGTTGCGACGTCCCCCGAAGGCCCTTCTGCTATCCTGCTAGCTCCGGCCCACTAGCTGTCTGAATCGCCGTGTCTCCAGCTCGCCAAGCTACTCACTGGATCCTATGATCACTCGGCTATGCATGCCTCTCCCTAATGTCAATATGCCTTGTCCATTGCTGTTTTGGTTAGTGATTATTGTCTTATTTCACTGTAGAGCCTCCAGCCCTGCTCAATATGCCTTAGCTAGCCCTTTTGTTCCACCCCCACACATGTGGTGACCTCACCTGGTTTAAATGATGTCTCTAGAGACAAAACCTCTCTCATCGTCACTCAATGCCTAGGTTCACCTCCACTGTATTCACATCCTACCATACCATTGTCTGTACATTATGTCTTGAATCTATTCTTCTGCGCCTAGAAACCTGCTCCTTTTACTCTCTGTTCCGAACGCACTAGACGACCAGTTCTTATAGCCTTTAGCCATACCCTTATCCTACTCCTCCTCTGTTCCTCTGGTGATGTAGAGGTTAACCCAGGCCCTGCAGCACCTAGCTCCACTCCCATTCCCCAGGCGCTCTCATGTGTTGCTCTCATGTGTTGACTTCTGTAACCGTAAAAGCCTTGGATTCATGCATGTTAACATTAGAAGCCTCCTCCCTAAGTTTGTTTTATTCACTGCTTTAGGACACTCCGCCAACCCAGATGTCCTAGCCGTGTCTGAATCCTGGCTTAGGAAGGCCACCAAAAATCCTGACATTTCCATCCCTAACTATAACATTTTCAGACAAGATATAACTGCCAAGGGGGGCGAAGTTGCAATCTACTGCAGAGATTGACAGAACTCTGCAGGCTTACTATCCAGGTCTGTGCCCAAACAATTTGAGCTTCTACTTTTAAAAATCTTTCCAGAAACAAGTCTCTCACCGTTGCCGCTTGTTATAGACCCCCTTCAGCCCCCAGCTGTGCCCTGGACACCATATGTGAATATCTTCAGAGTTCGTACTGTTAGGTGACCTAAACTGGGACATGCTTAACACCCCGGCCGTCCTACAATCTAAGATAGATGTCCTCAATCTCACACAAATTATCAGTGAACCTACTAGGTACACCCTAAATCTGTAACCATGGGCACCATCTTAGATATCATCCTGACCAACTTGCCCTCTAAATACACCTCTGCTGTCTTCAACCAGGATCTCAGCGATCATTGCCTGCGTGCGTAATGGGTCCGCTGTCAAACAACCACCCCTCATCACTGTCAAACGCTCCCTAAAACACTTCAGCGAGCAGGCCTTTCTAATTGACCTGGCCCGGGTAGGATATTGACCTCATCCCATCAGTAGAGGATGCCTGGTTGCTCTTTAAAAGTGCTTTCCTCTCTTAAATAAGCATGCCCCGTTCAAAAAAATTTAGAACTAAGAACAAATATAGCCCTTGGTTCACTCCAGACCTGACTGCCCTTGACCAGCACAAAAACATCTTGTGGTGTTCTGCATTTAGCATCGAATAGCCCCGCGATATGTACCCTTTCAGGGAAGTCAGGAACTAATATACTCAGTCAGTTAGGAAAGCGAATGGCTAGCTTTATCAAACAGAAATTTGCATCCTGTAGCACTAATTCCAAAAAGTTTTGGGACACTGTAAAGTCCATGGAGAATAAGAGCACCTCCTCCCAGCTGCCCACTGCACTGAGGATAGGAAACATTGTCACCAGCGATAAATCTACAATAATTGAGAATTTCAATAAGCATCTTTCTACGGCTGACCATGCTTTCCACCTGGCTACCCCTACCCCGGCCAACATCTCAGCACCCTCTGCAGCAACTTGCCCAAGCCCCCCCCTCCCCGCTTCTCCTTCGCCCAAATCCAGACAGCTGATGTTCTGAAAGAGCTGAAAAATCTGGATCCCTACAAATCAGCTGGGCTAGACAATCTGGACCCTCTCTTTCTAAAATTATCTGCCGAAATTGTTGCAACCCCTATTACTAGTCTATTCAACCTCTCTTTCGTATCGTCTGAGATCCCCAAAGATTGGAAAGCTGCCGCGGTCATCCCCCTCTTCAAAGGGGGAGACACTCTAGACCCAAACTGTTATAGACCTATATCCATCCTGCCCTGCCTTTCTAAAATCTTCGAAAGCCAAGTTAACAAACAGATCACCGACCATTTCGAATCCCACCGTACCTTCTCCACTATGCAATCTGGTTTCCGAGCTGGTCATGGGTGCACCTCAGCCACGCTCAAGGTCCTAAACGATATCATAACCGCCATCGATAAAAGACAGTACTGTGCAGCTGTCTTCATCAACCTGGCCAAGGCTTTCGACTGTCAATCACTGCATTCTTATTGGCAGACTCAATAGCCTTGGCTTCTCAAATGACTGCCTCGCCTGGTTCACCAACTACTTCTCAGATAGAGTTCAGTGTGTCAAATCGGAGGGCCTGTTGTCCGGACCTCTGGCAGTCTCTATGGGGGTGCCACAGGGTTCGATTCTCGGGCCAACTCTTTTCTCTGTATATATCAATGATGTCGCTCTTGCTGCTGGTGATTCTCTGATCCACCTCTACGCAGATGACACCATTCTGTATACATCTGGCCCTTCTTTGGACACTGTGCTAACAAACCTCCAAACGAGCTTCAATGCCATACAACACTCCTTCCATGGCCTCCAACTGCTTTTAAATGTAAGTAAAACTAAATGCATGCTCTTCAACCAATTGCTGCCTGCACCCTCCCGCCCAACTAGCATCACTACTCTGGATGGTTCTGACTTAGAATATGTGGACAACTACAAATACCTAGGTATCTGGTTAGACTGTAAACTTTCCTTCCAGACTCACATTAAGCATATCCAATCCAAAATTCAATCTAGAATTAGCTTCCTATTTCGCAACAAAGCCTCCTTCATTCATGCTGCCAAACATACCCTCATAAAACTGACTATCCTACCGATCCTTGACTTCGGCGATGTCATTTACAAAATAGCCTCCAACACTCTACTCAGAAAATTGGGTGTAGTCTATCACAGTGCCATCTGTTTTGTCACCAAAGCCCCATATACTACCCACCACTGCGACCTGTATGCTCACGTTGGCTGGCCCTCACTACATATTTGTCGCCAAACCCACTGGCTCCAGGTCATCTATAAGTCTATGTTAGGCAAATCCCCACCTTATCTCAGCTCACTGGTCACCATAGCAACATCCACCCGTAGCACGCGCTCCAGCAGGTATATTTCACGGGTCACCCCCAAAGCCAACACTTCCTTTGGCCACCTTTCCTTCCAGTTCTCTGCTGCCAATGACTGGAACAAATTGAAAAAAATCACCGAAGCTGGAGTCTTATATCTCCCTCTCTAACTTTAAGCATCAGCTGTCAGAGCAGCTTACCGATCACTGTACCTGTACACATCCAATCTGTAAATAGCACACCCAACTACCTCATCCCCATATTGGTACTTATCCTCTTGCTCTTTTGCACCCCAGTATCTCTACTTGCACATCATCATCTACACATCTATCACTTCAGTGTTAATGCTAAATTGTAATTATTTCGCCTCTATGGCCTATTTATTGCCTTACCTCCCTACTCTTCTACATTTGCAAACACTGTACATAGATTTTTCTATTGTGTTATTGACTGTACGTTTGTTTGTGTTACTCTGTGTTGTTGTTTTTGTCACACTGCTTTGCTTTATCTTGGCCAGGTCGCAGTTGTAAATGAGAACTTGTTCTCAACTGGCCTACCTGGTTAAATACAAAAGTGATGTACTGGGCCGTACGCACTACAATTTGTAGCGCCTTACGGTTAGATGCCTTACCAGGTGGTGATGCAACCGGTCAGGATGGTCTCAATGGTGCAGCTGTATAACTTTTTGAGGATCTGGGGACCCATGCCAAATCTTTTCAGTCTCCTGAGGGGGAAAAGGTGTTGTCGTGCCCGCTTCACAACTGTCTTGATGTGTTTGGACCATGATAGTTCGTTGGTGATGTGGACACCAAGGAACTTGAAACTCTCAACCCGCTCCACTACAGCCCGTCGATGTTAATAGGGTCCTGTTCGGCCCTCCTTTTCCTGTAGTCCATGATCAGCTTGTTCCATAGTCAAACATCCCTTGACTCTCAATAACAGCATACAGTATACCGTATGTTACGAATGCATAAATACCAAATACTGTATAAGACTCTGTCCAAGACCAGGTACAGTACACTCTTCTTTCACAATTATGTGTTCAAATGTCTCCCTTCCTCTCAACTCCCTCTACCTCTACTGACCTCACCCTCCCGGCACCCTCCCTCCACCCTCCCCCATCTCAGATCAAGAGTAACCACATCTTGCAGAGGCACCTCCAGACTTCCTTCACTTACAGTCTGTTTGAGACGGTGACCTCCACCCTGCTCCAGGGAGTGACAGGGGTAGAGGGTGATGGTCCTGTAGCCCAGACAGGCTACCCTGCCCCTGAGAAGGAGGAGAGGGTCCAGAGGGAGCAGATTGCCCTGGCCTGCGAGGTGACTAGCAAGCTATCTGCCCTGGACCTCCACCCCATGAGCCGGGCCATGGGCTTTGGGACACGCTACCTCCAGGAGCACCACACGGCCTGGGTGAAGAAACACGGGGGCTGGGTGAGTACTGCAGAACCAGAGCAGAGTCGTCTGTCAGGAGATTTTAAGGGGAATAACAGCTTAAAGTAGATGATATTCCTAAATGAGAGAAAAGATAGAAAAATGAACAGGGGAAAACAATGTATTTTTTCTACATTTTGTAATTCTGTCTTTTCTTCCTTCCAGAATAACGTGTTTGACAGTGAAGACACTGATTAGACCTGCCAGGCATTTCAGCTGCTTCAACCATTCATGGGAACCAATTTACATTTTTATGAAGATTTTGCTGAATATTAAATGTTTAATTTGCTCCTAAAACTATGGATTCACTTACTGTTCTTACATTAATAAGGCTGTTTCTTAGTGAAACTGACTACATTTTGTTCATGTTAAAGAGATCCTTCAAAAGTTATGTACTGTTAGATACTGAACATTGGTCCCAATTTAGACTTGAAATAAACAGGCTTAACATGGACTTAAGTTGTTGTTTTTTTGACTAAAGTCCATGTTAAGTCACCTTGTCTCAAGTTTTTAAATATTAGGGCCTATACTGAATGTATAGCTTTCTTGATGTTTGGATTTATCTTAAACTCTAAAATGACATTGAACCTGTGATTTATGAATGAACTGCTTAGTGTGGATTATCAATGAATTGCCTTGAAATGGTTGTATGTGGAAATGAACCTCTATCCCACAAACAGTTTTTTTTATATTACAACAGAAAGTAGTGTTAATGAGATATGTTGCTATTCCAGTGGTGTTACTGTGATAAAGTACACATTATTTGATACCATAAAGGAATTAAAGATTTGTTTTGTCATTTAATAGTCATTCATTTGTATTCTTTTGAATATAATTGTCTTCCTCTTTGTAAAGCTGTGAATGAAGACTATACATTTGCAATGTGCAGTGAAAACAGTATAGTAGAACGATACATGAAAGCAAAAGTACACAGATTCCAAATGGAACATTAAATCAGTTACCTCATCAGAGAGAATAAACCATTCCAGTCCAAGCATAACATGTATACATATACTTATAACATTAAGGCCAGAGAAGCCTGACATTAAAAATATTAGAACAATGATTCTCTTTTCCTAGTGTTTGTATTGTATTTGAATTACATTTGGGACATTTCTTTATTTCAAAGCAAATGGCAGCCAAGTTACATTTGACATATTTGTGACACATTTTGACTGCATAACAATGCAAAGCTCATTAATATCCTGTTGTATTCTTCACATTTGATGCACTGTACAGAATAAGTCAAAAATATCTCTAAATTTCCCCCAACAATTTCAAATACTATATATTTCAAGCATAACATATCCATATATTATTTAATGTATTATACTCTATCCCTCTTAAACTCAACTCTGGACCGCGAAGCCAATTCCACTGCATTTTTTTTTATTTGTTCCCCTCTAATCAGGGACTGATTTAGACGGGTGTAATTATCAGGTAGAACAGAAAACCAGCAGGCTCCGGACCTCGTAGGGTATGAGTTGAATACCCCTGCTCTATACAATAAACTCTGAGTGGAAAATAGATCTGATTTATTTTTCATGTCACTTCAAACATTTACTATTTTATCTATTTTTATTTTAAGAGATATCTGTGCACTATACAGGTCATGTCTGTTTCATTTCCACAAAGATGTTATATTCAACAAGTATATGCCCAAGATACACAAGTGCTATATTCCCAGGTATGTGTTCATCTTGCCCAGGGCATCACACACGGTGGTGAGGTCACTGCGAAGGTCCTGCACCACATTCTCGATGCTCCTAGTGTCCTTCAGCAGGTCTATGCTCTGGGTGTAGGGGTTGTAGTACACTGAGAACGGCCTCTTGATCGTCTTGGCAAACTCCCTGTTGGTAGAAGGAATATACTTGACTGCAAAGAAGAGTTACTTCAGTGGACTCCTGTCTTGTCAGCATGTAACCTAGTAAACTAGTGGACTTCTGTCTCGTCAGCATGTAACATACTAAACCAGTGGACTCCTGTCTTGTCAGCATGTAACCTACTAAACCAGTGGACTCCTGTCTTGTCAGCATGTAACCTACTAAACCAGAGCATGCAGTTTTTACGAGCAATTTTAATAACTTTGTCCTGATTCCTAGACTCTCATATTCAGTATATGTGGCCCATGTGGGAATCAAACACACAACCTTCATGTCCTAGGGTGGTCTGGCTTAAGTCGCTGCCTCCAGAACACATATACCGCTGCAGAATGGGTTTCAAACAAATAATTGTGAGAGGAGTGGTACTGCCCCAATCCTTAAAAATAAACTGTTATCCATTAAGCCATTGGGTTGCCCTTAGTTTTACCTCATCTTCTCTTTGGCTTCTTCAAAGCTGTCAGAGACAAAGTAGACCTCCTGGAAGGTTGTGATGAGGCACTCCTGGTAGCAGGTGGTTCCAGGGTCAAACATCTTCACTGAGGCTTTGTCAGACAGGGCATGCTGTGAGGAAATAATCAGCCCATCACTGAGTCTGAGTGAGTGTGTGAGTGTGAGTGTGTGTGTGTGTGCGAGCGCTTTACCTTCAGCTCTCCAATAGATGACAGCAAACCTGCACCATAGGCCCTCAGCTGGCCGTCTTGTTTGCACAAGCCGAACTCAATGGTGAAGAAATAACACTGTCAACAGCATAGAACGAAACAGTCAGTCAGCCTTTATAAAAAATAAAAAAATCAAAGTAACAAAATCCAAATCACGCTTATTTTTGTATTCTTTTTTACAAATCACCCTGCATTAGGTGCATTATCAGGGTGTTGTACTCACGGTGGCTAGTTTCTGTACGTCCTCATCAGATGCCCCTAGAGATGCCAGGCCTATCTCCTGGGAGAACTGGGCGAACTTGGGGTCGGCCAGGAGCGGAACATGACCGAGCAGCTCATGACACGTGTCCCTGTATCCAGATATCAGATAATATTCTGATATCATTAGATATCGCCTAGTGAAATGCAAACGGCATCTATCGAAACTAACAATATGCTACAGACTAAACTACACATTATCGTTATCCCCTCTCTCTCTCTTTCTCTCCTGTTATCGTTATCGTTATCCATCTCTCTCTCCCTCTCGAATAATCATACAATAGTTTATTTTACTTTGATGTTGAGCGCTTCAGTTTGAACAAGTAATGCGATGCCAAATGCTGTGAAACTCGGAACATGTTATACCTCTGGTGATGATGTACTCACGGTTCGGGTGTGTAGAGCGGGTCAGTGCTGTGGCGGACATATTGAGTGCAGTTAAACACCCGGTAAGCCAGACCGGCCAGGAAGTCCCGAGGAGACAGGTATCCTGCCACAGGCCTCACCGTGAACCCAGACGTCTCTGAAACAGTCGCACACAAACAACAGGATCAATATATGATCATTATGGCCAATGCCTTTAGGGAACTTTGAAGGAAGGAAATGTCTTCTTCTTTGGACCGAAGTTTCAATGACAGATGTGGCTTTTTAGGGTCAGCCTGAGGTTACACAGGTGAGACACAGTGTCAGTGAGGACGAACGTGTTACCAAGCTATCTGAGGCTGATTCAGTCTTGCTGTTATGAGTGAATGTGTTATGGTTCTACTGTACACTGATAATGGTGACAACAATGTGTTGTTACGGTCATCAGGGTTGTTAGAGGTATTCATCAGCCTATACCTTTCAAGAACAGGGACACGTCCTCCAGTTGGGGGATGTTGTCCTCCCGATACCCACAATGCTTAGTGAGCAGGGGTAGGTTCTTCAGGTACTCTCTACAGGCGTGTGTGGGGTAGAGCTTGGTGAGCTCCCTGTACACCACGCCCCAGGTCCTCACCTCCTCTGGGGTGTACTTGATGTGGGGGATAGGCTGGCCACTGGGGAATGGAGGTGGACGCAGATAAGGATATAACCACACTTATATTACACTATTTTGTTATATCATATGCACACTGAGCTTTTATTTGTTATCTGTATTTACATTGTAATACCAACAAAATAGTGTGCTAACACTGCAATTAGTATAACAGTATTAGTGTAAGAAAATAACAGGTTACCAGAGTGTTTCCACAGTAAAGCAACAGAAAGAGAAGAGAAGAGACTACTCATACTATTTGTAATTCATGGCCATTTCCACAAAGTACTTCCTCCTCTGGCGGTATACATTATCTTTGAAGCCCTGGAGTCAGAGCAGGGGATCAGAAGTTAGATAAGGAACAGGATCACACAGAGTTATCTGTCATGTCAACCAGCCAACAGTGGTGATATACTGGAGTTCCTGTGAATTCCTTGAGTATTATCAGCACAAATATACATATATTTGTATATATATAATCATGTAATTATGATCATTAGTTGTACACTGAGTATACCAAACATTAGGAACACCTTCCTAATATTGAGTCCCCCCCCCCAGAACAGCCTCAATTTGTCGGGGGCTTGGACTCTACAAGTCGTCAAAAGCGTTCCACAGGGATGCTGTCCTATGTTGACTCCACTGCTTCCCACAGTGTCAAGTTGGCTGGATGTCCTTTGGGTGGTGGACCATTCTTGATGGTCCAGTGTTGTAGTTCTTGACACACACCTACTATCATACCCCGTTCAAAGGCACCACTTAAATATTTTGTCTTGCCCATTCACCCTCTGAATGGCACACATACCAAACCCATGTCTTAATTTCTGAAGGCTTAACAATCCTTCTTTAACCTGTCTCCTATCCTTCATCTACACTGATTGAAGTGGATTTAACAAGTGACATCAATAAGGGATCATAGCTTTCACCTGGATTTGCCTGGTCAGTCTATATCATGGAAAGAGCAGGTCTTAATGTTTCGTATACTCAGTATATATTAAAACACTATGTATCTAAGTTTTATTTACTACCTTTGGTCATTCAGTTGAGAGACAATTCTAATTTTGCGATGATGACCCGGCCAAGCAGTAAATACACTAACTTACTGGGTGATCTGCATCAAGCTCTGATCCGTACATCAGCACTCTGTGAGAACACTGGTCGAGCTCTGCAATCTTCTGGGGGAACCAAGGAACTTCCTCCCCATCTAAGGATGCAAACACATCATATATACACAGAATTAAGCATTACACACACATCATATATACACTACCATTCAAAAGTTTGGGGTCACTTAGAAATGTCATTGTTTTTTAAATAAAAGCACCTTTTTTGTCCATAAAAATAACACCAAATTGATCAGAAATACAGTGTAGACATTGTTAATGTTGTAAATGACTATTGTAGCTGGAAACGGCAGATTTTTTATGAAATATCTACATAGGCGTACAGAGGCCCATTATCAGCAACCATCACTCCTGTGTTCCAATGGCACGTTGTGTTAGCTAATCCAACTGTATCATTTTAAAAGGCTAATTTATCATTTTAAAACCCTTTTGCAATTATGTTAGCACAGCTGAAAACTGTTGTGCTGATTAAAGAAGCAATAAAACTGGCCTTCTTTAGACTAGTTGAGTATCTGGAGCATCAGCATTTGTGGGTTCGATTACAGGCTCAAAATGGCCAGAAACATAGAACTTTCTTCTGAAATTCGTCAGTCTATTCTTGTTCTGAGAAATATATGAGAAATTGGCAAGAAACTGAAGATCTTGTACAACGCTGTGTACTACTCCCTTTACAGAACAGCGCAAACTGGCTCTAACCAGAATAGAAAGAGGAGTGGGAGGCCCCGGTGCACAACTGAGCAAGAGGACAAGTACATTAGAGTGTCTAGTTTGAGAAACAGACACCTCACAAGTCTTCAACTGACAGCTTAATTAAATAGTACCCGCAAAACACCAGTCTCAACGTCAGCAGTGAAGAGGCGACTCCGGGATGCTGGCCTTCTAGGCAGCGTTCCTCTGTCCAGTGTCTGTGTTCTTTTGCCCATCTTAATCTTTTATTTTTATTGGCCAGTCTGAGATATGGCTTTTTCTTTGCAACTCTGCCTAGAAGGCCACCATCCAGGAGTCGCCTCTTCACTGTTGACGTTTAGACTGGTGTTTTGTGGGTACTATTTAATGAAGCTACCAGTTGAGGACTTGTGAGGTGTCTGTCATTTACAACATTAACAATGTCTCCATTGTATTTCTGATCAATTTGATGTTATTTTAATGGACAAAAAATGTGTTTTTCTTTCAAAACAAAGACATTTCCAAGTGACCCCAAACTTTTGAACCTTAGTGTACACAGGATAAAGCATTACACACACACACGTCATCTATACACAGGATAAAGCATTACACACACACACACACACACACACACACACACACACACACACACACACACACACACACACACACACACACACACACACACACACACACACACACACACACACACACACATCATGTATACACAGGATAAAGCATCACACACACACATCATGTATACACAGGATAAAGCATTACACACACACACATCATATATACATAGGCATATATACATAGGATAAAGCATTACACACACACATCATATATACACAGGGTAAAGCATTACACACATTCAACTGAAGCACTACCCACACTGAGAATTTCACATACAGCAAGTAGTCATTGATGAACTCTCATTCAATAAAATGTCAAAATAGGTTTCACTAGCACTAAATTGTACAAAGAAGAAATGGTCAACAAAAGCACATTTTGTCTGGTTAAAAGTCACTCAGTACTCACAGATCTCCATTCAGATACATTTATACTCCTACAAGATGAGACAACAAACAACATAAGATGATATGGATAAGATGTGTACATTCACTCTGAACCATGAACAGCAAAATGTCTTCATGTTCTTGCTGTAAGTCACTCAGTATTCCACATATGCCCATACAGATGTGAATGTTGAACTGAGAACAAAATAAGCTGTGGCTTATGTCCTGAATATGTCCTGAAAAACTATCAAACTGAAAGCCTACAACAAAACTCCTGGGTCATACCTGCTTCTGTAGACCACTGGTTTTGGGGCGTGTTGAAGGAGATGATATTGACGTGGTCTTTGAGGTGCTCCAGCAGCTCGTTAAACTCCTTCTTGCTGCAGCTGCAGTCGGCGTAGATCTCCACCTCTGTAGCGATGCGCTTGGACATCCGCGACTCAATGTGAGCCAGGTTCACATGCTTCTCCTAGAAGAGCAGAGAATAGACAATGAGGAGAGGAGAGAATGTCGTTGGGGCAGATGGAGTGGAGCAGGACAGTAGATACTCACCTGAAAAAGGCGTAGGGCTTTGACCAGGCAGCCCACCTCGTTTTTCAGAGAGAAAACAACAGCCGTCTTCCCCGACTCCCTGCTCTCCCTGATCTCTTTGTCGGTTGGGTTCTCATCTATTGGACAGAAGGAGGGCCGGCGCGACTGTCGGACAGGGAACAGAAAGTGACACAGACATGTCGATACAGATGACCAGATGTAATCCAATGTGACTGATCAGGTTCAAACAGGGGTTGTCTGCCCGCTGCAAGACTGGATTACCCACTGAGCTAAACCCTAGCTAGGCATTAGCTCAGACAGAAACAATCTTCGGGTCTCAGGCAAGGTTACTCATCATGCGAGCGGAGGTCACTGAACCACCGTCGCTACACCAGCACATGTCCACCTGTTAACACAATTATTAATACACAATAAACAAGTCAACACAGCACATACAAGATCTGATAAGTGATTGATGCATGAAGATAGAATGTTGATTACCAAACCATTTTCCCAAGTGTAGGCCACATTAAAACCAGCCTGAGTATTTCAATCAATAGTCTCACTCAGTGCCATCCGTTCTACTAACACGCCTTCTTATCTTTGACATGACCAGAGAGATGAGCTAGCTAGCCATAAGAACATGTCATGAGAAAGAGGATTTCCTCCCCCTGGTTGAGTGATGGACACTAAGATATGGTTGCCTAGAAAACTGATGAAGTGTGCTTCACTCAGAAAAGAAAGTCCACAGCAATATACAGTCCAGTGGAAAAATAAATAAAATGGTGTGCACTAAATAGAACATGCAGTTATCAGGAGAGCCTCAAACCTCAACCAACCAATCAATCAATCAACCCATTCTTCAAGCCATCCATGTATTGCAGACAGTTTAAATGAATGAACCAACCAATCAGTTAACCAATCAGTCAACCAACCAACCAACCAGTCAACTAACAAACCATCCATTGCAGAGAACACTAGATCTCATTCCATGCAGCATTTCACTTACCATCTGTCCCCCGGTATGGTGTTGTTTCTGCTGGTCGAACATGGCCGAGTCCAGAGAGAGCCCCCGCCGGGACCAGTACTTACTGGAGAACATCATCATGGCAGGCTGCATTCTTGGCACTGGCTCTGGGCCACCCCTCTTCTCCGGGCCGCCGCCCCGCTTCCTCAGCTGGGACGACGCCATCACCATGGGCTGCCTGCATGGAGAGAATGTTCTAATCAAATTCAAGTTGAAGGTTGATGACGGTCTCTTTGTAGACCCAAACGTCACAGTATGTTTTCAATATTTGATTTCTACTAAACGTTATAATGGAGAGTCACGCGTTACCTTCCAATGCACTGGAGAGGATGTTCCAGATCCAGAGTTCCTGTTTGGTGTCTACTATAATTACTATTACAGTACTACCCTGTCTCTACTCTCTACAATAGCTACTACTACTACTAATACTACTACTGCCTCCTCCTCCACTGAGCTACACTAGGCTCGTCTTCTGCCAGCCAGCACCACTGAAGCTCCTTTAAATAGTGTGATGTAAGGCATCCCCTCCCTCTCTCTGCTGTTGACATGCATATAGACCAGGCAGGGGTGCGTGTATGTGTGTGTGTGTATGTGTGTGTGTGTGTGTGTGTGTGTGTGTGTGTGTGTGTGTGTGTGTGTGTGTGTGTGTGTGTGTGTGTGTGTAGAGCCATCTCTCCATGGGAATACATTAGGAAATACATTTTATGGTGAACCCATTAATCTGACCAATAAGATCAGCTCTGAAAAATATCTGATGTGATTGGTCAAAAGACCAATTAGTGAAAAGAAATATTATAAATGCAGCCTATGTATAAATGCAGCCTATGGCGTTCACTGTATTAATCCACCTTTCTGAATGCAAATCCACCAAACATGGTAACAGAATAGAGGGACTCGCAATATACATTCATTCACACCAGAGAGAGGAGCCAAACCATACATAGGAATCCTCAATTTAAGTGACATATCAGATTGTATATCATAATTGTATTGGCCAGAGGAGGCTGGTGGGAGGCACTATAGGAGGACAGGCTTATTGTTATGGCAGGGATGGAATAAATGGAACAGTCCAACGTGGTTTCCATTTGTTTTTAGTTTTAGTTTTAGTTTATTAATATGGCCTTTTTAAAAAACAAGCACACATCAAACTTGAAAAAGCCATACATGCACATGAGTAACATCATGGAGGATAACACACCAAGTCTGGGACATATTTCCATTGTTAAATCATGGAGGATAACACACAATACAGTCTGGGATGTATTTCCATTGTTAAATCATGGAGGATAACACACAAAGTCTGGGACATATTTCCATTGTTAAATCATGGAGGATAACACACAATACAGTCTGGGATGTATTTCCATTGTTAAATCATGGAGGATAACACACAAAGTCTGGGACTTATTTCCTTTGTTAAATCATGGAGGATACGGGACTGAGTGTTTTTAATTTATCAAGCAAGATATTGAGCCCTGCCCATATCTTCTTGCTTAATAAAGGGTTATCTTTTGTGCCTACAACTCAGTGCAACGATTTTGATGTTAAGGTAGACATGTTTAAGTTTTTTAGAAACATCCATTTAAGGGAATACTTTAGCTCTCCTAATCATGATATTTCTACTGAACATGTAGGTTGCTCAAATCAAATCAAATCAAATCACATTTTATTAGTCACATACATATGGTTAGCAGATGTTAATGCGAGTGTAGCGAAATGCTTGTGCTTCTAGTTCCGACAATGCAGTAATAACCAACGAATAATCGAACCTAACAATTTCACAACAGCTACCTTATACACACAAGTGTAAAGGGATGAAGAATATGTACGTAAAGATAAATGAATGTGTGATGGTACAGAACGGCATAGATGGTAGATGGTATCGAGTACAGTATATACATATGAGATGAGTAATGTAGGGTATGTAAACATTATATTAAGTGGCATTGTTTAAAGTGGCTAGTGATACATGTATTACATAAAGTTGGCAAGATGCAGTAGGTGGTATAGAGTACAGTATATACATATGAGATGCGTAATGTAGGGTATGTAAACATTATATTAATTGGCATTGTTTAAAGTGGCTAGTGATACATGTTTTACATGTATGGCAGAAGCTACTCAATGTTAGTGGTGGCTGTTTAACAGTCTGATGGCCTTGAGATAGAAGCTGTTTTTCAGTCTCTCGGTCCCTGCTTTGATGCACCTGTACTGACCTCGCCTTCTGGATGATAGCGGGGTGAACAGGCAGTGGCTCGGGTGGTTGTTGTCCTTGATGATCTTTATGGCCTTCCTGTGACATCGGGTGGTGTAGGTGTCCTGGAGGGCAGGTAGTTTGCCCCCGGTGATGCGTTGTGCAGACCTCACTACCCTCTGGAGAGCCTTACGGTTGTGGGCGGAGCAGTTGCCGTACCAGGCGGTGATACAGCCCAACAGGATGCTCTCGATTGTGCATCTGTAAAAGTTTGTGAGTGCTTTTGGTGACAAACCGAATTTCTTCAGCCTCCTGAGATTGAAGAGGCGCTGCTGCGCCTTCTTCACCATGCTGTCTGTGTGGGTGGACCAATTCAGTTTGTCCGTGATGTGTACACCGAGGAACTTAAAACTTTCTACCCTCTCCTCTACTGTCCCGTCGATGTGGATAGGGGGGTGCTCCCTCTGCTGTTTCCTGAAGTCCACAATCATCTCCTTTGTTTTGTTGACGTTGAGTGTGAGTTTATTTTCCTGACACCACACTCCGAGGTCCCTCACCTCCTCCCTGTAGGCCGTCTCGTCGTTGTTGGTAATCAAGCCTACCACTGTAGTGTCGTCTGCAAACTTGCACATACTCCGACTCCTTTTAGAAGTACAAGTTATTTTATTATTTCTTTACCTCCAGCCAATCGCAATCACTCTATTGAGACATATTGCAGACTTGTTGAAAAATATGTTCATCTCCTTAAGAACAGGAGTACATATTTTTCCATAATTTAACTAAGGATGAAAAACAAGCTTTGCTTGATTTACAATCCGATACGTCAGCCTTTACCCGCCCTGCTGATAAGGGTGGGTCGGTTGTACTCATGGATAGGACTGTTTATGTAAATGAGTGTTACAGACAACTGGTTGACAACACCTTTTACAAGAAACACAGAAGTGACCCCACTGCCCAATTTCAGAACACGTTCTCTACTGTCCTAGATGGGTATTTAAGTTCTGGTCAGATAACCAAAAAATAACAACTTTTTGGCTATTCAACACCCTAAAATTGCCACTTTTTATACTTTGCCGAAATTACACAAGAATGTTACAAAACCTCCAGGGTGCCCTATTGTAGCGGGCATTGATGCAGTAACGGCCCCTCTATAGACTTTTGTTGACTTTTTTATTAGACCACTCGTAGAACAGCTCTCCTTCTTTGTAAAGGACACCAGCAGTAAGTCTGGGACGTATTTCCATTGTGGTCCTGATGCCATTTCATGTCTGCCATTCTAGCCATTTCAATGAGCCTGTCCTTCTATAGCTCATACCACCAGCCTCTTCTGGTATTGGCCTACTGTACTTTAAACCTGATCTACAAAACCATGATTGGCATTTGATCAAAGGAAAAAGGGGAAAAAAATGGAGTACTTCAGATACGGTTTAACATCTGTTGTCCCCATCCAATAAGGTGTGGTCTTCCATCATACCCCTGGAAATGACAACATTGAGACAATCATGGACGGTGAATGTAATGGACAAAATTCTCATCTTCATATACAATTTACATAAGCTATGGTGATAGTTGGATTAACTAATATTGTGTATCATCACACCGAAACTGATGAGACTGGGTGTGTTTGGCTTCCCAACAAATTATGCTGTCCATTCTGAATACTCGGACTCTTTCTGCCATTCAGTCATTATCAACCCCAATGTTTACAGATAGGTGAGTAAGCACCTGTCAGTCAACACAAAGCAGCCTGAGCCTCTTCTTTAATGAAAACCCAGGGAGATGACAGATAAATAAATCATAGTTGTGGGCAATAAGCTATCGGCTGACTGAGGCAATTTCCTGTGGGACAGGAAATGAAAGAGCGTTGGGAGACTGGAGCCGAGGCCGGGGTGCTGCTGCTTTGTTCTAACTGCCTGCCCATTATGAGCAGATCGTTGTGATAGGCAGGCTACCTCCACCTCACTCTTCCCATTCCCTCCCAGTCTGAGACCCTCAATCTATGTCTGAGACATCTCCAAATGTCTTCCATCAAAGACACAGGCATCACTGTGAAGTGTCCTCAAGGCTGAAGAACGTCACGTCCTGACGTCTATCAGACTTGAAAGGGCGAAATGCCACTTGGAAGCTGTGCATGGCCTGCATTTTAAGTGGAATTATGGGGGAAGACGTGAGTTACTGATACTTCAAGCAGCAGTGAAATGACTCACAGTGTGACATTTCTGCAAAACTTCCTGAATCACTGGAAGAAGTAATTTGAATAAAAAAGGGCGTATACCATGTAAATATTTGAGACAAAGGCTAATGCAGATTGCTGACATTACGGAAAATTGCAACAACAAAAAATCCAACAGGTTAAGGTTTTCTTGCAACACACCAACAACACAAAAGCTATATCCCCATGTGAATTAGGACAATGCCTAAAGTGACAGGAAACAGTTCTTGTAAATACGGATCTGTTATCAGTGCACACACACTACCGTACATTCATTTTAACTGAACTATTCATTTTCAAGTGAAGATAGAGACGTATTCTTAATCCGAGGTCAAGTGCATTATCAAACTATGAGATGACAAATTTGTAGGCAAATCACTAAAAAGAGTATTTCAAAACAGTAGAAATACATCCTATTCTTAGTAATTTGGCTAAAAAAAGTTGGGAAATGACAACACATGTAACACGATCAGTCACATATCAACAGGATAAATTGAAATAAATCTTAAAAGAACTGCTTTTATTGCCTTAAGTATTAGTCCACAACTCAATGAGTTCTGAAGAACTCACTACTGTTTTCTTCCTGGGCTAGATACAGTCCACAATTCAAATTGCTGGAAAACAAGCAAAACATAATTTTTTAATACTATGGTATAACCAGTCAACAAAATTGTAATATCATTGATATTTTGGAGCCCAAAAATCAGGTTTAGTTTTTGCCAAATATGGTCAAAGAAAGTCTTACAGGAAAATGTTACGTACAAGTGATGTGGGTGGACCGGACCCAACCTTGCTCAAATAGTATTTTTGGGCCACGTCTCCGAGGTGGGACCTGATCCTTCTACTCAAGAGGCTTTATCAATATAGTACCAGATACATATGAAATGAGAGTTAAAATTAAATCTTTCATCACTAAGAAAAGGTCCAATCTTATGAACCTAAATACATGCATTGGTACTGGAGTTTGAGTACACAATCAAAGGCTATATTTTTATTTACTGGGAAAGCTGAGTAACAAGGACATGTTGGTTGTTGTTTTGTTCTAAATATTTTAATCTTTAAAAGTGTCTTATTATCACAGAGCGTCAAGACAACACATATTGCACAGCCTTTTGTCATTTACTACCAAATTAATATTCAGACAAATCTTAACTCTGTAGCCTTTCCTTAACTTTTCAAATTTTGAATCAATAAACATTGAAATCCCAGGACTATATTTTAATACTTGTGTGCATGACTCAGGAAAAGGTTATAGTTTAAATAAAAAACAGCACATTATTACTTTACAATGCAAACTCACCTTGCCCGTCTTTACAAAATATCCTTAGCAAGGATTGAAGGAATGACTTACCATTTCAATGAAAGACAATATGGTACAAGAAATTACAAAAACAATACAATTTGAAATCATTTTTACATTCTTTTCGCTTCAAATTTCTTCTTAAGGGTACTTGATAAACTGGTTTCAGTTACAAACTTATCCAATAACTGAATCCAAAATACTCTTTCTGGTATGTGGACATTGCAAAGTCTGTGTGAATGAAATTGTTCACTATGATATGAAGGAGACTTTGCAGCCGTTGTGAGTAGGGGGTTCTCTGTAATGTCTGTTGTGACCATTGGAGAAGACCTCCTGTCTCTGTGTGGGTATGGGGGACTGAGGTGAATCAAGAGTTCCAAACTCCCTCCCTTCTAATCTGGGAAATGTGCTTTCTGTGTTGAATCCCAGGATCTCACTTATTGAATGAGGCAAATCCTGAAAGGAAATGAAATAAGAAAATGTATATATATACAACCAATATGTAATTATGAATCTGCAGTTTATTGACTTAATTGAAAGTATAAATAAATAGCAATCATTGAACATACTGTACCTTACAACTTCTGATCTGCATACAAATAGCCTCTGATTTGTGAAGGATTTCTTCAATGTCCAGCTTCATTGATAGTTCATTGATGTGCTGTGATAACATACAAAAAAATTACATTTAAAACTAAATAACTTAGAAAACACTCCAAACAGCCCACCTTGAAAATATGTCTGATTAAAAAAAGAACTCAACTGACAAACCAGTTGAAACTTGCAAATAACAGCTGTTACCTTGAGGATCTCATTGAAGCCGTAGTTTTCCTCCATGATTTTCCTTTTCTCTGAGTCTAGGATGGCACAGCACACCAGCAGATGGAAGTTTTGGCAGGGCAGGCCAGTCCACATGACCTGAGCAGAACCAGGAAGTCTTATTAACAAGATCCATCAGAATGCATAAAGATAAACCATGAAGTCAAAAAGAAAAGTAATAAAAGCATCAACTTGAATCATTAAATAAATCTCATAAGCGCGAGACTGACAGATTGACTTCCCCCTAAATTACAAGGGAGACACATACGCTGATAGGTCGATGGATGAACAGCACTCACCTCCCACAGACGAAGGACATCTGGATAACTGAGCTCCCTCTTGAAGCGGATCAGTAACCACCGGAAACAGAAATACAGGTAACCTGAATCCTGTGACTCTGGAGGAACCAAAACAAAACACTGATGAGGAGAAATCAGATGGGACCAAGGATGGTAGTCAGTCGCTACTTCCTTTTCAAAGATAGGTTGTTGTTTTTAACTAAATTAAAACTATAAAATACTATTGGTATTGGTTGATAATCTGCATATTTGCTTAGTTTTCTTTTCAGGATTTGCCTCAATCTTTATGGCTTCATGCAAAATAAAAATATATAAAAGTATATAATACTTTTGTAAGTTGGTCCTAAACAGGTGAATGTTTGAGTTGTGTTACGTACCGAGGTAGTTCCAGAAGGCCAGGTCCAGCAGCCTCAACAGAGTACTGAGCTGGATCAACTGAGTCTTCATGCCCTGCATCGGCTCTTCGAAGTTCTGGTGCTGCGCGCGCGTACACGCACACGTTATGGTTGAGTCATGAAAGGGTCACACTCAGGCACATCAAAGTTAACATTGACGAAACAAAACTAAACTATCAGCAGCAGACAAAACAAAGCTAATCTGATTACTCACCATTTGATCCATGAAGGAGACAAAACACCAGAAGGCATCCACCTCGTTGTCCATCACATAGAGGATCGGGGAGAGGAGGTCACTCATACCCTGAACATAACCTGGAGACAAGTACAAGGAAATATTCCCACAACGTTAATTAAGGTGATCGTAACAAAAACCGCACTGATATGCAGTTATCAGCTCATGATTGCTGTTACCACAGGTAAATTACAATAATTTCTTAATAAGGGACATCGATTGCATCTATGCCAATCAGATAACCTTTTCATTCACATATAAATGATCATCTCTGCTGCACGTCTTGGCAATAATGCTATAACTTACCCAGATCAAAATCATACATGCAGTACGTCATCAAGACGTCATGTAGTAACACCAGGCCTGGGTTGTCTATGCCTTCATAGAACCTGTTGGTTCTGTCTGTTCTGTTCACGTCCTTCTCTGAGAAGACAACACATTCACAGATGATAAATAAAGAACCATACAACGCCTAGTTCAGGAATGGTACACCATGCTAAGGCAGTCATTACAGATGCATCCCTGAACAAAATGTATCTAAAAGTGCATTTAAAATCACAACACATTTAACAGTAAAAACAACACAAGTGATGAAACAGACAAAAGCCAATAGGCTTAAAATGACTTGTAGATTTGTGTGCATTGGGTATATGTTGTGAAATTGTTAGATACTACTTGTAGATATTACTGCATTGTCAGAACTAGAAGCACAAGCATTACACTATACCCGCAATAACATCTGCTAAACACGTGTATGTGACCAATAACATTTGATTTGAAATGAATCATCAACAACAACTCTCCTAAGACAGCAGGGTAGATATATATATATATTACCTATCAGGCTCCTGCAGTCTCTTAACCTGGAGTTTCTCCTTTCCTGCTCCTCACTCACCGACTTCCACTGGAGCTTCATCCTGAAGTACTCATCCCTTATTCACCAGGGGGAAGCAAGAGAGGGAAGAGAATATCTTCAGAATTACATTTTACTTTGCTGATATTTCACAATCACATATGGCTCTGCTGGTTAACAAAGGCCTTATGACCTTCATGGTAAGAACAGCCACTTTGATGGTAATGAAACCGCTCAAAATCTGCATTTGGCTATTCCTGTCTTAAAAGAAAAACATGTCCGTTTCATATATAATGTCTCTCTTGGTAAAGCACACATACGTTTTCCTCCTCTGTTGGCCTTTCCGCTCATCATAGGTGCTGTCCCAGGTGTAATACCCCAGCAGAAACTTCCAGGCCTCTTTCCTCACTGCATGGCACAATCCCTGCAGGATCAGCACAACATTAACAGGAATCACTTTACAGACATACCCAGAATTTTTATGGATAGTTAGTTACCACACCAATGTATCTAGAAGGTCTGTTTGGCGGACACACATTAAGCCTAGCCCTGGGCTAAATAGCATGTTCAATAGAGATTCTCCATTTAAAGTGCCTTTTAGTCCCGTACTAGGCTTATTCTGTGTCTGGGAAACTGTCCCAGAGAGTTTGGCTGGAGATTTACTAGAGAAGGTGCTTCATCATTCTGGTAATTTTACAAATCCCCTCAAAACTCAACGTACGCCTTTGAATATGATTTTCTTGAGTTGAGGGACATTTTTCACCCTTCCTTCCTGGTCCTGGTGCTTAGCCCAGTCCTCTGCAGACAGTGGCTCCCTCCTGGTTACCTCTGGCCTGGCGCCCAGGTCCATCTGAGATAGACAGAACAGAACGGCAACCAATAAGACCATGCACTCTTCTGCACTGTAACCACGTTAAAAGACAAACCCCAGCTGGAGACCAAACACCTATTGTGCCACCAGCCGTTATCATTACACCCTGCATCCAGCTGCTGGCTTGCCTCGGAAGATAAAGCCATAGTCAGACCAGGGGATCCCCTACTCACTAATCACATCAGATGTAGTGTACGCACATACAGCAACGTCCAGGTGCAAGACACAAGTAAAGTCATGAAATAAAGATAATGTAGGCATAGAATGGTCCCGTAGTTTTTATGTATTACTCACCCTGGTGATAACCTCAAAGCCAGGTTCCTCCTGCTGGTTGATCTCCAGGCCAGGGATGACCTCTCCCAGTCCCAGGATGTCCAGGTCAGCTACCTCCTCATGGGGCTGCCGCTGCTGTTGCTCCAGCTCGGGGCCGCGGAACGCGTCGAAGATGTAGTTGGTGACCTTGGAGAAGCCGCCCAACGTCGTCACATAGGGATCCTTCTTCAGCTTCTGTTGGGGAAACAGGGTCAAAATAATTAGGCAACCAAACTGAGGTAAAAAAAAAAACTCACTGAAACAGAGATGTACTACCTGAACTAATCTAATAACAAAAACTAAATTCTGTGCAAACCGTTTTGCTACAGTAAGTTTTTTTCCATACAGGTAAGTGCCATTCGTATAACAGGTATATGTACGACACATACAGTAACAAGGCCGTAGTTGTTGTCGTCCAGAAGGTTCTCGAAGGACTGAGAGAGAGCTCGGTTGGGAGTGCTGACCAGCAGGCAGGTTTCATCATCTGGGGCCCTGAAAACATGAGGAAATAGAGAATTAAAAAAATATGTATTTGTTGTCATCAGCCTAAGTAGAGATCCATCCCTATCAAGTGAGCTCTATTTCAGATAAAGGCATTCTATATGAGGGGAGGGACAGAACACAACATATACCCTATACCTCAAAAACGTGAGGGATTTCTTTGTCATGCAAAGCCCATGAAAGCCTCAATATTATTCAAATTCACGTCAATTAATAAAGGATTAATCATACAAAAATAAGATATACAATGTGAGACAAGGCATGGTACAGGATGTGATGTCATTCATCGCCTGTTTTCAGTTCTAACCAGACGCCTGGCTGAAAATGGCCGGCCGGCACTTAATCCAAACAATTTCATTATGAAAAGCCATGATAAGAACTTTAATAACAGCTATCTGCTCTGACTGCGATAGAGGAGCACAGTGCCTCTATATAGGGGGAATTATCTGTTGTGATATTTGCCTCAAACAGAAAACCAGACTCTTTCATGAGGAGAAACTGCCCGCTAACCCCAACATCAGTCAGTCAGACAGAAGAGGGGACCAGGAGAGGGAAACCAACTGTTTGCTATACACCTTATGCAAATCACTAGCATTAGCATATAGATAAGAAACACCATGAAAAGTCCAGTGTTTCAGCTGATAAAAAAAATACTTTGTCAGAGCCCAAAAAAGGAAAAACACAGGTAGCTTAAGCAATTGTACCTACCAATTAACCCCTGGTCTAATGGTGGGCATTGCTACAAGAGGTAATTTTGGCATTTATCCCTCAAAACCAAATCAAATTTTATTGGTCACATACACTCACAATAACATCTGCTAACCATGTGTATCGAAATGCTTATGCTTCTAGATCCGACCGTGAAGCTGTATCTAACAGGTAATATCTAACAATTACACAACAAAACCTAATATCTAAACAAATTCCACAACAAAACCTAATACACACAATCTAGTAAAGGAATGGGATGAGAATATATAAGTATAAAATAAATGGATGAGCAGTGACAGAGCGGCTAAGATGCAATAGATAAAGAATAGATAGTGAAGGATACAGGATACAGATGAGTAATGTGAGATATGTAAACATTCTTAAAGTGGCATTATTATAAGTAACTAGTGTTCCATTTATTAAAGTGGCCAATGATATCAAGTCTGTGTAGGCAACAGCCTCTCTGTGCTAGTGATGGCTGTTTAACAATCTGATGGCCTTAAGGTAGAAGCTGTTTTTCAATCTCTCTGTCCCAGCGTTGATGCACCTGTACTGACCTCGCCTTCTGGATGGAAGCGCCTGTTTCCTGAAGTCCACAATCATCTCTTTTGTTTTGTCAACGTTGAGAGGTTATTTTCCTGGCACCACACTCCGAGGGCCCTCACCTCCTCCCTGAAGGCCATCTCTTCGTTGTTGGTAATCAAGCCTACCACTGTAGGGTCGTCTGGAAACTTGATGATTGAGTTGGAGGCGTGCATAGCCACGCAGTCATGGGTGAACAGGGAGTACAGGCAAAGGCTGAGAGCGCACCCTTGTGGGGCACCAGTGTTGAGGATCAGCGGAGTGGAGAGGTTGTTTCCTACCTTCACCACCTGACGGGGTGGCCCATCAGGAAGTCCAGGACCCAGTCGCACAGGGCAACGTCAAGACCCAGGGTCTCAAGCTGAATGATGAGTTTGGAGGGTACTATGGTGTTGAAGATGAGCTGTAGTCAATGAATAGCATTCTTACATAGGTATTCCTCTTGTCCAGATGGGCAGTGTGATGGCGATTGCATTGTCTGTGGACCTGTTGGGGTGGTAAGCAAACTGAAGTGGGTCTAGGGTGACAGGTAGGGTGGAGGTGATCTGATCCTTGACTAGTTTCTCAAAGCACTTCATGATGACAGAAGTGAGTGCTACGGGGCGATAGTCATTTAGTTCAGTTACCTTAGCTTTCTTGGGAACAGGAACAATGGTGGACATCTTGAAGCATGTGGGGACAACAGACTGGGATAGGGATTGGTTGAATATGTCCGTAAACACACCAGCCAGCTGGTATGTGCATGCTCTGAGGACGCGGCTAGGGATGCCGTCTGGGCCGGCAGTCTTGCGAGGGTTAACACGTTTAAATGTTTTACTCACGTTGGCCACGGAGAAGGAGAGCCCACAGTCTTTGGTAGCGGGCTGCGTCGGTGGCACTATTGTCCTCAAAGCGCGCAAAGTTGTTTCATTTGTCTGGCAGCAAGACGTCAACATCCGCGACGGGGCTGGTTTTCTTTTTGTAATCCAGTCTAAGAAAGTCTCACAAATAGGATTGATGCTACTGTGTAACTACTGTTTTCTTAGACTGTCTGTAAACATACACACTCATACAGTGTCTTTATACTGAGTCATTGTCCACACTGTCACTCATTCACTGTCCTTTGGAGTAGTAATAAAGAAAATAATCAACCTGTGATTCAAATGGGCTCAGAAGCTCCCTCTGCTGGTGATACACTACACTGCATCCACTACGGTAACATTACCTGGCCTACATAACATTGTCAGAGATCATTTAGCATCCACGATTCCACTTGGAAACAAAATTGTACTCCTGCAATAACCACGGTATTGGATGGAATCAGAATAAATCAACGTCTGATCCTTGTTCCTCTCTAGGTCTCTTCTTTCTAACAACTTTTCACTGACCACGTCTGCTCCTGCTGGCTCTTTGGCTATTTGGTGTCTACAATATAGCACTTTGTGACAACTGCTGATAAATCAATTTGATTGATTAATCGTCAAACCACTATTTTCCATTTCAGAGCCAGTTGGACCATGCAGACTAGTTTAGCAGACCAGACACAGAGACTCACTCTGTGATTATGATGTATCTCCTCAGGCAGTCAAGGAAGCCTTCACTACCCCCCTGGTGGAAGTGGAGGGATGGCAGTGAGGTGGATGGCTCCTTCATTCCGAAAACCAGACGGGACCAGCCCTCCTCCTTCACTGTGATAGACCTCAAGTCCCACACACTGAAGGTGAAGGACCACTTGCTTTTCTCATGCGTGTGGTTCAATGCACCTGGAAGAAAGCAAAGGAATGAATCCAAAGTTTCATTCTGACATTATCTGTTAAGTCAACATGCAATTTAAACTAAGTTCAGTCCTTAATAAACCAAAAGTGGAGATTGACAAAGGAAAGCCCAAACCTTGGCAAGAGATTATCATTCTTTCATATATATATCAGGGGGATATACAAGAAACACATTTCAATGACATCCTGAAATATCACGGCTTTCAGCCAATCAGCATTCAGCCAATCAGCATTTATAATTGTAAATAATGTATGAGTGTTGGGGTATGACCCTGGCCACCTGTAAAAAAATAAATAAAAATAAATAAAAAACAGTGCTGCCTGATTTGCTTAATATAAGGAATTTGAAATGATTTATACTTTTACTTTTGATACTTAAGTATATTTAAAACCAATTGCTTTTGGACTTTTACTTGAGTAGTGAGTAATAGTGAGTGACTCACTATTAGTCAACTTCTGCTGTAAATGAACTCATGTGTTGAGTGAATAAGTCTGAAGGAAGCCTCAGCAACAAAGCTCATGTTACATGTAGGATGTATTGCATTCCAACCGTGGTCCTGGGCGAGCTACAACGAATGCACCCAATTGTTCACCCACCCTCTCCGTTGGAGCAGGGTTTCCTCTTGGGAAAGGAGACTGCGTTGATCATGTCCCACTCGGTCTCGTAGCTTTGCTGCTGCTCCAGCACCACGGCCTGCTGAGGTGACGACCTCTCTTCCCCAGGACAATAGGCCCACTCCATCACTGAGCTGGAATCCTGGGGGAATGGAATGGATTTGCCTCGTTAACAACATGATTCAAGCCTTTACCTATCATTATCATTCAAATTCTAGAATCTTAAAACAGATGTGTGAAAGGTGCTGCTAACTGTTAGAGTTCTGGAATTTTCTGAATCTTAAACAATGTTAATGGGAAAGTTATTGAAAGGCGGTTGTTTGTGAAGCCTATCCCTATCAGCCATTGTTGAAAACTTTGACAAATACACACAAATCTTCTATAAAGATGCATCAGATAATACCCTTAACACTTGTGATCTGAAACGCATTACCGGTTTTCCATCCAATTTACATGGTGGTAAATGTACACTGCTGCTGAACAACTGGGTAGCATTTCAGTGAGTAAAACATTTTTTTTTTTTAAAGAAAATGTCAAACCTTGCCAGCACAGAGCATGTTGGATGGATCAACAGTGTCCTCCAAGGGTTTGTATTCCACGATGATTTCACCATCCTGGTAATCATTAAAAACACAATAAGCAATCATGCAACCAGCAATTAAATATTATAAATACAATCAACAACTGATACCTTATCAATAATCCGTAGGAACCCAGAAACAAGCAGATCTTGCTCTTCACTGTCTTCAGTATTTGAGTGAATGAAAACACCTTCATGTTCAAATAACACCTGAAGAAAAAGACAATACAGCAGGAATATGAATAGGTGATATTATTTCCAAACAGCTTAGCTAGCTATGTGTTTTTATATTGCCTTAAAAGCCTACCATTGACATTCTACATGTTATTCTTCCTCACTATTACTAAGAATATTGGCCAACAATAGTTGGCAGTGGGGTAAAGTACTCAATTAAAAATACTTTAAAGTACTTCTTAAGTAGTTTTTTGGGGTATCTGTACTTTACTGTTCATATTTTTGACAACTTTTACTTCACTACATTCCTGAAGAAAATAATGTACTTTTTACTCCATACATTTTACCTGACACCCAAAATAACTTGTTACATTTTGAATGCTTAGCAGGACAGGAAAATGTTTCAATTCACGCATTTATCAAGAGAACATCCCTGGTCATCCCTACTGCCTCTGATCTGGCGGACTCACTAAACACACATGCTTTGTTTAAGCAGTAAGGCCCGAGGGGGTGTGGTATATGGCCAATAGACCATGGCTAAGGGCTGTTCTTAGGCACGACTCAACGTGCGACATAACACGGCTTTCAGCCAAAATCAGCATTCAGGGCTCGAACCACCCAGTTTATAATTGCTGATTGGCTGACAGCCGTGGTATATCGGACCATATACCACGCGTTGCGTCTTGCCTAAGAACAGCCCTACCCATATACCACGGATATGACAAAATATGTATTTTTACTGACAGCCATTTATTTACAGATTGCCAGGTCACACTCCACCACTCAGCCATTATTTAAGCGATAAGGCACGAGGGGGTGTGGTATATGGCCAATATATCATGACTAAAAGTTGTGTCAAGGCACTCCGTGATGCGTTGTGCATAAGAACAGCCCTAAGCCGTGGTATATTGGCCATATACCACACCCCCCCGTGCCTTATTGCTTAAATAATGTCAGTGTTGGAGTGTGACCCTGGCTATCTGTAAATATAAAAAACAAGAAAATGCTGCTGCCTGGTTTGATTAATAAGGAATTTTAAATGATTTATACTTTTGATACTTAATTAAGTATATTTAAAACCAAATCATTTTACTCAAGTAGTTTCTTTACTTTTATTCAAGTATGACAAGTGGATCATTTTTCCACCACTGTCTAGCAGTATAGTAACACGTTACATATAAGTGCACTTGCCAACTACAACAACGAGACCGTTGGATACGGATGTCCACTGAAACATCATTATTGACATTTGCGTTCATTGGTCAGTTAGGCTCTCATGTGACAGAGGTAGCGATCTCAGAAAGAACAGTGCGGTATAAGATGTACTACTAAGAGCAATTTCGAAAACCAGTCATTTTAGTGGGAGGGTAGCTAGATGGCTAGCTAGGGAATCCATAACTGAACCAAATAGCCAGCCAGTTTAGCTAACAAACTACTGTAACTAGTTAGTGTTATAGACCAGCAATGAGCTAGCTAGGTAACGTTAGTAAGATGCTAATTGGGTAAACACTCGGCCGATTAATTGATGTTTTTTGCAACTTGAAACCGGAAACAGAGTACAACACGAGGTCATAAATTCAACTACCGAGATATATTGATATGTTTTCGTGGCATTGTGGGCGGTAAGCCAGCTAACGTTACGTTAGCTAGCAAGAAAGAAAAACAGCTGATGGAAACCACCAACAGTGGGGAAGATCAAGCGTCTGTATCAACGGACTCTACTCCATCCACAGTTATATTCACATTTATTGATAGATACATCTGAATACGAAAAAACTGACGCAAAGATATTCCACAAGTTGTGCATTTTCAGTACCTTGGGAGGAGTATCAGCCGACATATCGCCTATTATCACTTACGACGACGTAGCACAGCTCACGTGCCTGACAGCTTCCACAACAACAGTGACAAGTCATCTTCCGCATTTCCATAGCAGCGCAGGCGCATTAAGGCTTGGGTGTTACCACGCAGACGGAATTCCCAAATAAAGGGACCATCTAAAAAGTGCCCGTTTTGTTCTGGATTTTCTTGATTAGATGGAGAGGCAGGTGCATTGAATATAGCCTGTATCCCAGAGAGAGCCTTGGGAATATAAAGCTCTGGTTTACCCTAAACCAAGGGAGGCAGGTGGGAGGAGCTATAGGAGGTTGGGCTCATTGTAATGGCTGGAATGGGAAAACATGGAACAATATCAAACATGGAAACCACATGTTTGAATCTGTTCCATGTATTCCAGCCATTACAATGAGCCAGTCCTCATATAGCTCCTCCCACCAGCCTCCACCTCCTTAAACTTGGTCACAGTCACAACCATTGGCCATAAAATGGCCAAAACCTGTAGTGTTGGATATGTCATGGAACAGGACCACATTGCTAACATATACTGAACAAAAATATAAATGCAGCATTTATGCAGGGGTGTCAAACTCATTCCACGGAGGGCCTAGTGTCTGCAGGTTTTTGGTTTTTCCTTTCAATAAAGCCCTAGACAACCAGGTGTGGGGAGTTCCTAACTAATTAGTGATGTTAATTCATCAATCAAGTACAAGGGAGGAGCGAAAACCCGCAGACACTCGGCCCCCCGTGGAATGAGTTTGACACCTGTGATTTAAAGTGTTGGTCCCATCTTTCATGAGCTGAAACATAAAAGATCCCAGAAATGTTCTATTTGCACAAAAAGCTTATTTCTCTCAAATTTTGTCCACAAATGTATTTACATCCCTGTTAGGAAGCATTTCTCCTCTGCCAAGATTATCCAGCTACCTGACAGGTGTGGCATATTAAGAAGCTGATAAAACAGCATGATCCAAAACCACAGGTGGACCTTGTGCTGTGGACAATAAAAGGCCACTCTGATACATGTATTTTTTTTTTTTTTTCTGGGGGGGTGGATCAGCTTAATATTGCGGAAAGAATGTTGCTTCCAATGTAATTGTCTGCATCATTTCCAATCCCCCATATTTTTTTGGGTAAATATATATATCCATTCACGTATGCATACATATACACATATATACATACACATACCTACATAGACATACATACTTTTTTAAAGAGTATACCTTTATTATTATTCCCCGCAAACCCTACCACCGATCCCCCAATTGGAGTAAACTGATAAACATTTCTGTTTTTACCTTCAATTTATACATCTTATACACATTTTACAGACACAGTCTACTTTATAATAGTTCTCTCTTGTTTGTTCTTAGTCCTTCCTCTATTTCTGTTGTCCATCCAGTTTGATTTCCACTTGTAACTGTGCTATTTCACAATAGCTCCGCACCTATACACATTTCACAGATCCCGTATGCCCTACATTGTTTATCTTGTTATTAGTCCCACCCTTCAGCTCCACTCAACCTTTCCCATCTATCTTCCAACATCATCCATTTCGGATTTTTATTTGCCATATATTTTTCAACTGTGCTGTGATGCTTCACAAAAGATTTGAATCTTCCTATTCTCATAGCTTCCACGGATTGTAAATTAAAAATAAACATTTTTGCTAAAATAATTATTATATTATTGATTGATTGACTATGGCTTTTCAAATCCCCCAGTATTGCTATCTGTAGCGTTAGTTCTACGCAAATGTTGCAATTCTTCAACCATTCCTGGACCTGTGACCAAAAACGAGCTACATGCGGACAATACCAAAATAAATGGTCTAATGACTCTGCCTCCTCACAGCAGAATCTACAGAGCTGGGAAGATTGTATCCCCCATATATATAACATTCTATTAGTTGCAAGAATTTTGTACAATAATTTAAATTGAAAAATTCGAAGTTTTGAATCCGGCGTTGTTTTGCGTATCAATTCATACACCATGTGCCATGGAATGGGTACATCGAAAATCTCTTCCCAACTATTTTGCAATTTATATGGCACAGCTGTAAGTTTTTTGGTCCTTAAATGAAATTGGTATATGTTTTTATTTATCACACTTTTCTTTAACCATTTATGTTCTTTAATATAAGGCCGACATACAAGTTCCTTACTTTTATCCCCTTCCACCTGCCTCTTCCATTTTTGTGGTAATGCTGCAATTAATTGGTTGTAATTTTGGGTAGAGCAGACATTTCCATATGTCTGTGTTAGCTGCATGTGTGACATTACTCCACCAGTCCTATTTATGATATCATTCACAAAAATTATACCTTTTTTAAACATTTCTTCGATAAATACAGTTTTTTTATCAATTACTATATTTGAATTTAACCACAAGAGTTGTTGTACTATTTGTTCCGTCCTTTCAGGTGGATTAAACTGAAATTGCAACCAACTTTCTAAGGC
The DNA here is from genome assembly GCF_016432855.1 of Salvelinus namaycush. Taxonomy (NCBI): domain Eukaryota; kingdom Metazoa; phylum Chordata; class Actinopteri; order Salmoniformes; family Salmonidae; genus Salvelinus; species Salvelinus namaycush. The sequence goes on from NC_052327.1 coordinate 36,180,441, forward strand.
TTGCTTAAAAAATAAAGATATTTTGGAGATTATTTCCTTTTCAAGCAACCGAAAGTGAGCAGGTGTAATCTGAATAAAGGGAAAAAGGCCCTTCTTGAACATAGGATGAGACATTCGTACCAATCTACTAGAGAACCAGTTTGGATTTAAGTATAACTTTTGTATGACTGATGCCTTTAGTGAGAGGTCTAATGCTTTAATATTTAATAATTTCTGCCCTCCGAATTCATATTCGTTATATAAATAGGCCCTTTTAATTTTATCTGGCTTGCCGTTCCAAATAAAATTGAATATTTTTTGTTCATATAATTTAAAAAGCAGGTCACTAGGTGTAGGCAAAACCATAAGCAAATAGGTAAACTGTGATATGATTAAAGAGTTAATCAGGGTGATTTTCCCCACAAATAGACAGGTATTTTCCTTTCCATGGTAGCAAGATCTTATCTATTTTTGCTAACTTTCTATAAAAATTTATTGGAGTGAGATCATTTCTTTCTTTTGGGATTTGTATACCGAGTATGTCCACATCACCGTCAGACCATTTAATTGGTAAACTACATGGCAATGTAAAATGTGTATTTTTTAGTGATCCAATACGTAATATGGTACATTTATCATAATTTGGTTTTAATCCAGAGAGGATAGCAAATGTATCTAGATCCTCTAAGAGGCCGTGGAGAGATTCTAGTTGTGGTTTTAAAAGAAAACATGAATCATCAGCGTACAATGACACCTTAGTTTTTAGGCCCTGGATTTCTAATCCCTTAATATTAATGTTTGATCTAATTTTAACAGCTAACATTTCGATGGCAATAATAAATAGATATGCCGATAGTGGACAACCTTGTTTTACTCCTCTAGATAGTTTAAAACTTTCTGAGATGTAGCCATTATTTACTATTTTACACCTAGGGTTACTATACATAATTTTTACCCATTTTATAAGAGATTCCCCAAAATTGAAATATTCTAGGCATTTATATATAAACTCCAGTCGTACTTTATCAAAAGCCTTTTCAAAATCAGCTATGAAAACCAGGCCTGGTGTCCCCGATATTTCATAGTGTTCTATTGTTTCCAGTACTTGCCTTATATTATCTCCAATGTATCGTCCATGTAAAAAACCTGTCTGATTAGGATGAATAATATCTGACAAAACTTTTTTTATTCTATGCGCCAAGCATTTTGCTAGGATTTTTGCATCACAACACTGAAGTGTAAGAGGTCTCCAATTTTTTAAATGGACTGGATCTTTATATATACCACTTGGGTCCTGTTTCAGTAATAATGATATCACACCTTCTTGTTGCGTGTCTGATAATCTATCATTTATATAGGAGTGGTTAAAACAAGCTAATAATGGTCCTTTGAGTATATCAAAAAAATGTTTGTATACTTCCACTGGTATGCCATCCAGTCCTGGAGTTTTCCCATCCTTAAAGGCCCCAATTGCATCAAGTAGTTCCTCCTCTGTAATTAGGCCTTCACATGAGTCTTTCTGTACAGATGTTAATTTTACATTATTATTAGGGGAAAAATCCATACAATTAGTTTCAGTTAGTGGAGATGGAGGAGCCTGAAATGAAAATATATTCTTAAAGTACTTTACTTCCTCTTTCAAAATATCATTTGGTGAATCATGCGTGACTCCATCATTTGTAACAAGTTTTAATACGTTTTTTTTGGTAGCATTTCTATATTGAAGATTGAAAAAGAATTTGGTGCATTTTTCCCCATATTCCATCCAGTTCGCTTTATTTTTGTAATATATTACACTGAATCTTTCTTGAATAAGTTCCTCCATTTCTTTTTGTTTTTCCTCTAACTTATTCTGTGCCTCTATGGTACCGTTTTTATTGTTATCTAACTGTACTGTTAGTCCTTCAATTTCCTTTGTTAATATGGACTCTTTTGATCGAAATTGCTTTTGTTTTATAGATGAGTACTGAATTGCATGGCCTCTAAAGCCACACTTAAAAGTGTCCCATACAATATGGGGATCTGCTGTACCTATGTTATGTCTAAAAAAGTCAGTTATAAATTCTTCTGTCCTAGTTCTAAACAATTTATCATCTAGTAGGCTTTGATTAAATTTCCAATATCCTCGCCCACGTGGAAATTCTGTAAGAGTAATATATATGCCAATTATGTGATGGTCCGACCGCATTCTGTCCCCTATCAAACACTTTTTAACTTTTGGTGCCAGAGAGAATGATATAAGAAAGTAGTCAAGGCGACTAGCTTGATTAAGCCTCCGCCATGTATATCTCACTAGGTCAGGGTATTTAAGTCTCCATATATCCACTAATTCCAATATATCCATGACATTCCTGATTTCCTTAAGTGCCTGAGGGTGATAGTTTGTAGTGTGATTTCCTTTCCGGTCCATAGAGGTATTTAAGACCGTATTAAAATCTCCCACTATAATAATAGAGTCTAGTGTTGCTTGTAGAGTTGATACATTCTTATATATATTGTCAAAGAAGCTTGGATCATCATTATTCGGACCGTATAGGTTAATAAGCCATATATGTTTATTGTCCAATAACATATTTAAAATAATCCATCTACCTTGAGGATCTGTTTGGACAAGTTGCACATTTGGATCAAAGTTATTATTAATTAAAACCATCACCCCTTTTGAATTTCTTTGCCCATGGGAGAAATATATTTCGCCCCCCCAGTTCTTTTTCCACAAAACTTCATCTAAAACTGTCGAATGGGTTTCCTGTAAACAGTAGATATTATAATCCTTCTCTTTTAGCCAGGTAAATACTGATCGTCTTTTCTTATTATCTGCTAAGCCATTACAATTGTAACTGGCTATACTTATTTCACCACTTACCATAATGAGACACACCTTTCAATTATTTTTATCAAAATATATGTTTGTAAACGTCCTATTAAAAAGTAACATAATGATTGAGTGTCTATATAGTTGTACCATGACATTTGCATCTCCACTAAGCAAACCTCCAATTGGTCCCCACTATTCCACCCGCCAAAAGCCCCCATCTCGAGATGGGTTGTCATCCCAATGACCGGCAGACCACCCCCGACCCCCCGCATCGCACAGCCCCGGACCGACTGGGATCCATCCTTCGAAAAGTGCACACAGCGCCATCCACCGAACCGAAGCAGATCCATTGCCAAATGCATTTCCATCGCCCTCACCTCTATTTTTATTACATATTGCTGTGAATCATCCTCTATAGTCCCTAACATCTTTTACTTCTTCCTTCGCAACAGTTGTGGGATACACACATACACCCACACACATTCAGCCCTTACCCCCACACAACCATAAGCTCACCCTCTCAACAATTGCACCATCCCAGAGCCCAACTCAAGATGGATCATGATTTACAAATGTACTTGCAGTTGCAGCTGCATGAGAAGGCCTGCAAGACCGTGCAAAAAATGAGCATAAATGTAGAGATTTATTTACCATTGTCACATCCTAAATGATGGAGGTCAAATGTACACCTTCTTCCTGAAACACCCACAATACGGTCATCCATTTTGACCATGTTCCCAAGCATCTCCATGCAGTCCGACTTGATTTCGTGCCACCAGGGCCACAATAATATACCCCCTCTCTGAATGTCCGAGTGTGACCCCTTCCCCATGGGTTACTGCAGCTAGTGTTGCCAGCACTGCCACTGCCTGGGTGGGGGCACCCCACCGGAATCCCCACCGGCTAGGTACAAGGTCGTCAAGGTTCTCATTAGCAGCTTTGAGAATTTCCTTGTTTATTATGCTCTCCCTTTAGGGGGCTTTGGCTTTGCAGGACCAACCCTGCCAAGCAGGCTCAGAATCTTGAGGGGGCAGTGCTGCTCTTGGTCCCTGACCTCATTTTGGCTGCATACAGACCGCTTACAGCATGTACATAAAACAGTTAGGGACTTCTCCTTAGTATCTGGGCCATTCATGTGGGTGTCTAGGGTATAGGGCCATGGACCGTACCATTAAAATAGGATAATAAATAATTAGATATAATTTATTTTAAAAATGTAGTTCCCCATGATAGGACAATAAATAAATAAGACGTATAATTCATTATAAAAGTATATCCATCATCTGAACAACATTGAAAGCCCTCTCATACCCGGCCCACAGCAATACACTGGCTCTGGGATATGCAACTATTTCATTACTCACTCACTCAACTTTCCAAACATAACAAATAAAAATAAACACACACCACACCATCCACACATACTGTGCCTTCTGTTTACTTAGTTTTTATCTTCACTATGTAGAAATAGTGCTTGTGTTCAATTAGTTATATATGAAGATTTATAGAAAAGCTATATTTTTTATTGTATCGCTACAATCAATAACCGGGCTTGAATTGTGTTTATTTTCCTCATCTATGAGAACTTTGTAATTTTTAAAATAACCATGGAGTAGTCTTTGTGTCTCTGAACAACTGGTTATCAATATATAGTTTATCAACGACGAGAGCTACTCGTTTCGCTTTTAATCTATTTTCTTTGAAAATTGGATACAGAACTTTGCGCCGTTCTGCAATTTCTTTCGGAAACTGATCATTCATGCCAATTTTGGTCCCAGCAAGTCTTTTACCCAGGCTTTTAACCATTATTTTATCTTTAAATGAAGCAAATTTGGCAACGATTGGGCGTTCGTACCTCTGCCCTCTCTGTCCGAGGCGGTGTACACGTTCAAGTTGGATCTTATCGATAACTTCGCGTGGAATCTGAAGCGCTGCAAAAAGGAACTCTCTAACTACAGATTCAGGAACCTCTCCTTCTTTCTCTTGGATACCTGTAAGTACCAAATTCTCTCTCATGGATCTAGTTTGTATGTCTAGTAAGCATTCCTTCAGAATGGTGTTCTCCTTTTTAATTTCATTCATTTCGGTTTCAATTTTATTGACTGTCCCTTTTAGCGCGTGTGTTTCCTTCTCCAATGTCGCAGCTTTTTCATCACTCATCTCTAGGCTTGCCTTCAACTCTTTTATATCTTTACTAACTAATTCAAGTATACCCAGTTTGTCATTTATTGATTTTAACAGATCGGTTTCGACCTTTACCATTGCCGGTGGTGAGAATATTAAATCATCAGTGTCGGTTGAGGAGTCACGTTTTCGTTTTTGAATCGGTTCCCCTGTCTTACTCTCCGTCATGTTTGGGTGTTGCTTGTTTTCGTAATATTTGTCGATAAATGTCTCTAATCTTAGGATTTGTTTTGTGTTATTATCCAGATTGAAGGTTATCACCCACCAGATTATTTAGTGCTAATATTTTAGTCTAATTTAGCAGATATTTCGAATATTATGTTTTATCTTGAGGTGCTCTACATAACTTCGTTCAGTCCGCCATTACCTTTACGTTACCTTTACGTCCGCCGTCCTTGGTTGAGTTCTTAACTTCTTGTCAATAGCTGTAATACATGTAGTTTTGCCACACATCACAATGCCACAAATGTATCAAGATTTGAGGGAGTGTGCAATTGGCATGCTGACTGCAGGAATGTCCACCAGAGCTGTTGCCAAAGAATTTAATGTTAATTTCTCTACCACAAGTTACCTCCAACGTCGTTTTAGAGAATTTGGCAGTATGTCCAACCGGCCTTACAACTGCAGACCATGTGTAACTACGACAGCCCAGGACCTCCACATCCGGCTTCTTCACCTGCGGGATCATCTGAAACCAGCCACCCAGACAGCTGTGGGTTTGCACAACCGAAAAACCGTCTCAGGGAAGCTCATCTCTGTGTTCATTGTTCTCACCAGGGTCTTGACCTGACTGCAGTTCGGTATCGTAACCGACTTCAGTGGGCAAATGCTCACCTTCGATGACAACCGGCACACTGGAGAAGTTTGCTCTTCAAGATTAAATCCCGGTTTCAACTGTACCGGGCAGATGGCAGACAGCGTGAATGTGGGTGAGCGGTTTGCTGATGTCAACGTTATGAAAGCTTTCCAGAACTTGCAAACTGCTTTTTATACTGTTCAACATACCTTGTGTCAATTTAAGCTTATCCTCAATACTGACAAAACTAAACTAATGGTGTTTTCTAATGCAAGAAATAGACCTCTGAACCTTTCACCTGTTACTACCTGTCAGGGCAAGGAGATTGAGGTTGTAACCTCATACAAATATCTTGGAATTCTAATTGATGACGGCCTCTCTTTTAAATTGCATATTCAACAACTTACAAAAAAATTGAAGCTGAAATTGGGATTTTATTTTAGGAATAAGGCCTGTTTTTCTTTTGAAGCCAGAAGGAGGCTAGTATCAGCTACATTTATGTCTTTACTAGACTATGGGGATATTTTATATATGAATGCTTCCGCTCAGTGTTTGAGATCAATTGACACTCTTTACCATGGCACTTTGAGATTTATTTTAAACTGCAAAACCCTTACGCACCACTGCACTTTGTATACCAGGGTTGGCTGGCCTTCTCTAGTCACTCGTAGGCTCAGTCACTGGTATACTTTTATTTACAAAGCCATTTTGGGTTTACTACCTTTTTATTTGGGCATTTTTATTGTTCAGAAATGTGGTGGGTACTCTCTTCGTTCACTGGACTTTATCCTGCTAACGGTTCCAAATGTCCGAACTGAATTTGGTAAAAGGTATTTTATGTACTCTGCGCCATCGTCTTGGAACACCTTACAAAATAATTTTAAACTGGAAGAACTTGTCCCGATTGGTGTTTTTAAATCACTGATGAAGGATTTTGAGGCTGATTCCCTGACCTGTCAATGTTTTTAATTTGCTGTTTTTGATATTGTTATACTCTTGTGAATTCATGAATGGTTTTTACTAGATTACTTGTAGTTTTTCATGTTGTCTGTCTGTAATTTTTTGTAATGACTTGGTGCTGCCTATCTTGGCCAGGACGCTCTTGAAAAAGAGATTTTAAATCTCAATGAGCCCTTCCTGGTTAAATAAAGGTTAAATAAAAATGAACAGAGTGCCCCATGGTAGCAGTGGGGTTATGGTATTGGCAGGCGTAAGCTAGGACAACAAACACAGTTGCATTTTATCGATGGCAATTTGAATGCACAGAGATACCGTGACGAGATCTTGAGGCCCATTGTCGTGCCATTCACCCGCTATCACCTCATGTTTCAGCATGATAATACACAGCCCCATGTCACAAGGATCTGTTCACAATTCCTGGAAGCTGAAAATGTCCCAGTTCTTCCATGGCCTGCATACTCAGACATGTCACCCACTAACCGGTGCCCCCGCACATTGGCTACCCGAACTATTTGCATTGTATCCCACCACCCGCCAACCCCCTCTTTTATGCGGCTGCTACTCTCTGTTTATCATCTATGCATATTCACTTTACCTATATAGTGGCTTGCGAAAGTGTTCACCCCTCTTGGCATTTTTGCTATTTTGTTGGCTTACAACCTGGAATTCAAATAGTTTTGGGGGGGGGGGTTGTATCATTTGATTTACACAACATGCCTACCACTTTGAAGATGCAACATTTTTTTTTTTTACTGAGATCATGTGACACGTCATGTGACACTTATATTTCACACAGGTGGACTTTATTTAACTAATTTATTTAACTAATTATGTGACTTCTGAAGGTAATTTATTGCACCAGATCTTATTTAGGGGCTTCATAGCAAAGGGGGTGAATACATGTGCACACACCACTTTTACATTTGTTATTTTTTAGAATTTTTTTTAAACAATGAATTTTTTTCACTTCACAAATTTTTACTATTTTGTATATGTCCATTACATGAAATCCAAATATAAACACATTTAAATTACAGGTTGTAATGCAACAAAATAGAAAAAACACCAAGGGGAGATGAATACTTTTGCAAGGCACTGTACCTACATATACATATTACCTCAATTATCCCAACTAACCGGTGCCCCCGCACATTCACTCTGTACCAGTACCACCTGTATATAGCCTTGCTACTGTTAATTTCACTGTCATTTTACTGTTCTTTATTTTTATTTCTTAACTTATCTATTGTTTACCTAATACCTATTTTTTTACTTAAAAATTGCACTGCTGGTTAGGGCTTGTAAGTAAGCATTTCACTGTAAGGTTGTATTCGGCGCTCGTGATAAATAAACGTTGATTTGAGCATGTTTGGGATGCTCTGGATCGACGTGTATGACAGCGTGTTCCAGTTACCGCCAATGTCCAGCAACTTCGCTCAGCCATTGAAGAGGAGTGGGACAACATTCCACAGGCCACAATCAACAGCCTGATCAACAATTTATTTCAATTGACTTATTCCTTATATGAACTGTAACTCAGTAAAATGTTTGATATTGTTGCATGTTGCGTTTATATTTTTGTTCCGTGTATTTGTGTCCTGTCATAATGAAAGGACACAAATAATCAACATGATCCTGTTCCATCATAGAGGAGCATGTTGTGTTGGATTGCAAAAAGATTAGGCTTTTCAGAAGAAAAGTAGTTGTAGCACCGCCAGGACCAGTCCTAGGCATAAGCAACCACTTAGGGCCCCACGTGCCCGACCATATGTTTTTACATTTTGTATTTTTTTGGGGGGGGGGGGGGGCTCAGTCGGGGTCTCAACTTACTGTTGATAGTTATAATAGTAGAATACATAAAGTACAATTTCGAAATGTGGGTGTGCATCAGCAGTTTCTGTCTTGTTACATGTATGTCAGTCACTGACAGTCACTCAATTGGCCCATGTCAGCTAAGACATTTTAGATTGGTAAATTAGCCTAGCCAGCTATCTAAACTTGTAGTAATCATGGTCTAATTACCGACCGGGCACACAGGGTATGTGCCCTGGGGTCCTGACCGCCAGGGGGCCCCTATCAATTTGGTTAATTAACACTCACTCAGATATCATATTACACTAGGAAAGTCATGGCAGAATGTGTAGAATTGCAGGAAATTAACTCTAAAACGTATTTGTTTTTCTCTCCGCTGTCAAGAGGGGGGCCACTAAAATGTTTGCTTTGGGCTCCCAAAAGGCTAGGGCCGGCTCTGCATACAGCTGTTCAAGAAGTATAACCAACCGTGAAATATGTGAATTATTTGCCTTTTAATATTTTGAATAAGTAAGTTAAATCTTTAGATGCTTTGTCTCAAACAAAAACTGTCTAATATATTGTAAAGTAAATGATTTTGGCTATATATTGATTGTTTTATTTTGTCTCAACAGGTTGTCCACATACAGGACGATTTTACTTTTTGACAAGGTCATCTCCTTCCATACATTTTGTTCAGAGGAAGCCCACCGAGTCTCAGAATGTGGTTCTCCTCAGAGAGAAAGTGACTCTGATGGACAATGCCATCAAAGTCCTCAAGAGCATCCAGGAAGCCAAGAATGTTCAGCTAAAAAAGAGACAGAAGAAACAGCAGAAGGACGAGGAGCTGTAGCAGAATAGCCATTGGAAGCCCATGGCAAATAACCATGAAACTAAATGAGAATATGTATAGAAGAAAGAAATGAGCCAATGACATGAACGGGTGGTGGTTGTCCTTTTTTATTTTTTATTCCCTCTGAATCCCCTAGGTTCTTTAAAAATGTTCTTCCCCCTGCACCCCCCCCCCACATCCTACCATTTACTCCTCTTTATGATTTACTTTTCTCCCCCTCTGCCTTCTTATTTACTTTTCTCCTTGCGACTTCATCCAACATGTCTGGCAAGTTCAGTCCAAATCACTGTAACACAAACACAGCAGTTAGCTTTGGTTCTAAGACACTTATCAGTGCATGTATCAGAATTCAACACTTATTATTATAACTTCTGAGACAGCTGTGACTGATATGGCATAGCAAGCATAGGAATAATACCCAGGGAGGTGGACACAGATAGTTTTCAGATGCAAAGCTATACTGTTCTATCATATCTATTCTAGTTCCGAAGTAATCATGTTTAATAAGGTTATGAGCCTGGCAAGTGAGGCAATAGCATATCTAAATAGCCTGAGAGATAGACAACAGATCTGGAACAGCAGGTGCATGTTGAAATGACTCCATAGCAACCTTTATTCAGATTTTATTGGTAGCTAAAGGGAAAGGGAAAGGGGGTATCTAGTCAGTTGTACAACTGAATGCATTCAACTGAAATGTGTCTTCTGCATTTAACCCAACCTCTGAGGTGTGGAGGGGCTGCCTTAATCGACATCCACGTCTTCGAAGCCCGGGGAAGAGTGCCTTGCTCAGGGGCAGAATGACAGATTTTTACCTTGTCAACCTGGTTCTATTTAGATTCTATCGAAGGCTAAAGCTTGGTTCAACACTCACCATTAGTCAGACTCATTCCATATCTGCCAGTCTGAATCCTCCTCTGTTGATGTCTGTTTATCTCTTCCTCCTCTTCGCCTCACTCTCTATCATTCTTTTCTCTGTCAGTTTCATTTTCACTTCTCTCTCTTTTTCTTTCCTCTCTTTTCCTGCTCCTTTTTAATTTCCTTAGTTTAAGTGCTCAATTTTTTCCTCCTGCTTTTGTACCTTTTTCTTAACTTCTGCTTTCTTTTTCTCAGTTTCAGCCAACCTTTTCTCAGCTTCAGCTAACCTTTTCTCAGCTTCAGCCAACCTTTTCTCAGCTTCAGCTAACCTTTTCTCAGCTTCAGCCAACCTGTTCTCAGCTTTTTTGTTATCCTTCTTCTCTTTCTCCAGGCGCTTCTTCTCATCTTGTTCTTTTTTCTCTGCTTCATCCAAACTTTTCTTCTCCTTTTCTTTTTATTTCTCATCCTTCTCCAGGTTCTTTATTCTCTCCTTTTCTGCTTCAAACCTACATTTCTCCTCCAGTTGTTGTTCCTTAATCTCATTCTCAAGGATCTTCAATATCTCCTTTTCTCTTTTTTTCTCTTCTTCCAATTTACATTTCTCCTCCTTTTCTGTTTATTTCCTCTCCTTCTCCAGGTTCTTAATCCTCTCTTTCTCTTTCTTTTTTCTTCCTCCAACCTGAGTTTTTCCACCTTTTCTTTTCCTTCCCCAACTTCTCCAGGATCTTCATCCTCTTTTCCTTTCTATCTCTTTGTCAAATGTCTCTGCCAATCTTAAATCCCTCAGCCTGTTTTATCTTAATTTCATCTAGACATTTCTGACTTTCTTTCATCTGTTCTATCAATTTGTTCTCTTCCTGTTCTTCCCTGTTTTTCTCTTCCTTGATAACTACTTTCTGTCAATTGCTCCTCGCTGTTATATCCCTTCTCACCTGCGCTCTGCATCTTCATAAATTTTTTCTCCACCTCTTTTTCCACAGTTTCAAGTATCCTGACCCTGTGGTTCTCCCTCTCCTCATCTATTGTCTTCATCATCATTAACATCTCCTGCTCCATTTTCTGGATTATACAGTGCCTTCGGAAAATATTCAGACCCCTTTACTTTTTCTGCATTTTGTTACATTACAGCCTTATTCTAAAATGGACTTATTTACATAAGAACTTAGACCCTTTTCTGTGAGACTTGAATTGATCTCAGGTGCATCCTGTTTCCATTGAGCATCCTTGAGATATTTCTACAACTTGATTGGAGGCACACACCTGTCTAAATAAGGTCACACAATTGACATTGCATGTCAGATCAAATACAAAGCCATGAGGTCGAAGGAATTGTCCGTAGAGCTCCGAGACAGGATTGTGTCGAGGCACAGATCTGGGGAAGGGTACCAAAACATTTCTGCAGCATTGAAGGTCCCCAAGAACACAGTGGCCTCCATCATTCTTAAATCGAAGTTGTTTGGAACCACCAAGACTCTTCCTAGAGCTGGCTGCCCGACCAAACTGAGCAATCGTGGGGAAAGGGCCTTGGTCAGGGAGGTGAACAAGAACCCAATGGTCACTCTGACAGAGCTCTACAGTTCCTCTGTGAAGGTGGGAGAACCTTCCAGAAGGACAACCATCTCTGCAGCACTCCACCAATCAGGCCTTTATGGTAGAGTGGCCAGACGGCAGTCACTCCTCAGTAAAAGGCACATTACAGCTTGCTTGGAGTTTGCCAAAAGGCACCTAAAGACTCTCAGACCATGAGAAAGAAGATTCTCTGGTCTGATGAAACCAATATTGGACTCTTTGGCCTGAATGCCAAGCGTCACGTCTGGAGGAAACCTGGCACCATCCTTACGGTGAAGCATGGTGGTGGCAGAATCATGCTGTGGGGATGTTTTTCAGTGGCAGGTACTAGGAGACTAGTCAGGATCGAGGCAAAGATGAACGGAGCAAAGTACAGAGAGATACTTGATGAAAACCTGCTCCAGAGCTCCCAGGACCTCAGACTGGGGCGAAGGTTCACCTTCCAACAGGACAACAACCCTAAGCACACAGCCAAGACAAAACAGTAGTGGCTTCGGGACAAGTCTCTGAATGAGTGGCCCAGCCAGAGCCCAGACTTAAACTGATCGAACATCTCTGGAGAGACCTGAAAATAGCTGTGCAGCAACGTTCCCCATCCAACCTGACAGAGCTTGAGAGGATCTGCAGAGAAGAATGGGAAAAACTCCCCAAATACAGGTGTGTCAAGCTTGTAGCGTCATACCCAAGACTCAAGGCTGTAATCGCTGCCAAAGGTGCTTCAACAAAGTACTGAGTAAAGGGTCTGAATACTTATGTAAATGTAATATTTCAGTTTATTATTTAATACATTTGCAAAACATGTTTTGTCATTATTGGGTGTTGTGTGTAGTTCGATGAGGAAAAAAACAATTGAATCAATTTTAGAATAAGGCTGTAACCTATCAAAATATGGGAAAAGTAAAGGGGTCTGAATACTTTCCAAAGGCACAGTATGTGCTGGAGACTTCCTCTGCAACTCCTTCCATTTCCTCTCCATCTCTTTTTCCACTGCCTCAAGTATCTCCAACCTATACAGAGCTAGCTGTAGGACACAAGGTTGTTAGGCGTAGTGATGGTGCTGTCCTGACATGGGCCTAGGCTGACCGGTGGGAGGCACTGTAATGGGAAATTCCCAATTAGGTTTCAAGAAGCCTGAGGAGTCACTTATCTCTACATCATTATTGTTCTGTGAGATAAGAGAGCATTTTGGTTAAAGTGGCAATCAGCAGTAGAAACAAAAACAAAGCATACTCCCTACCCCTGTTTCGGTATAAAGCTAAGGGATGGGGCTGGAGAAATGTAACCACTTTCAAATTCATAGACAGAGCTATGGATGCAAACACCTGACCATACATTATATCAAAATTATAGTTTTAACCATGTTTTGAGGTTATATAGTGTTTGTTTACATGTATTTTGTCTACGAACATTGGAGTAAAACAAGCTTATATTTTGGGTTATGATGTGGTATGACAGTTGAACTAAGCTCATGAGACATTTATAAGTTATATTCTTCAAGAATCAATGGGTATATATCATTAATTTACAGTGGTGGAAAAAGTACCCAATTGTCATACTTAAGTAAAAGTAAAGATATCTTAATAGAAAATGAAAGTAAAATACTACTTGAGTAAAAGTCTCAAAGTCTTTGGTTTTAAATATACTTAAGTATCAAAAGTAAAAGTAAAAGTATAAATCATTTCAAATTCCTTATATTAAGCAAACCAGACAGTGCCATTTTCTTTATTTTATTTACGGATAGCCAGGGGAACACTCAGACACAATTTACAAATGAAGCATATGTTTAGTGATCCGCCAGATCAGAGGCAGAAGGGATGACCAGGGATGTTCTCTTTTTAAGTGCGTGAATGGAACATTTTCCTGTTCAAAATGTAACAAGTACTTTTGCATGTCAGGGAAAGTATATAGAGTAAAAAGTACATTATTTTCTTCAGGAATGTATTAAAGTAAAAGTAAAAGTTGTCAGAAATATAAATAGTAAAGTACAGACACCTCAAACTACTTAAGGTTCGGGTATTTTTTACACCACTGTTAATTTAGAAGTGCAACAATTTTTGTAGCAGCTGCTGATTGCCACTTTAAACCATTTGCAGTTTTGTTAAATGTTGTTAATTAGCATATTGCGCGGAGTAGTGCGGACGAAACGGAGAAAAAGTTGGTGAAGCAACAGCTGTGCTGGAATGCGAACAATATGGGTGTCCGTTCTGATGGTATGGAGCAGGGGTGAGGGTCAAGGAACCGAATGGTCGGTAGTGGAAAGACGGGAAGAAGAGAGATTGTGATACAGAAAGCAGTGGAGCGTCTAGTAAAGAAAGCATAAAGAGGGCCAAGGTAGGAAGCAAGAGCAATGACGTGTTGGATTGGAAAGGGGTGTTAGTTTTTAATGAGACCACAGGGCCTTACTTAGACCTTGTCCGACTAACTAATGCCGTAGAGAAGGAGGTAGGTGAAGTCAAATTAGCTCGGTTCATTGGAAATTGTTTATTGTTAATATTATGTGGTAGCCAGACTCGGCAAGAGAAGATTCTGAAAATGAAAAAGACAGTTCCCCGGTGGATATGCTAGATTGAGGGGAGTCATCACTAGAGTCCCGATATCTATGTCCATAGATGATATTGAAGAACATCAAATGTATTTATATAGCCCTTCTTACATTAGCTGATATCTCAAAGTGCTGTACAGAAACCCAGCCTAAAACCCCAAACAGCAAGCAATGCAGGTGTAGAAGCACGGTGGCTAGGAAAAACTCCCTAGAAAGGCCAAAACCTTGTGAAGGGAGTAATAGGGATTGAGACCAAAAGGTTGATCAGTAGGAAAGAAGGTCAAATAAGTGAAAGCCTATCGATGCTGCTGAGGTTTGAGAAGGTTATGTCTGGGAAAATACAGGTAGGATTCCTTAGTTTCAATGTCAGAGAATTTGTCCCATCCCCATTGCAGCGTTCTAAATGCTAAAGAATGGGACATGTAGCTGTTCAATGTAAAGGAAAAGATGTGCCAAATGTGGAGGGTAACATGATTATGGTGAATGTGGGAGCAATGTGAAGGTGTTGTAATTGGGGGGGGGGACATAGTGCAGCATTTGGTGGATGCCAGGAGCAGAGAGAGGCTCAGAGGTATAGAATTAGTCATGATGTCTGTTTCACCTGTCTTTGTGCTTGTCTCCATCCCCTTCAGGTGTCGCCCCATCTTCCCCATTATCCCCTGTGCATTTATACCTGTGTTCTCTGTTTGCCTGTTGCCAGTTCGTCTTGTCAAGCCTACCAGCGTGTTTTTTGTACTCCTGTTTTCTTGAGCCCCTGTTTCGTAGCTGTCCCGGTTTTGATCTTTCTGCCTGCCTTGATCCTGCCTGCCGTTCTGTACCTTTTGCCACTGCCCTGGATTACTGACCTCTGCCTGCCTCTGAGCCTGCCTGCCGCTCTGTACCTTAGGGACTCTGCCCTGGACTACCGACCCCTGCCTGCCCTTGACCTGTCCTTTGCCTGCCCCCTGTTTATATAATAATCGTCCATTATTTGAACTGTCTGCATCTGGGTCTTTTCCTGAGCCGTAATACCTGATGTATCGTATGCAGAGGCTGTAAGACAGATTGGTGGAACTACAGTGTGGAATGATGGAGCTTCCATGGCTGCGCCTGTTGTAAGTGGACCTAATGTCGGGCTGGTGTTAACAATATTACTTGGGTTGTGGAAAGCAGAAATGCCAGGTTGAAGGTTATTGTGGAGACCAGTGGTGGTCAGTGCCGTTTAAGATGAGGGAAGACCCCCCAAAAAATTTCATGAGCATGGCCTTATTTCTATTACGGCATATTGGATTCATATTTCATTCACCCAGTTCAATGTAAAAGCGATAAGTTTATGCTACTACATGATTCTCAAATTTTCCCTATCATTAGTCTAACATTTGCAAACAAGTTTCTATTGGACAAATTCGGGTATGTTTATCCCTGTTTTGTTCCGTTTGCTTCCATTTAAGAAATGTTTTTCAACAGAATTGGAGGAATGAATACAACCCTGATCACGTGTTAACACAGTTCACTTTCATAGCAGCCACGTTGTTTTACTTCTCGCATCTATGCACTCTCCTCCTCTCACCTTGTCCCTTCACTTGTGGACTTCAATGCACAACACATCAGCTCTACGTGACCAGGTGAAAAAGCCAAACCTAGGCAAACCGCTACATACAGCTTACATCGTTGTCACCATATTAGCTAAAGTAACGTCATAGTCAGCATAGCTAATATAACTAACTTGTTAGTAAACCCGCTACAATCATGCAGTAATGTTAGTGTACAGTCTGTAAGGAGTTACACCGGCAGGCCCCGGTGGCAAAACATTAGTCAAACCAAAAGCTTACCTTGACTTGGAAGAGTTCCAGTGTTGTTGGAAAGTCATAGCCAGCTAGCTAACATAGCATCCCTCTGTTTGAGCAGGGTTTTTCAGTAGGCTAAACTAGCTAGCTGCATTTGCTAGCTAAGTAAGTCAAACTGAAAGTGAAAAAAAGACACTTTATTTCTCTCTTGCTTCTCCTTCATTTTGGAATAAATTAAATTGTTCAACTACTGTCTTTCTCTCTCTTTGAGTCAACTACTCAACAACTTTTTACACACTGCAGTGCTAGCTAGCTGTAGTTTATGCTTTCAGTAGTAGATGTATTCTCTGATCCTTTGATTGGGTGGACAACATGTCAGTTCACGCTGCAAGAGCTCTGATAGGTTGGAGGACGTCCTCTGTAAGTTGTCATAATTACTGTGTAAGTCTATGGTATGGGGTGAGAACCATGAGCCTCCTAGGTTTTGTATTGAAGTCAATGTACCCAGAGGAGGACGGAAGCTGTCTGTTCTCCGGCTACACCATGGTGCTACCCTACTGAGTGCTGTTGAGGCTACTGTAGACCTTTGCAAAATAGTGTGGTTTAATTAATTATTTGGTGCCATGTGATTTATATTTAGTATAGTTTAATCTGAAAAGGATCACTTTTTAAATGTTTTACCATTTTTATTCCTCCCCTTCCTCCTCTGAGGAGCCTCCACTGAGACAGCAAAAGAGATATTGGGGGTAACAGATGGGCTCCGAAGTGGCACAGTGGTCTAAGGTGCTAGAGGCGTCACTACAGACCCTGGTTTGATTCTAGGCTGTATCACAACTGGCAGTGATTGGAAGTCCCATAGGGCGGCGCACAATTGGCCCAGCATCGTCTGGGTTTGGCTGGGGTAGGCCCGTCATTGTAAATAAGACTTGCCTAGTTAAATAAAAGTAAAACAAAAATGTTACTGTTGAAATGGTTGTTGACAATCATAAGGATGGCGTGTTTCAGCATGATGTAGATAAAGTTTAATGGGGTAGGTTTCTTTTCTTTTTTAACCTTTTTATTTAACTAGGCAAGTCAGTTAAGAACAAATTCTTATTTACAATGGAGCCGAACCCATGCGACGCTCGGCCAATTGTTGGGGAGGGTCTTGAGGATGTGGTAGAAGTTAGTATGGATTAATTTTTAATTTTTTTATTTTCATGGTAGAACAGATTTGGGCAGATCATGATTGATCGTACTTTCCAGCACAATAGGTGGCGGCATGCACATAAACGATTGTTTGTAGACTGCAATGATCTCATAGAAGAAGAAGAATCTTTGTTCAAGTGGAATGGGAAGTATCGCGAGATCAGCGGGGCAGAAGGGGAAAGAGGAAGAGCGTAGCTAGTTAGCGAACAAGCTTTATATTCGTTAATATTGACATAACATCCGATTTATAAATCCAATTTTGTAATTATAAACATATGTTGAGTCTACGTATTAATCGAACTACTGTCACACTCGATTAGACTACACAATGGATTCAAAGTCAATCAATCGGTCTCCGAGAGAAGAAGGGGAGCTCGAAGACGGAGAGATCTGCGATGATGACACCGAGGAAAATGTGTTTGCGCAGCAGCAGGGTAAAAAGAGGCCTAGTAGCATGAATAACAGCAACTCCTCACGGAATACACGAAAATTGAAACAACCGACCCGAAATGTACTACCTGTCGTGGGTAGCCAGCCTACAGATTTTCGACTTTTAATTCCATACAACCGCGGACCTCATTCGCACAGTTCCGGCTTTACCGCAAACCACAGACAGCAAGGCGGACCAAGTGGACCCGACCGGCCGCCACTGGGACCACGCTGTGACCAGAGCCCGCGTTCCAGTTTCTGGGAACGAAGTCACACAGCCCTGGATCGATTGAGGCACCGGGGGAAACTAGATGACGGTCGCGGGGATTGGGGACGAGGAGGCTGGGGAGACGGGTGTGGGGGAGGGAGAGAGGCTGGTAGGCCTCCCCCTGGTCGTTATGGGCCCGGGGAGAATCACAGTAACAAGAATGAATCTCCCTCGAGAAGCAAACGTATCCTTTGGCATTCATCTCACGACATCTATGTAATTGTAAAGTGTGATACATTTGTTAGGCTTTTACCTTAACATTGTAACTACACATTGTAACATTTGTTTGGCTGGTTGTAGCTTCTAGCCTTGAATAGGCCTTGATTTAAGTGTAGTCATATAGGCCTTCGATTTCAGTGTAGTCATAATGCATCTAACTAACAACAGATCTGCCATTTTGTAATGACTTTTGATCATTACACAGCATTCCCCTCCCTATCATCAAGGCTCAATTGATTAATACTTTTTTTTATTAATCAAAAACAAAATACCTAGTGTTATTGAGCTGGAAATGGGTTTTGGATTGAAATACATTTTTCTATTAGGGTCAAAGTCTGTAGCCTACCCATCTCATCAAACTCATAATGGTGCCTTTCCTTCACTCCCCGACCATAGAGAAGGTAATGATGGGGAGGAATCAGGTAAGAAACCAACAGATGCACAACAACAATGTTGCCAAAATCGAGAATGGGCTTGACGAGAGTTTTGAGGACCTGCTCACCAAGTACAAGCAGATTCAGCTGGAGCTGGAATGTATTAGAAAAGAAGAGAACCTGGTTCTGAAGCCCAAAGACCTGCCTGCTCAGAACGAGTCTGAGGTCTCTGCAAGTATTCCCCAAACCGAGCCATTACTCGACGCTAACAGTATTCCCAATGAAGCCGCTGCAGAGGATGCTGCAGAGGACCCGTCAGGCCCAGAGAAGATGGAGGAGAAAAGGGGTTTTCAGGCGTTCAATCTCAAACCTCTACGTCAGAAACTCCTCACTCCTGCAGAAATTGACGCGCTCAAAACAAAAACGGAAAAGAAAGACTCAGAGAAGGAGGACAGTGACGTGGAAAAAGGTCAAGTTGAACCAGCTGCTATCCCGGCTGCTACTCCCAAAGGTGTGTAACAACCACTATATAACACAACACTGCAGCAATGTGGTAACAAACTGGCAACACCGTGAAGCAAATTTGACTCGACTATAATAAATAATGTATTGTTTTATTAGCCACAGTGTTAACACCCTGTGTGTGTTGTGTTCTGTCTTTTCAGGAGAGGAGGGAAAAGATGGTGTGGAGAAAGAGGCAGACAAAAAAGAGGGGGAGAAGGAAGCAAAAATATGTTGTGTTTGCTGTAGCAGGGAATCAGATTACCCGAAGAAAGAAGGTGAGAAGGATACAAAAGTCTGCTGTGTGTGCTGCAGCAAATCATCAGAGGACTCCACTAAATCCCCTGTCAAGGTATGAATCTATTTAAAAAAGGCAAAAACTTTTTCTACTTACCCAGAGTCAAGTGAACTTGTGGATACCATTTTTATGTCTCTGCATACAGTTTGAATTAAGTTGAAGTTAGTTTCTGGAGCCATTGCTAAGTAGCGTTAGTGCAATGACTGGAAGTCTATGGGATCAGCTAGCTGATTTTGCTAACGCTAGCAGATCTCATAGACTTCCAGTTACTTCCAGTTATTGCGCTAAAACTAGTTAGTAATTCCAGAAACTAACTTCAACTTCCTTCAAACTACACACAGAGGTAGAAAAATGGTGTCTGTAGCTAGGTTTCCATCCAATTGGCGACAGATTTTCATGCGACTATTCTAAAATCCACATAAAGAAAATATTTTCCCACCAGTAGTGTTTTCACCAAGCTGACTTGTTGCAGATAAAAATCAGTGTGTGATGACGTAGTGCACACCAAATGTACTTTCTCGCTTAAGTTTTCATGTACTGAATAAAAATGTAAACTTCAATGTGTTTCCATCGCATTTTCAACTCTACCGATAGTTTTGTCACAAACATTTGCGTTAAATAGCAAATGTGTCTACTCTGGTCTTGGCACCTGCGCTCTAGCCAACAGCTCGCAGATACATTGTGGGTAGGATAGTCTACATGATGAGATTATTATGGATAAGAGTGAGTGTGTCAAACGGCAGTCAAGCATTGATCATCATGTCACCAGAATAATACCATCGATATTTGTTGGAAAAGAGCGTCAAGATCACTGTGCACTTTTGGTGGTGAATTATAATTAATTTAATCTGTAGCCTAATAAACTGCATGGTTTCCGAGATGTAGTGGGAGGGCCTCACGCCATATCATCGTCTGACTCCATGTTGACTTCGATAGGATGGTTATTATATCAATATTTGTGCATATAGGCGTTTCCACCGCCATTTCTAGCTAAATACATTTTACCGACGTAAATCCTACAATGTCGAACACACAACTGATCTGTCGTCATTTTTTAAATTGGACCGACACTTCCTGTTTCCATTACAGCTGTCGTGATTATTATTTTTTTTATACAGTATGACTTTACTCGCATAAAAAAACTGAGAATCGAAACGTGGTTAATGAGTTCATCTGACTCTAGGTACGTTTTTTTTTTTTGATAGCCAAAATCTCGAGCTATCCCCTTAAGGCATGGGTCAAGAGTAAGTGATTCAAGGCACAAATATTAACTTGAGATGTGTGTTTGCAGCTCTTTTGAACGTTTGTCCAAATGTCCACTGACACAATGTCTGAGTTGTGTGTATGTCAAGTTAGAATCTGGGTTATCCGGCCCTCCTCTGTCTCTCTGCAGCCTGGAGTGAAGGGGAGTAATGAAGATGAGGACCTGTCTGAGCTGCAGCTGCGTCTCCTGGCCCTGCAGTCAGCCAGCAGGAAGTGGCAGCAGAAAGAACAGCAAGTGATGAAGGAGAGCAAAGATAAGATCACCAAGGCCAAGCCCTCCCAGGAGAAGACATCCAGCTCCTCCAGTGCCAAACCACCAGAGAGGGGCAAAGTCACCACCAGGTCTGCCTCTGCTGCCTCGGAGAAGGCCAAAGCTCTGGCCAGCAAGCCCCAGGAGAAGACCAAGGCTGGGGCAAAGCCTCCAGCGGAGAAGGGCAAAGCTCCGGTTAAGGGGTATCCAGGGAGGAAGACAGTCAGCCCAGGTGAGAAGGGCCTTTCTGCTTATTCAGATCCAAACTGTCCTCTATGTTGGTACCAAGCGTTCCATCACAATGACATTCTGATTTTGGAAATATTGGTCGCATTTTGGTTCTTGTGTATTTTAATAATGCATTTTATCTCTGTGAATATTTATGTATTTTAGTGATGTAAAGTAAATGGGTTTTGATCCCCTAGGCTCAGCAGCAAAGCAGGCGTTCCGAAAGCAGCAGCTAAGGACGTGGAAGCTCCAACAGGAGAGAGACCAGGAGGAGCAGCGTAGACAGGAGGAGGAAGAACGCCGCCGGAGGGAGGAAGAGATCCGCAAGATCCGGGACCTTTCCAATCAGGACGAGCAGTACAACCGCTTCATGAAGCTGGTGGGCGGGTCTAAGCCGCCGCGCAACCGGAGCAAGGTAAGACGGACAGGGAGAGAAAGACCTTGCCCCACACCCAAGGCATTTCCTTTTAGGTTATCTGATTCCTTCAATTATATATGAACCTTTTTTAAACTGTATAGTCTCTGCTTAACACCTGCAATGTGGTATGTGGGGTTCTTTCTCTTAACTCTATTGGAATAGAGCTCTCCTACATTACTGTCAGTAGTATGGACATGCAACATGATTGAAGAAGAGAGCATGTGAGAGACAGACAAATGACACATTTCAATCTCAGTCCAAGGACAGCGACCACACCAGGAAGTCTTCTGGTAAACAGGGATTGGACACCTCAGGGAACCTCTACCAGTACGACAACTACGACGAGGTTGCCATGGATACTGATAGTGAGACCAATTCCCCAGGTGAGCAACCAGCTCACCTGCCGATGCACTCACTGCACTATTGAACATATCTGAAGTGATTTTATAGAACCCATCCAACATGCTGAAAGGATTGTTTATAGCTAAGGACATGGCCATCAATCCAGGCCTCTTATTGCAATGTTTGACAGTTTTATTTCTACGGCTGAATCTGATTTGTCTAAAATTCAGTTATTTTCTCTTTCAGCGTCTTCTCCAGTACATGATCCATTTGAGGTCCCAGGATGCTTCAGTCACATGCCTATGCCTTTCCGTATGGATTCCCCCACTCAATGCAGAATGGTACGTTCCACCCCAAACTCTAAACAAGGACTGTTCTATGCATCTCTTATAGGGGTAACTAACAAGCTTATTTCTTTCCAGGATTTGGGACAGCCACGTTTCCTGTCCGTCATTCCGTCTGCGCCCCCTCCACCCTTACCCCCAATGCCCCCACCCCCGGATGAGCTGGAGCCTCCCCCAAAGCCGCCTTTCGCTGACGAGGAAGAGGAAGAGGAGATGTTGCTCAGAGAGACCTGCCTCATGTCCATGGCCAACAAGAAGGTTCCACTGCCCGAGGTATAACACTAGATGGCTCCACAGGAGGACAAAGTGACATGCCTGTGTTATCTGTATAGTGTTAGGAGTAGAGGAGGGTTCCATTAGGTCCTAGTCATCCTCTGGAAAGTTAATTTGTCTCAACAGAAGATGCATATTTTTCACTCTTCTGTTAATTTACAAGTGTTAAACAATGTTCAAACTTATCTCGGTACCCTGCTATATCAGATGGGCAACTCAGTCATATCATTTTCCAGTTCTACAGCAGCACTTTGTCTTTGAACAGTGGACTTGGTGAATCTGGCTTTAAAAATGTATTTCTCCTCTGTAGGATATGACCCTTGACAGCAGCCCCCCCTCTCCCTCCCTCCTGGTCAGTCTGGTCCAACCAGTGCCCAGGAGCAACCCTAGTGTGGTCAGCCTCAACACGGCACCCCAGCCATGGAGCAACAAGTTCAGCCGAGGGCACCACCTTCCCAGGCTACCACTGATGGTAAGAATAATACCATAGGAGGAAATCAAAACATTGAGTGATGACCACATATCTGCCCTAGCCAGGCGAAGAAACCGTAGAGATCCAAATAGTTCACGTTCGTTAATGTCCTGAAGAGCTTTCACTCTTTCAACCATGAATAGAGTTCATTTGTTGACCTATATTCCAAACCGTTTCAAACACTCATTGAAATATGCAGAAAATGTCTGGATTTGTGAATGATTCTTCTCTGAATGGGAAAACTGTCTTGCATGTGCTGAAAACATGTTTTAAAATATGCTATTTTGAAATATTTGAACTTCAAAGTCATATTTTCCAACAATGACGTTCTACTTTTTTTTCAGCTGAACTGTGTAAAACAGGGATTTGGAGGCCATGGGTATCTTTGTGCTCAGTAACTCCATGTAGTGTTGTCTTATGAGAACAATGAGTTGGCGCTCACTCTGATACTGCCATAGGCAACACAGGTGGGGTCCCATAGACAGTACATTACAGCAGCACGTGTGCCCAATGATACCCGGCCTCAGCTATGTTCCCAGAGCGCTCTGGTTTCTCACCCATGTACAATAAGCTCACCTTAGACTGCATCCCAGGGCCCGTATTCACAAAGCTTCTCAGAATAGGGGGGCTAATATAGGATACATTTAGCCTTTCAAATCATAATAAGACAGAGGTGACCTGATCCTAGATTGGCACTCCTATTTTGAGATTAATTGATTTTGGGTTGTGAAGTCGGTGCCCATTCATCACAATGGCCAATTCAAATCATACGTTTTATTGTTTCCCCAGCTCCCACGGCACAAGGCGGTGGTGGTACAACTGAACGGTTCAGACGACAGTGACTCAGACATGGAGGCCTGCAGCAGCTCTACACAGACACAGTCTGTCTTTGGAGGCCTGGAGTTCATGATCAAGGAGGCACGCAGGAACGCAGAGGTACGTACATGTGTGTGTCCCAACAGTTTGGCCTCTGAGGACGACCTCTCAATTTATATATGAATGGCAGAATCCTAATTTGAGATGTGTAATAATTGTATGTGGTTAAAGGGTGATGGGCTGTAATGCTCTTTCTCTCTCAACTTCCAGGCAGCGAAACCCAAACCGACTTCAGGACCTGAGAAGGAGAACAAGCCAGGCAGAACCCCGGAGGCTCTATCTGAAGAGAAGAAGACGGAGTATCGGCTGCTCAAAGAAGAAATAGCCAGGTATATTTTTTTTAAAGAGAATGGTCTGACAAAGTGAGATATAGTTTTTCCACCCAAGCATTGTCTATGGATGGGAAATTCATTAACGATTAATTAACATTCAGTGCAATATTAATGGCACCAAAGTGAGAGGGTATTTCTTTAAAATGTCACTGATGGAACAGAGTGGACTACACTCACTGAAATCTAAACAATCTTTTTTTTTTTGTCTGATGTAAGTAGGGAGAAGCAGAAGATTCTGAAGGACCACAGTCCCCGAGGTGTGCCCTCTCCTGCAGGCTCTGATCCTGATGTGGACTTCGCTGCCAAGGCAGCGGTCGAGCTGCAGCTGACCGAGGCAGAGACTAGGCTGACCAAACACGGGTGAGGCCCTCAAACACCAGAAGGGAAAAAAACACCTAGATGAAGGCTGATGCCCAAACACAATGGTATATTAAGTAATTGTCTCACATTAGGGAATTACTTGGACTTATGGTTTTCCATCTCTCACTCTACCCCTCCTTTCAGGAATCTGCTCCTGAAGGATGAGGCCATCCTGAGGCAGCTCTTACAGCAGGAGCAGAAGAAGGAGGAGGCATTGAAGGCAGCTGAGGCCAAAGTGGCCAAGCTCAAAGAACAGCTCCTGGCCTCAGAGAAGATAGTCAGTGCCAACAAGACTCTCCTCAACAGACTCCAGGAACAGGTGGGAGTTAAGAGCCAGGAAGGAACCCAGAGGGAATGAAACTCAATGGGAATGAGCTGTGAAGTAAATTCCTAGCCGAGGTATTTGCGCCTGGGTGGCCATGTTTATAGCAATGAGTCGGATGGCTGAGGGTTTTAGTCAGTGGAAGCTGAATAATGGAATAGGAGTTGTTTCTCCTGGTAATGTTTGGGAAAATGCCAAGCTAAAGGAATGTCTGTAAAGGACAAGACATTTCATTCAGTTATTTTTTCCGTTGCCTTTGGAAGTGTATATAGCGGGTGTGGTCATGCCAACCCTCCTCCTTGGAGAGATACTGGGTGTGCAGGCTTTCACTCAACACCTGATTCAGTTAACCAAGGTTCTGATGAGATATGTGTGTGTATGTATATATCTCATTTGTTACCACCCTTTTAACATCTGTCATGTATGTTTCCACCCTGTAGGTTCATCGTGTTCAGAACCGCGTGTCAGTGAAGAAGAAACACAGCCTGAAGCTGGAGGAGGTGCTGGTCCAAGCCCAGGCTGCTGCAGGCAGAAAGCCAGGCGGTCAGAAACGACGCACGGACATCAGCCACTCCTCGGTGAGCACCGTACCACACCTTACCGACCCACACTATACCATGCCAGGGCCCTTGTTGATTGATAAAGCACAGAAATGTGTTCAACAAGGACATGTCCACTAGGGAACATCATAAATTGCTTTGAAGCGGAAAATGACTCTTATTGGACTTATTGTTCTAACACTTCCTCTGTTTCAAAATGTATATTCCCATTTCCTTTCTACCAAACACCAACCAGCCGTAAGTAAAGGCCAGAGTTCTCTAAACCATCTTTCTGCCCACCCTCCATTCTTCAGCCTGTGAAACGTCTGTGTGTGGAAGTCTCCGTCGCTCCCCGCGGCTCAGAAAGGCACTTCGCCGACCTCCTTGCCCAGAAGCAGCGTCTGCAGCAGCTGGAGTCAGAATACGCCTTCAAGATCCAGAAACTGAAGGAGGCCCAGGCCCTCCACAACAGAGGGGTGGTCCCTGAACCCCCTCCACCCCAGGCCGCCTCCACCCCTCTCCCCAGGGCTCGTCACCCCAGCATTCCCCCCACCAGCCCCTTCCCCCTGCCCCAGCCCTCCCTGCATGACCTCACCCAGGATAAACTCACCCTGGTCAGCAGCGAAGACCCTACCGAGACGGAGGAGAGCGACTTGGAACCTGCCGCCACAGCCAGGCCCTCGGCCCGGAGTGTTCGTAGACGCTCCTTCAGAGAGACCGGCTCCTTCACCAAGCCTAAGCTGGACTCTGGTGGGACTGGGCTGGTCAAGGATAGTCCAGCCAAGCCAGTCAGGGTTAAGGCCTCGGGGCCCGGGGAGCTGTTCCTGGGACTAGAGGTGGAGGCCCTGCAGAGGAGGGACCAGCAGCAGGCCAGGCTGGGAGAGCTGCTGCTGGGGGAACTACGGGCGCTAGGAGGCACTGTTGAGAAACCCCCTTCTGGGAAGGTAAACCATAATATATCACTTTAACTGGCCTCGCAAACACTGAATTCAAATTCCCTTTTGTTGTGGTTTAAAAAATGCTGTCTTGACAGTTTTCTTATTTGGTTGATATGTGCAGCTACTGTAGCATACAGCACACTTGTCGGGTCTAAAACTATGTTTTTCATCTATTCTGCATGGTTGAGAGACTGAAATGTTTGTGTTCATTACTTTGACGTGCAGGTGATATCGGAGGATGTGGACACCATGGCTGCCCAATCAGGCTGTGCCGAGCTGAAGCCTGTCCCGTTTGGACCATATCGCAGCCCTCTCCTGGTCTTTAAGTCTTATCGGTAGGTGGCTGGTTCACTGCTAGGGTTGCTCCCAATTGCTTGTGCCAAGAACAACACCCTGCCATCAATCAAACCTTTCCATCTTGTCCCTTTCTTCAGGTTCAGTCCATACTTTCGGACCAAGGAGAAGTTATCACTCAGTTCTGTGTCTTACAGCAATGTTGTAGCGCCCAAAAAGTGTTTCTGTCGCTTTGACCTCACGGGCACATGCAATGACGATGACTGCCAGTGGTAAGTCATTCCTCCTAGTGTGTGTGTGTAAACAGGGATGTGAATATAGACTCATGTCTGTTTCATTATAACCAACCAACATCTCCCTTTTGGGTGATCTGGTCTATGTTTCTAGGCAGCACATGAGAAACTGCGCTTTTGGTGGAAACCAGCTGTTCCAGGATATCCTATCGTACAACCTGGCCCTGATTGGCTGCTCTGAGAGCAGTACTACTGATGTCATCAATGTTGCCACAGGTAATAGAACCACACTGCCATCTGGCAATATTTAAATACCATTGAGCTTAGAATGTATCTTGGTGATTGATAGATTCCAAAAAGTTCACTATTCCATGATAAATACATGAGGCTTTTACTGACAATGGTTGATTGGTTGTCCTATTTTCAGAGAAGTATATAAAACAGCTGTTTGGGGCTAACAACGATCGCATGGGGATGGACCAGAAGGCTGTTCTACTCGTCAGCAAAGTGAACGAAAGCAAAAGACATGGTGAGATTTCCATACCATTCCTACACTATCCTTACACTCAGCAGTTAAGGTTGAACACACTATTGAGCAGTTGATCTCTTTTAGAAAATGTTCACGACTAGAACCCTTCTGCCTTGTTCAACTTGTGTTTTGTCTAGTCCCTCCCTTCACCACGTGTAAGGATCTCAGGAGGTGGAGGCCTCAGCCCGCTCACCAGGCTAGCCCAAACACAGGGGACGACAGCTGGGACGAGAGTAGAGACACTGGTCCAGTCAAATACGGTGAGAACTGGTTAGTCAGTAGGCTCATCTCCTAGCAACAAACCAGTCTTCCAAGCAGAATTACAACTCATCTGAAGCGCGGTGTAGATAATGGTAGCAGCACTAACAGTGATTGCTTCTCTTCAGTTGTGCAGAACTGGAGATCTGACCTTAAACCTCTGCTGTTTGTCTGTTTCCTTCCCTGTCACAGACGGTTGTTCCAAGAGAAGTCTGTCTGTTGCCCTGGATGTGTGTGTGACCCCAGACGACAAGCGCTACTTCATTAGTGAAACTGACGACATATCTAACCTGGAGACCAGTGTCCTGGAGAGCCCCCGCAACGCACAGCTCTGGATCAAACTGGCCTTCAAATACCTCAGCCAGAAAGAAGTGTAAGTGGATGCCCCTCAAATACAGACCCTCCGGAGTGTTAAGTTGTCACTGAGTGTATTTTTAACCTTAACCTGGTTTAGGCTGAATGGATAATGCAAATAGATTTTCTGCCAAGCAGCGGCTACTCTTCCTGGGGTCTAGCAAAATTAAGGCAGTTTATAAAATGTTAAAAACTTTACAATACATTCACAGATTTCACAACACACTGTGTGCCCTCAGGCTCCTACTCCACCACTACCACGTATCTACAGTACTAAATCCATGTGTATGTATAGTGTGTATGTTATCATGTGTATGCATGTGTCTGTGCCAATGTTTGTTGCTTCACAGTCCCCGCTGTTCCGTAAGGTGTGTTTTTTTAATCAGTTTTTAAAATCTAATTTTACTGCTTTTACAGTTACTTAATGCGGAATAGAGTTCCATGTAGTCATGGCTCTGTGTGCCTCCCATAGTCTGTTCTGGGGACTGTGAAGAGACCTCTTGTGGCATGTCTTGTGGGGTATGCATGGGTGTCAGAGCTATGTGCTAATAGTTTAGACAGTCAGCTCGGTGCATTCAACATGTCAATACCTCTCATAAATACAAGTAGTGATGAAGTCAATCTCTCCTCCACTTTCAGCCAGGAGAGATTGACATGCATATATGATGTGATATGCAATATAATGTGTTATGTTGCTTCCTTGTAGGTCAGCGGCTGAGTGCCTGGACGCTTCGTTGAACACTCTGTCTCGGGCCCTGGAAGACAACCGGGACAACCCAGAGATCTGGTGCTATTACCTGTCTCTGTTCTCCCGCCGAGGGAAGAGAGATGAGGTGCAGGAGATGTGTGAGATGGCTGTGGAGCACGCCCCCGACTACCAAGTCTGGTGGAGTGTAAGTTCTCATGTCCAACCAAACCCTCTGTTGACCTACTGTGGGGCATTTCCTCTACAGGGCTTTGTGTGTCCATCTCTGAGGCCTGGCTGTAGAGCGCATAGTTCAGGACCTTTGGTTTCGCAGTCCTGATGGTTTTTATTTTCCTTGGACACTTGATTTTATTGATTGGCTGAAGATGACCGCTCACCTGGTCTCCCAGGTAGAAGTGAGTCCCTTGTTAAATAGCACAGAGGAATATCAGCAGGACTGGATGTAACCGCTGTCTTTTCCCCTTCCCTAGTACCTAACCACGGAGAGCTTGTTTGAGGGGAAGGACTATGTGTGTGGTCGTCTGCTGCAGTACCTGCTGGACTGTGTGGGGACTAGTGGTCTCTCTGAGAGGCTGTCCTTCCAGCTATTGGAGTCTCTACTCTACAGGGTCCAACTCAGTGTGTTCACAGGCCGGCTACAGAATGCCCTGGCCATCCTACAGGTAAGAGACTGCAAAAAAAGTCAGTCGTGAGCGCCACCAATATAGCTGCGTACATCAATATTCGGTTCCAAGCCATATGACACCTTACTGCTGCAATCAGGCCAAACAAACTCATACCTCTTAGATTAGCTACTGCTATACAAAATGCAAAAGGTTCCCAAGATGCTCAAGGGCGACCGATCCTGTTCATTTCAGAATGCCTTGAAGTCAGTCACTGAGCGGTGCATTGCTGATTACCTGACCATAAGTGACCGTTGCCTGGTCTGGCTGTCCTTCATCCACCTGACGGAGTTTGACCGCCTGCCGGCCAGTCTGTACGACCCGGCTAACTCCAACCCCTCCAGGGTGGTCAGCATCGAGGCCTTCACCCTCCCTTGGAGAACACCTCTCGACGTCCGCACAGAGCCTGACACACTAATCGCTGTGTTCGAAGGTGAGCCGTCACCATCGACACGGGGTTCAGCTACACCCAC
The DNA here is from genome assembly GCF_016432855.1 of Salvelinus namaycush. Taxonomy (NCBI): domain Eukaryota; kingdom Metazoa; phylum Chordata; class Actinopteri; order Salmoniformes; family Salmonidae; genus Salvelinus; species Salvelinus namaycush. The sequence continues at coordinate 36,210,297 of NC_052327.1, forward strand.
AGAGAAACTGACCATGCTTTTTCCAGGTTTCCTACTTAGTTTTTTCACACAATTATCTTGACTTTTTCCACAGTTGCTCATGGTAGTTTATAGGTTATTTGGACATAAAACTATTATGCTTCTAGTTGTGCTATTTCCGCTCAGTCACTAGGCTTCAGTTTTTCTGGCACAGTAGACCTGTAAATGTAGTGGACAGCTGAGAGAGAGAGGGGCATTGATTTCATACTGGTTTGTTCAACCCTTTAGATGCACTGCGTCAGTGCACAGACCAGACTCTGCCTCCCAGTGAGAGAACCCTGGCCTGTCTGCCTCTACACACTAACCTCATCACTACCTATAGCCTGCTGGGAAGGTAAGCTCAACGCTGGCTTTCTGCTAGCTGTGTGTGTGCGCGCCGAACCCAATAAAATCAGGCTTGTGTGTTTGGGCATGCTAGGTGTTAACCCTTTACATTTGTACACGTATACGCGATAAAAATGGCAGATCTGGGCACTAACAAGCGGCTAAATTGGAACGTAGTGGCTGTACAGTAACATGCTAGAAATGACATCAGAGCTCAGTCTCTGTGCTTCACCGTTCTGAACTTGAGCACCGTACTCGACAAGAAGTTTCCCCCATCCCTCCGACTAATTGGGCAAATTTAGAAAATGTTTTTCTTGTCTGAGTGAGGGTAATGCTGTAAGTGAAGAGGACTTAATGTATTTTGAAAGATAAGACGTTGAGGATTATAATAAATACTGATTTGATGTCATACTAAATACTGATTTGATGTCATACAAGCAAGACAAACACCCATGAGTCCAAATGTGCACTTAACATTTCCAAATCATAAAACTCATGTCATATACAGTGTCAACGTTTATGATCACTATGTTTGATGTACAGTTAGAAGATGACATGGCGTCATAACCTGAGTCGTTTTGAACAGAATAAGCGTCTTTATTGTGATGAACATTTGCCACGTCACACGCACCTGAATGAGCTCAGGACTCATTTCTTTGCGCACCAGAATTGCGATCTGTTTCTCTGAATTGCCTTGTGAAAGCCTAACACTGCAACATAGTATTTTATAACTTATAAAACTCATATTGGCGGTCTAAAGCGCTGCATCGCTACAGATCCTAGTTCGATATTGGGCTGTCGCAGCTGGCCGCGACAGAGACCCATGAGGCGACGCAGGGGAGGGTTTGGCCAGCCGGGATGTCCTTCTCCCATTGCGCACATGGACGCTGACACGGTCGCCAGGTGTACGGCATTTCCTCTGACACATTGGTGTGGCTGGCTTCTGGGTTAAGCGTGCTTTGTGTCAAGAAGCAGTGCGGCTTGGCGGGGTTGTGTTTTGGAGGACGCATGGCTCTCGACCTTCGCCTCTCCCGAGTCCGTACGGGAGTTGCAGCGATGGGACAAGACTAACTACCAATTGGATATGATGAAACTGGGGAGAAAAAATATAAATCATACTGGCTTTGAAACCACGCCCACCTGACCTAGATTGCGATTTACAGTGGAGCGTTTCTGGATTGCGTAAACGACAGTAATTGTGTGATGGCTTGTTCTAGTTCCTCAATGGCACGGCTAGGCAAGCTCATCAAAGCACCTTATAGTGTAATGACTCTTTGTCATAAGCGCATTGAAATTGCTTAGGAACTGTGAACACTTTGGAGAGGTGTGTGGCCACTTGTAGACACCAGTTAGTTCTCTCCCTCAACCTTGTCATTTTTTTGTTGTGTTATGTTTCACCTACCCCACATTTTCCAGGAATATTCTTATGTTAATGAATGTATCCAGAATATTTTCTGATTTTGTTATCAACAAATGTGGCAAAAAGTGCATGCTTTTAAAATGCACATAAAATCAAGTGTTATGTTTGGATTCAGTCTTTTCAGCCAAACTGTGTACTCACCTTTTGGTCTAATCATTTTCCCAAATGCTCCAAACTGTTCTCTTTCAATTGCTCATATTTCTTCTGTAAGAAACATTTCAATTTACCACTATCCATATAGGCAAATTCCAACAAGTGTAAAAGGTTAGTGTGTGTGTGTGTGTGTGTGTGTGTGTGTTTTTGTGGTTGTCATAACTCTACTAATGTTTCTGCTAGTCTTAACTAAAACATAATAAAACTGACTTGCACCCTGTAGGTACGATGCAGGCCTGGAGCTGTGTGAGTCCCTGTTGGCACTGTGCCCGCATTCATGTGCCCTGTTGGATGCCCTGTCAGGCCTGTATGTGGGGAAGGGTGATGGAGAGCAGGGTGTTGGGGTGTGGCTACGGGCACTGTCCCAGTGTCCACACAACGCAGAGGTCTTCTACCACACCTGCAAGTTCCTCATGGCTCAGGTCAGTCTCCCTGTCAGTGGGCTGTCTGGAGCTCCTTTTTAATACAACTTTATGTAGCCATCCCCTTAGGGCCAGTTAAGCAAGGCATAGTCAATTTACATTTAACTGTCATTCTGTCATCTCAACTAACATTCTCCACAGGATTCACAGAAGATTTTTCAATTGACAAGAAATTTTACCGTACTATTTAAGAGCTGAATCCTTTCCATTTTTTGCTTGAATGTCTCATGTTGCTTGTACACAGTTACTAGCATGACCTAGCTAGCCTGTCTCATGTATCTCTGAACAGGAGAAGTCCAGTTGCATCGCTCCTCTGTTCCGGGGGTTCGTCCTGTCTTTCTGTGACGAGGAGAGAAGTGACCAGCAACCTGTGGATGTGCTACGGTTAGTCAGTTACTCCTCCAACTTAAGCAGAAATGAATGTTGTAACTCCTAAAACGTCAGAAACAACCTGACTTTTTGTAAACGAAGTTGCTTCCTTTCTGTAGTGGTATACGGTTGAATGTTCCATGAATTAATGTGATCTCCACTTCTTTTCAAGGTACATCCTTGGTATTCCAACAGAGGACATCCTGAGAGGCCCAGTTATCAAAAAACAACTTAAAGAGCAGCTTAGCCACCAGATGCCTTACCTAAACCTCGTCCATTGGTAAGTATTGTGACATGCCGGCTGACCCTGCACTACACGGAAGCCCAGCTCTTATTCTTATATGGCAGTTCAATGCACCGTCATTAACATTTATCGGTAACAGTTTACAATAAGGTTATAATTAGATTATTAAAAATGTAGAAATACAAGAAGACACGACGACAGTTGGGCTTCCTGATCATAATACTTTTTTACAGTGAGACAATATTTCATTTTTTGGTGTCTTGTCTTGCAGTCTGTGGCAGTGGGTGCACGGTAACGTTGGGGAGGCGATGGATGCATTTGAGAGAGCCCTCGGAGCCGTAATGCAGCTAGATGTTCTTCACAAGCTGTGGATAGAGTGAGTCTTGTCTTACAACAAGTTCTCAGCATGCGTCCATTGCATTCAGCCTCTCACCCACCATTGTCATCCATAAGGATAGTACTATCATCCCATGGGGTGAACGGGACACGTCTGAAGAGAGTCAAGCCATACTTAACAAGCCAGATTGGAAGATCCTTATACTAATTATAGCAGGCACATAGAAAATAAAAGGGCCTCGAGGTAGTACAAGCTTTAATCAGGATGCCAATCTAATCAGACACCAGTGTGGTTGGTTAGCAGCTATCCTCTGAGGGGCTGCCATAGGAATGTCATGTCCACACATCCAGGTGGGGGAGGGCCCAGAGACCTAACCCAACTAACAGTCTAACTGTTCTCTCTCCAGTTATCTCCTCTTTACCAGCAGTAAGCTAGCTGGGAGCCCATCCAACAGCAGAGAGCTCCGGGTGTTATCAGACCTGGTTCAGCGTTGTCTGGTAACTGTCCCGTCTAGGCTTGAGGTTCCGTTCAGCTCAGCCCAGTACTGGAACTGCTTCAGATTTCACAACAAGGTAGGTAACTGGGACATGTTCAGCAGGGAATAACATTGTGAACGTTCTGATAGAAATATACACAGTGTACAAAAAATATTTTCATGACATAGACTGACCAGGTGAATGCTATGATCTCTTATTGATGTAACCTGTTAAATCCATTTCAGTCAGTGTAGGTGAAGGGGAGGAGACAGGTTAAAGAACGATTTGTAATCCTTGAGACAATTGAGACATGGATTGTATGTGTGCCATTCAGAGGGTGAATGGGCCAGACAAAAGTTTTAAGTGCCTTTGCACGGGGTATGGTAGTAGGTGCCAGGCGCACTGGTTTGAGTGTGTAAAGAACTGCAACGCTGCTGGGTTTTTCACACAACCGTTCCCCATGTGTATCATTATTGGTCCACCGCCCAAAAGGACATCCAGCCAACTTGACACAACTGTGGGAAGCATTGGAGTCAACATAAGCCAGCATCCCTGTAGAACGCTTGACACCTTGTAGAGTTCATGCCCTGATGAATTGAGACTGTTTTAAGGGTAAAATGTGTGGTGCAACTCTATATTAGAAAGGTGTTCCTATTGTTTTGTACACTCAGTGTATAATGTAGAACAAACATGCCTCTCTGAAATGTAAAATAAGCAATCATGTCAGCTCATTTCGATCTGCAAAGTTTGCCTATGGGTTTTGTCTTCCCCGTACTTGTCCACCTACATTAACCGTATGCCATGGACCAGATCACTCCAGATGGCAGAAATCAGTGGAGGTTGGTGGGATGAGCTATAGGAGGATATGCTCATTGTAATGACTAGAATTTAATGGTATCAAACATGGAAACCACATCCGTTCCGTTGATTCCATTCCAGACATTACAATGAGCCTGTCCTGTAGTCCCCCACCAGCTTCCACTGCCAGAAATCCACCTAACCTCCCGGGTGGCGCAGTGGTCTAGGGCACTGCATCGCAGTGCTAGCTGCGCCACCAGAGTCTCTGGGTTCGCGCCCAGGCTCTGTCGCAGCTGGCCGCAACCGGGAGGTCCGGGAGGCGCACAATTGGCATAGCGTCGTCCGGGTTAGGGAGGGTTTGGCCGGTAGGGATATCCTTGTCTCAGTATGTAAAATGTAATTAAATGTATGCACTCTACTGTAAGTCGCTCTGGATAAGAGCGTCTGCTAAATGACTAAAATGTAAATGTAAAATGTAACCCCTCAGATCCTATGTTTGTCAGGAATTGACACTCCTTGAATTGATAGTGTTTCACTTTCGTCGGTTAGTGGCATTGTTTGCGTCTTTAATTTAAACGTGTTCATATTTGCAAACCTCTGGACTTGTGCTCGTTCAGGTTGTCTCCCATTACCTGAGCTGTCTGCCTCATACCCAGCACCCCCATGTCCTGGAGAGACTACGATACACCATGCCCACCAATGCTGAACTTGCCCTGAGGTACGCAAAGCACTCGATAGACACAGCAGACAAACTAGGAGCCAATTGTAGCTAACTAGTTCTGCTTGCTTGGACATAGACAGAAGGTTATAGAGGTTGAAATCTATTCCAGTTGGAATGATGTTTTGGCCAATTGTTATTGTTAAACTGTAGCCTGCTGGGTTTATTAGTCACTGTTATGTCTGCAGTTATCTGTTTGTGGAATATGTTATAGTGTTATGGCTGGGTCTAATATTTCTTGTCTTGGGCCTGTAGTGTGCAGACGGTTTGATTTGTTGTTGTATAGGTTGCTGCATCAAGAATGGCAGGATGGAAACATAGAACATCTGAAATTCCAAGCCAGAATGTTGAGCAGTAGCGTTCCAAACTGTCTGGCCAACTGGAAAATGTAAGTCCAACTCTCTCCTCTTCGCTGAACACCACTTGTGCTGCTGGTATGGCAACAAGGTGAATATTTTTTCTAGATGGATTCTCACTGTTCTTCTACTGCACTTATCAAATGCACTTTTTCACATACATATTGTGGCTTCTGTCCGACTTCAATCGCTGCTGCACAGGCAATTCCTGCTATTCAAGTGCTGACAGGCTTTTGTGCTGTGTGTTTTTCGGCAGAGTGATCGCTGTGGAGAGGGAACTGAAGGAGCGCTCCGAGGTGAGTTAGTAGGGGTGGGTGGGCAGGGGGGAATGAAAGAAGTGAGATGGGGCAGTGAGACGGTTGAGTAATAGACTGGTAAAGGAGTGGATGGATGAAGGTAATAGTTTAGGGAGAGGAATATTGACAGAGGGAGAGAGGACTGTAAATCAGCAGGGGCTGGTTTGGATGGAAAGTAAATGATGCATGTTGGTCTGTTGATGATTCTGTGTTGCTGTCACAACCTCTTGTGTGTCGGTGTTTCACTTTGCATATTTACCTTGACCCAGCTGTCCCATGATCTTCCCTTCATTTTGTTGTAATCTATTTCTTCCCTACAGGCTATTATCAGTGTTCGCCACAATGTAATGTATGACAGTTAAAAGGCTTACATCTGACCACGGTGACAAAATGGAATGGTTGGATGTTGTTTGGTGTATTAGAGTAAAAACTATACTAGTCACTAAAACCACTGACCTTATTCCATGCTCTTTCTCCTGTTTTGTCCTTGTCCTCCGCTAAACTGACATGTGGCTCCCCCGTTTGGTGTTTTCCTTTGTTGTAGGTCCGGCTTCTTTATCAGCAAGCCCTGCAAAACCTTCCACTGTGTGCCACCCTATGGAAAGATGTAATTCCCCATTCAGTTACTATCTAACACACACACCTCAGCAAAAAAAAAAAAGGTTTCAACTTTTTTGTTCCACCTGGCAGATAATGCACGCATGTTCAACTACCCCCCCTTCCCCTTCCCTCTCCTCTCTGTCCCTTTCCAGCGCCTGCTGTTTGAAGCTGCGGAGGGAGGTAAAACTGATAAACTGAGGAAACTTGTTGACAAGTGTCAAGAGGTGGGAGTGAGTCTAAGTGAGCCCCTAAATTTATGCTCGAGCAAAATGGAGGGAGAGGAGCACTGAGGATCAAAAAAACTAGATTCAATCTATCAGACCAGACCACTGCCTAGTTTAGCCAGATAGGGGCAGACTCTGCTGCTAGCTGTCTTAGCAGCCCTCCCGCAGTAGCACTCTCCCTGGGCGGTCGGGAGGTGTCCGCCCCTACGCAGGACGGTTGTTCGGTCATCCCTGAAGCCAATGAATGAACTCCCTCCTCCCTGTCCAAACTCTGGGCCACGCACTCAGGGTTCTATCACCTAACATCATGTACGTAAGTATAGACCTGCTAACTAAGTGACATCTTTGCTGTTCTGTTTTTCATTTACATATTTTTTTTCTCGTACTGTCAATTTTAATTTTGCTTTTATTTGTACCTTTATGTACGGGGTTGGAGGAGTTGAGACTATGACATCCTGACAGGGATGTTGACATACGTCTGTCTTGAGTGTTTTTTAAAGGATGTTTTCCCCAATAGTAACGCTCGCTGCTGCTATCTACAGTATGTGTAACTTTTTGTTTTCCAGTGTCTTCCAAGGGAAGAGATAAATGACTAGTTTATTTCGATATTTGTTTTAAGTGATAAAAAAAAAAAGTAACCACATGAAAATGAAATGGCCAGCCATGGTGACAACAAAATGGCTGCCTGCATAAGTATTTCTATTTGGCCTCTATCATCACTGACACGTTTATTTTTGAGACTGCCAGCCACAGACTGCTGAATGCTGTGATCTCCTCTCCGCCAGTTGACCAGCGGGGAAGATCCTTTAAACGTATCACTAGGCGAGGATAGTCAAACATTTATTAGTTTAAATGTTCTCATGTGCAATTTTGTTTTTGTAAAAAATATATTATAATGGTTAAGAGTATTTGAGGAGGAGCCAAGGATGAACGTATTTCAACTGTTTTTGTATGTTGAAATTGAATGTGTTTTATATTAAATTATTTTCTAATTTATTCTGTTCTGTCTTCATTTTCTTTGTAAGATTTGGTTGGGTTTGGGCAAAGAGGGAACCTTCTCAACTGGAGTGAAAACAGATGTGAATATGTTCCATCAAGCACATAGGAGTCAGACCATAAATAACAAACATGATCCAAATAATTTTCTTTATACGTCCCACATTTCAAACACTCAACATTTAAAACTTATTTGACCTTACTGTGACATTTGGTAATATCATTCAACAAACATGTCCTTACATTAGTGTTTGCGTTATATTATTTTTGGTAAACGACTTGACAATATTACATTTCCTCTATAGGCCAACTGATGATTCACAAACCATAGATCAACTAGTAGGTCCAATCTTTCTAAATACTTTAAAATATATATATTTATCCCTAGAAAAAAGGGACGCAACAAAAATATTAACAATTATAATTCTTTACAAACTATTCCACAGAGGTCATATAATTGTCGAAGTATGGTGACAGTTACTGTGTATGTACTGATATTTCAAGTACTTGAGAGTTGCTTAAAAATAACACTGTTAGACCACTTCCATGTGTATGTATCTGAGGGTCACCTCAATGTTATCTATACCTCATGATGACTTATCCATGCCCCAACCTGTTAACAGTGTGGTGGTGCTGAAGTGACACTGCTTGCCACCTGGGTTAGAGTCTGGAGAGAGGTGTACTACACATAGGAGTGGGCAGGGGGACTAGCACCAGCAAGGAGTTAGGCGTCCTCTTCCAATTACAGTGTGAGAGAGACGAGGGCTTGCATGGCGTCACATGACTGTTTCTCCATGTCTTCGGAGTTCACTGAACAAAATGGGGCGGCGCTGCCCTTTCTTTAGCCTGTGTGTTGTCCAATAGAGAAGCCTGCTGAGATCCTCCCTGAAATGAGGGCTGAGGAGCATGTAGAGCAAGGGGTCCAGACAGGAGGGCAGGGGCCCCACGAACAGCAGGATGGCCTTAGCCACCTTAGGGCTGGAGAGCTGGAGGAGGGAGGAGAAGGAGGGAAGTGTCACAGGGAAAGAGAGGAGGCAGTTGGTGAAGAGGAGGCAGGCCATAAGTTTGGTCACAGAGTACTCCTGGACAGTGACTGCCTCTTTCTCTGCTGTGTCTCTGTCCATGTGGCAGTAGTGTCTGGTATAGATGGCTGTCATCAGGAGGTAACACAGGGAGTTGAGCAGCACCAGGGCCGTGGCGTAGCTGTAGCCCAAACGGGAAGAGTGTCCGTAGGGAGAGGCCACGCAGAGAGAGGAGACCCCATACTCACCCATAGTGAGGAGAGGTAAGGCGGCAATGGCTCCAGCCAGGAAGCAACACAGAGCTGAGATACCTTGAGCACACCCCCACCCCAATGGAATCTTCCTGGCCTCAGTCTCGGCCCACTGTGAGCCACGGACAGTACATCCACGATCTAAGACAACTGCCGTCAACAGGAAGACACTGGCCTCTGAGGAGAAGACTGACAAAAAGTCAAATATCCAGCAACCTGGCCCACCCTCCCACCACGCACCATAATCAGTATAGTGGTCAAATGAAATGCCGTCAAGTACAGCCAGGGCGGCGCTAGAGACGCCATTGAGGAGGTGGACCCAGGCCAGGACTCCCAGTAGATGCTGGGTAGGAGAGGTCGGGGACTTCGAGGAGAGGGCGATGGATACCAGGACCAGGGAGTTAGACACCAAGGAGAGGATGACGATAATCCAAACAGCGACTCGCACCAGCCAGCTCCCAAATAAACTCTGACATGACTGGAACGGACCTGGGGACAAACTGTTGTCAATCAACTACCCCAGTATTAGATCCATGACAGTGTCAAATGAAGTATGTATGGGCATAGAATCCACTACGGTCCTATCGAGGTACAGAGTGTGTATGGACATGGAATCCACTACGGTCCTATAGAGGTACAGAGTGTGTATGGGCATGGAATCCACTACGGTCCTATAGAGGTACAGAGTGTGTATGGGCATAGAATCCACTACGGTCCTACAGAGTGTGCAGGCTTTTGTTCCAGCTTAACATGAACACAGCTGATTAAACCAATTACAGACCTACCTTGGGCTGGGGAACAGTGGACAGAGTGCTGGGGTCTGGCGTCTACCTCACTCTCCACCAGGAAGTTATTCTGGTCTCTAGCGTCCTCTATAAGCAAATGGTAAGTAATCATTACTTTCACTTAATACACCAAACAAAACACAAAATATATTTCAAGGATGGTTTTTGAAGGTATGTTCTTTGGTTGGCTATGATGTGTATTTCCTTTCCAGTGATGAGATCTTTACTGATGTTCTCCGTTTTCCAGATGTAGGGGGACTTTGAGTTTTCTCCAGGTACAAAGGCACAGCACTGGAAGGCGTAGGGCATCTCCACTACCCTGAGAACAATGCATAGCTTATGGTAAGACAGCTGCACACAACCCCATAACACTTACTGCACTACATTCACTCACACGCTGTCTCACCTTGAGTTGAAATAGTTTTAAAGGGGCCCAGTTTAATCGTTAACTCTGTCCCCTACCTGAGTTTAAGTAGTCTCTGGACAGGTAGTGTGTGTCTCAGGGCAGTGTTGCCAGCGAGTCTGAGGTGTGTGAGGTCCTGAAAGCCTTCCATAGGGACGGAGGACAGCAGGTTGGAGCTGAGGTCACTGAGGGAATGGATTAAGAAACACAGATAAAGAGAAGATACTTTATTTCAATTGTATGTCTGCATGTCTGTCAGAGTTTCTCAAACTCTGTCCTGGGGTGCACATTTTGGTTTTTGCCCTAGCATTAGACAGCTGATTCAAATAATCAAAGATTGTTCGAATCAGCTGTGTAGTGTTCTGGCTGTTTTAAAGACTGTTCTTTTGTTCTTTAATATCATTTACATTTCGAGGGAATACACACAGACACACAACGATGCCCATCTTTTAGAGTAGTTCTTTCAAAAAATGTGTAATCGGGAAAAAGTTATGACATTCTTCGGGGAATTGCCAGAGACCTCACAATACCATATCACCTCACAATACCATATCACCTCACAATACCATATCACGATACTTAGGTGTTGATACTATACGTATTGCGAATTCGATACTGTGATTCGATGTTACAAACATTTTGCTCACTATATGTCTGCTGCAGAGGGACAAGAGAGAGCCATGATAAAACAAGTTTTGATCAGTCATGGAAATGCAAGAAATATCACACAGTAATTTCTTTCTGGCTTTCATTATTGTCCTGTTACCATGCCAAGCTAGAATTTGTACATTGTATTGTCAGAAATGTCAAGTGTAGAAAAAGAGGTCTGCTAAGAAGGGTGGGTTTCTTTAGGATTCAGATTAGGCATAGATGCTTGTAATGTCCAACTGGTTTAGTCATGATGATAAATAACACTGACATAACATCATGACACCCCTCCAAGACCTCCAATACCTCCTCATGTATACACCAAATGCCATTCTGTTTGGGCTGTACATTGTGAGATGAATATCTCACATTAAAATGGCCACATAATTTCATTCTGTCTTTCATTATGGTCCTACATCATAAGTGTTGATGCTGTTCACATGGGAAACCATCAAACCAGGCTAATTTGAGTCAATTTTGGATTTGGATTTGAGAGTCAATCTATCATAACTTGTACTGCATATGAAATCTGTGGTTCAGGATTGTTTCGCTTGAGCTGAATAGGCAATATGTAGTATTTATTTATTACGTTTATTTGTCAGGGACAATGTACAACAAAACAAATCTCAGAATAAGTGATGTGTTGCACCAGATTTAGCTTACAGTTAATTTACATCTGCAGTCCCTGGGCAGGTGAACATACACTATATCAAATCAAATTTTATTGGTCACATACACATGGTTAGCAGATGTCAATGCGAGTGTAGCGAAATGCTTGTGCTTCTAGTTCCGACAGTGCAGTAATATCTAACAAGTAATTTAACAATTCCCCAACAACTACCTAATACACACAAATCTAAAGGGGTGAATGAGAATATGCACATATAAATATATGGATGAGCGATAGCCGAGCGGCACAGGCAAGGTGCAATAGATGGTATAAAATACAGTATATACATATGATATGGGTAATGTAAGATATGTAAACATTTAAAGTGGTATTGTATAAAGTGTCTAGTGATCCATTTATTAAAATGGCCAGTGATTGGGTCTCAGTGTAGGCAGCAGCCTCTCTGAGTTAGTGATTGCTGTTTAGCAGTCTGATGGCCTTGAAATAGAAGCTGTTTTTCATTCTCTCGGTCCCAGCTTTGATGCACCTGTACTGACCTCGCCTTCTGGATGGTAGCGGTGTGCCCCCGCAGTGGCTCGGGTGGTTGTTGTCCTTGATGATCTTTTTGGCCTTCCTGTGACATCAGATGCTGTAGGTGTCATGGAGGGCAGGTAGTTTGCCCCCGGTGATGCGTTGTGCAGACCACACCACCCTCTGGAGAGCCTTGCGGTTGAGGGCGGTGCAGTTGCCCTAACAGGCTGTGATACAGCCCGACAGGATGCTCTCGATTGTGCATCAGTAAAAGTTTGTCAGGGTTTTGGGTGACAAGCCAAATTTCTTCAGCCTCCTGAGGTTGAAGAGGCACTGTTGTGCCTTCTTCACCACACTGTCTTTGTGGGTGAACCATTTCAGTTTGTCTGTGATGTGTACGCAGAGGAACTTAAAACTTTCCACCTTCTCCACTGCTGTCCCTTCGATGTGGATAGGGGGGTGCTCCCTCTGCTGTTTTCTGAAGTACACGATCATCTCCTGTGTTTTGTTGAAGTTAAGTGAGAGGTTGTTTTCCTGACACCACACTCCGAGTGCCCTCACCTCCTCCCTGTAGGCTGTCTCGTCGTAGTTGTTAATCAATCCCACTACTATTGTGTCATCTGCAAACTTGATGATTGAGTTGGGGGTGTGAGGGTCAGCGAAGTGGAGATGTTGTTTCCTTGTAGTCCGTGATTTCCTGTAGAACCTGCCACATTTGTCTCGTGTCTGAGCCGTTGAATTGCGACTCCACTTTGTCCCTGAACCGGCACTCCTTGCGGAGTGAATAACTACACTGTTTATATTCAGCCGTATTCCCAGACCTCTTTCATGGTTAAATGCGGTGGTTCGCGCTTTCAGTTTTGCGCGAATGCCGCCATCCATCCACGGTTTCTGGTTAGGGTAGGTTTTAATAGTCACAGTGGGTACAATATCTCCAATGCACTTCCTTATAAACTCACTCACCGAGTCAGCGTATAGATCGATGTTGTTCTCTGAGGCTGACCAGAACATATCCCAGTCCACGTGATCAAAACAATCTTGAAGCGTAGATTCCGATTGGTCAGACCAGCGATGAATGGTTGTAGTCACTGGTACATCCTGTTTGAGTTTCTGCCTACAAGACGGTAGGAGCAAGATTGCGTCGTGGTCGGATTTGCCGAAGGGAGGGCGGGGGAGGTCTTTGTATGCATTGCGGAAGTCAGAGTAGCAGTGATCGAGTGTATTACCCCCACGAGTACTACAATCAATCTGCTGATAGAATTTAGGTAGCCTTGTTCTTTAATTTGCTTTGTTAAAATCCCCAGCTACAATAAATGCAATCTCAGGATATATGGTTTCCAGTTTACATAGAGTCCAGTGAAGTTCCTTGAGGGTCATCGTGGTGTCTGCTTGAGGAGGAATGTACACAGCTGTGACGATAACTGACAATTATTCTCTTGGGAGGTAATATGGCCGGCATTTGATTGTGAGGAATTCTAGGTCGGGTGAGCAGAAGGACTTGAGTTCCTGTATGTTGTTATGATTACACCATGAGTCATTAATCCTGAAGCATACACCACCGCCGTTCCCAGAGAGGTGTTTATCTCTGTCAGCGCGATGCATGGAGAAGCCCGGTGGCTGAACCGATTCCCGACAATATATCCAGAGACAGCCATGTTTCCGTGACACAGAGGATGTTATAATCTCTGATGTCTCTCTGGAAGGCTACCCTTGCTTGAATTTCATCTACCTTGTTGTCAAGAGACTGTACATTGGCAAGTACTATACTCGGAAGCGGTGAGCACGTCTATGGAGCCTGACCAGGAGGCCGCTCCATCTGCGGCGCCGTTGTTTTGGGATGGCTTCTGGGATTAGATCCATTGTTCTGGGTGGTGGTCCAAACAGAGGATCTGCTTCGGGAAATTCGTATTCCTGGTCGTAATGTTGGTAAGTTGACGTCGCACTTATAGCCAATAGTTCTTCCCGGCTGTATGTAATAAGACTTAAGATTTCCTGGGGTAACAATGTAAGAAATAATACATTAAAAAACAAAATACTGTGTAGTTTCCCTAGGATTCGAAGCGAGGCGACCATCTCTGTTGGCGCCATCTTGATCAATCAAACATGACCAAAATTATGTGGACATCTGCTCGTCGAGCATCTCTTCAAAAATCATGAACATTAATATGGAGTCTACTGCCTCCACTCTTCTGTGAAGGCTTTCCACTTGTTGGAACATTGCTGCGGGGACTTTCTTCCATTCAGCCACGAGCATTAGTGAGGTTGGACACTGATGTAGGGCAATTAGACTTGGCTCGCAATCGGCGTTCCAATTCATCACAAAGGTGTTCGATTGGGTTGAGGTCCGAGCTCTGTGCAGGCCAGTCAAGTTATTTTACACCGATCTCGACAAACCATTTCTGTATGGACCTCGCTTTGTGCACAGAGACATTGTCATGCCCAAACTGTTGCCACAAATTTGGAAGCACAGAATTGTCTAGAATGTCATTGTATGCTGTTGCGTTTGGCATTCGCCAAACCCAGATTAATCCGTTGGACTGCCAGATGGTGAAGTGTAATTCATCACTCCAGATAACGCATTTCCACTGCTCCAGAGTCCAATGGCGGCGAGCTTAACACCACTCCAGCTGACGCTTGGCATTACGCATGGTGATCTTAAGCTTGTGTGCGACTGCTCGACCATGGAAACCCATTTCATGAAACTCCTGACGAGCAGTTATTGCGCTGACACTGCTTCCAGATGCAGTTTGGAACTCGTAGTGAGTTTTGCAACTGAGGACAGAGGATTTTTACGTGCTTCAGCACTCGGCAGTCCCGTTGATTGTGGAGGCCAGGTCATCCATGCTTCTACATCTGCATTGCTTGCCGTTTGGGGTTTTACGCTGGGTTTCTGTACAGTACTTTGTGACATCGGCTGATGTAAAAAGGGCTTTATAATTAAATGTGATTGATTGATGCATCACTCTCCTTCTTGGTCAAATTGCCCTTACACAGCCTGGAGGTGGGTTTTGGGTCATTGTCCTGTTGAAAAACAAATGATAGTGCCACTAAGCGCAAACCAACAGGGATGGCGTATCATTGCCGAATGCTATG
The DNA here is from genome assembly GCF_016432855.1 of Salvelinus namaycush. Lineage (NCBI taxonomy): Eukaryota > Metazoa > Chordata > Actinopteri > Salmoniformes > Salmonidae > Salvelinus > Salvelinus namaycush. The sequence continues at coordinate 36,225,391 of NC_052327.1, forward strand.
GTAGCCATGCTGGTTAAGTGTGCCTTGAATTCTAAATAAATCACTGACTGTGTCACCAGCAAAGCACCATCACACCACCTCCTCCATACTTCACAGTGGGAACCACACATGCGGAGATCCTCCATTCACCTACTCTGCGTCTCACAAAAACATGGCGGTTGGAACCAAAAATCTCAAATTTGGGCTCATCAGACCAATGGATAGATTTCCACCGGTCTAATGTCCATTGCTCGTGTTTCTTGGCCCAAGCAAGTCTCTTCTTATTATTGGTGTACTTTAGTATTGGTTTATTTGCAGCAATTCGACCATGAAGGCCTGATTCACGCAGTCTCCTCTGAACAGTTGATGTTGAGATGTGTCTGTTACTTGATTTCTGAGGCATTTATTTGGGCTGCAATCTGAGGTGCAGTTAACTCTATTGAACTTATCCTCTGCAGCAGAGGTAACTCTGGCTCTTCCTTTCCTGTGGTGGTCCTCAGGAGAGACAGTTTCATCATAGCGCTTGATGGTGTTTGCGACTGCACTTGAAGAAACGTAAAAATGTTTTGACATTTTCCGGATTGACTGACCTTCATGCCTTAAAGTAATGATGGACGGTTGTTTCTCTTTGCTTATTTGAGCTGTTCTTGACATAATATGGACTTGGTATTTTACCATAAAGGGCTATCTTCTGTATATCACCCCTACCTTGTCACAACTCAACTGACTGGCTCAAACGCATTAAGAAGTAAAGAAATTCCACATTAACTTTTAACAAGGCACACCTGTTAATTGAAATGCATTGCAGGTGACTACCTCATGAAGCTGGTTGAGAGAATGACAAGAGTGTGTGTAACCAGTGTGAAATGGCTCACTAGTTAGCGGGGTGTGCGCTAATAGCGTTTCAATCGGTGACGTCACTCGCTCTGAGACCTTGACGTAGTTGTTTCCCATGCTCTGCAAGGGCCGTGGCTTTTGTTGGGGCGAGGAGAGGGACGGAAGCAACACACTGTTACATGTGCAAAGCTGTCATCAAAGCAAAGGATGGCTACTTTGAAGAATCTAAAATCTAAAATATATTTTGATTTGTTTAATACTTTTTTGGTTACTACATGATTCCATATGTGTTATTTTATAGCTTTGATGCCTTTGATGTCTACAATGTAGAAAATAGTAAAAATACAGAAAAACCCTGGAATGAGTAGGTGTGTCCAAACTTTTGACTGGTACTGAATATAATTTTGCACCCACAATTTCAGACAAAGTCAGGCGCCAATGTCTATGTGTATGTAAAGTGTAAATGGCCCAGGTTACTCACAGGGTTCTGAGTTCAGTCAGCTCTAGGAAAGTGTCTGCTGGGACCTTGTGGATATGGTTTTGATGGAGGTGACTAAATACAACAACACACATCACAACTGTCCCCTGGATTGTATTTATGGCTGGGTTGAGGACTAACAATAATGGTAACGAAACCACTCACATTTTCTGGATCTTTCTGCAGCCACTGAAGCTGGGAAGATGCTGGATCAGGTTATGGGAGAGATCCCTGCAGGTACAGTGTTCATTATTGTTTATTTAAAATGATGTTTAGGATAACACAACATCTAATTTCTAAGATACTGAACCAAGACATATTATAGTATCAAAAGATATTTGGTCAATCAGTATAGGGACTTACAGCTGTATCAGGTTGGGTAACTGGTCACAGAGGGTACCTGGCAGTGATGAGATGTGTGTACCTGTGACAGCTCTGAATAGACAGAGAATTTGGTCATAGAAAGGACAGACTCAAACCACGTTTACATCCACAGTTTTTATGCGAGTAAAGTCATATAGATTTTTTTTTAAATCACAACAGCTGTGATGTAAACAGGACATTTCGGTGTAATTTTATAAATGTCTACAGATCTTTTTATGTCTGTAAAATGTATTATGCGGGAAATGGCGGTGGACACGACTTTATGCGCAAATGTTTATATAATAGCCATCACATCAAAGTAAATTTGGAGTCAGGCGATAATATGGTGTGTGGTCCTCCCACTACAACTCGGGAAACCATGCAGTTTATTAGGCTAAAGATTAAATAAGTTAGGATGAACTTGCACAGTGATGAGCTTGACGCTCCTTTCCAATAAATATTGATGGTCTTATCATTTTTGTATTTTTATTTATTGTTTTACTATTTTCAGTTTTTGTTTTCGGGGGTCTTATTCTGGTGACATGATGATCGAAGCTTGACTGCCATTTATCCATAATAATTTCTTCATGTAGACTAGCTAACCCGCACTGTATCTGCGAGCTGTTAGCACACGTGCCAAGACCAGAGTTGGCACATTTGCTATTTAACGCAACAGTTTTTGTGAGAAATGGAAATACATTGAACTTTTTATTTTTATTTGGTACATTAAAACTAAAAGGGATACTTGGGGATTTTGGCAAGGAGGCCCTTTGTCTGCTTCCCAAGAGTCAGATGAACTCATGGATACCATTTTTATGTCCCTGCGTCCAGTATGAAAGAAGTTAGGTAGTTTTGTAAGCCAATGCTAACTAGCATTAGCACAATTAATGGAGTCTATTGGTATCTGCTAACATGCTAGTTAACAAGTTCCTTCAAACTGCACGCAAAGACAAAAATGGTATCCACAAGTTCATCTGACCTTGGGGAAGTAGGTAAAGGGCCTCATTGCCAAAATCCAGAAGTAAGTGAAAAAAGTGCATTAAGTGTGCATTACTTCATAACGCACTGGTTTTTATCCGCAACAAGTCCATTTGGTGGAAACTGCGAATTTTTTATTTTATGTGGATTCTGGAATATTCGCATGAGAATCTGTCTGCAATTGGATGGAAACCTAGCTAATGTGCTGAATCTGATTCATGGGAGCTGGGGTGTATTCAGTGTATTTAGGGACTTTTGAGGACTGAGACTTACAGGGTTTCCAAACTGTTTGTGCCAGTGAGGTCTGGAAACTCTGTGATATCTGTGGCTCCGTTGAGTGATCTATACAATAACAAAAAAGACGGACAAAAAATTTAAAATCACACCTGCTTAGCTTTCTTCTTCAATTTTCATCTACTTCTTCTCAAAGGAGGTAGGACAGAATGAAGAGGGATAATGGAGACTTACAGCATCCGTAGCGCTGGTAAATGCTGGAAAGCTGATTTGCCTACAAACTGGATGGGATTGTCGTAGAAGTATCTGTTAGAGAGGAAATAGAGCACAATTGTCTGCGGGATCAAAATTACCTCACTCATCGAATCATTGTGAATCGATCATAATGATTAATTACTTATTCACGATCAACTTCACATCAGGACGTTGACGCAAGAGCACCTACATTGTGACGAGGGACGGGTTTCCCACGAAGGCTTGTTCTGGGACAGATCTGATGTTGTTGCTATGGAAACTCCTTGAGGGCAAATATTTAAGATTTAAGATAACTGAAAATGTGATTTGTTCTATAAGTGGCAGCACTGGAGTGTAATGAGTTTCACTCACAGCTCTTTGAGGTTAGGGAGGGCTCTGATGGCCGTGGGAAACATGGCAAGGTCGTTGTAGTTCAAATCTCTGAGGGTCGGGGGAAAAAATGAACACATTAATTATTACAGTTGTCGGCACTGATACAGTAACTTCCCTTACTCTACTTTCCTGTCAAGAATTCATGGCTGCAGTGAGGTACAGAAAGGTTTCAGACCCTCTGTCTCTGTCCAGAGTTTACACCACTCATATTAGAGCCTCTTTCTCATGACGCTGCTTCCTGTTTGTCCAAACTAGATGCCGAGGAACCTATAGGTCTATGCTAAGAACTGTCAGGTCTGGATTGGCTCCCAGGCGGAGGGTGAGGAGGATTTACAGTAGTTCACAACCTGCCTGCTCCTTCGTGGGCAGGGGACTATTGTACTGCTAAACATGATTTACACACATCAAGTACAGGGGGGTTTCCTGGAACCATGTGAGGACATGAAGTGCCTTCAGAAAGTATTCATACCTCTTGACTTATTCCACATTTTGTTGTCTTACAGCCTGAATTACAAATGAATTGAATAGATTTTTAATATTTTTTAATACCCCATAATGACAAAGGGAAAACATATTTTTTGACATTTTGCAAATGTATTGAAAATGAAATACAGAAATATCTCATTACCATACGTATTCACACCGCTGAGTCAATACTTTGTAGAAGCAGCTTTGGCAGCGATTACAGCTGTGACTCTTTCTGGGTAAGTCTCTAAGAGCTTTCAACACCTGGATTGTGCAACATTTGCCCATTATTCTTTTAAAAATTCTACAAGCTCTGTCAAATTGGTTGTTGATCATTGCAAGACAACCATTTTCAGGTCTTGTCATACATTTTCAAGTAGATTTAAATCAAAACTAACTCTGCCACAGGAACATTCACTGTCTTCTTGGTAAGCAACTCCAGTGTAGATTTGGCCTTGTGTTTTAGGTAATTGTCCTGTTGAAAGGTGAATTCATCTCCCAGTGTCTGGTGGAAAGCAGACTGGAGCAAGTTTTTCTCTAGGACAATGGTCACCAACCAGTCGACCACAGGGCATTCCTAGTCGATCACCAAATATTTTGAAAAGCCAACGATAAAGGCTTGCGCTCCTTTTGTGTGTGTGTGTGTGTTGCGCTGTTGGCGGTATGTGTACTTGATTCAGAAGCCCTGTGCATCGGTTGCGAACAGTGTTCCCATTTTGAACCGTTTTATTTGTCTGAAAAGACCAATACGGCTACCCGGCGGACCGGGAGGTCTGTGGCTAAACGAGTACGCCTACTACACTGGCCAATTGGATAGCTCAAATCACCATGTCTACAGCGTCCACGACCCCGGCCACAACAAAGTTTGATACTGGTCTACTTGAGATTTGATAACTTTAAAAACCATTACCGACCAGAGAGACTGTCAAAGAATACAGCAAAGTGCTTCTGTTTTTATGAGTCAGTTGATGTCTAAGTATTTATTCAGCACTGCCAACACTATTTTTATTCAACACTATTTATTACAAAACATAAAACGCGCTTCAGCCTAGTTCCACTCGCGCTGCGGGTGCAATGAATGAGTAGCCAAGTGTATCAGTTAATTGTATTATTATTAGCAGCTCGTCGTGTCTATTTTAATATCTAGGAATATTTAACTTTCTCTGGTCATAGGAGAACAACATGAACCCCTCTCTCTGGTCAGTCTCACTAGAGGAAAGGAAGGAGAGAGCAGGGACGGTGATGGGAGGACACTCCGCTGCTCTCTCCCTACTTCCGCTGCGACTAATGCCGTGTTCAAAACAACTGGGGGCTCGTAAATCTCCGACTTCTGTGCGTTGATGACAACTGGAAACTCGGAAAAATCATTTTGAATGGTCATCCATCTCAGTCAAGTCGGAAACTCGGGCATCTTTCTAGAGCGCTTACTTACTCTACCTGAACATCACTGACGTCATGACTTGATCTCGTTCAGAGTTCCCAGTTGTCTTAGAAGCACCATGACCATTAGATGCAGGTACTATCAGTTCAGTAAAATATAAAAGCGAATTATTTCAATGTATGCTCAGCTCTGCCTCGCAAGTGCTACACCAACTGATTTGTTATCAAAGCTCCAGTTTTGAAATATAATAATGGTCTGAGAAGAAAAATATTGTCAGGCCAGGCACAAACCACATTCCTACAAAACTGTTTATATTAGGTTAATGTTACATTTTAGTCATGTTAAAAAAAATTGGCTTGCTTTTTGACTGTGAAAGTGATCTTAACTCAGAAAAGGTTGGTGCCTTTATGCTAAGCTCCATTCCGTTTCTTTTTATCCTGAAAAACTCCCCAGTCCTTAACGATTACAAGCATTCCCTTAACATGATGCCACTACCACTATGCTTGAAAATATGGAGAGTGTTACTCAGTAATGTGTTGTGTTGGATTTGCCCCAAACATAACACTTTGTATTCAGCTCAAAAAGTTGCTTTGCCACATTTTTTGCAGTTTTACTTTAGTGCCTTTTGTTATTCTGTACAGGCTTCCTTCTTTTCACTCTGTCATTTAGGTTAGTATTGTGGAGTAACTACAATGTTGTTGATCCATCCTCAGTTTTCTCCTATCACAACCATTAAACTCTGTAACTGTTTTAAAGTCACCCTTGCCTCATGGTGAAATCCCTCAACGAATCTGTGTTTGGAATTCACTGCTCGACTGAGGGACCTTACAGATAATTGTATGTGTGGGGAACAGAGATGAGGTTCAAAAATCATGTTAAACACTATTATTGCAAACAGAGTCCATGCAACTTATTATGTGACCTTTTAAGCACATTTTTACTCCTGAACTTATTTAGGCTTGTCATAACAAAGGGGTTGAATACTTATTGACTTAAGACATTTCAGCTTTTTATTTTTAATTAATTTGTCAAAATTTAAATGTAAACCATTTTAAATGCATGCTGTAACACAACAAAATGTGGATAAAGTCAAGGGGTATGAATACTTTCTGAAGGCACTGGGGGAGACAAAAATAACTACAAACAAAATATTGCAACAGAATAGCAGTCTGGCTCTCATGTACTGTACATTACAGTCATTATAGAGTCGGTGGTACAGTATTTACTTCAGTTGACTCATACAGGGCTCATCTCATGTGTGCACAGACCGCAAGTGGTTCTGTGTTATAAGGCTGCAATAATGGGCCAATCTAGCAATATTTCAGATCTCAGCCTGATGCATTTAAAGCAGCCCCCCCCCCCCCGCATTGTAAATACAGTAGTCAGTACTGTAAATATAGTGCAAATACATATCATGTTTTAAATGTTTGTCTTTTTGATAGTGGTAACTTGTGAACTACTGCTGTATCTTCCAACATGACTCTCTGTTTTCTTTGGTCAGTAGTATAATGGGGGTTGTTAGTGTACAGTACTGGTAGCCTGGATGTTGTTTGGCTATTACCCTGCTAGCACTGAGGAAACATGTGCTGCTAGATTTAGGGTAATTGGTAGAGTGCTGCATCATGCGGCCACACACTGAGGTGCACCAAATCGTTGAGTGATCGTTTGAACTGCAGTGGTGGCCGTCTTGTAAAAAAAGCAAATTCAGAGTTCTGTTCTGGCATGCAAATCCATAGCCTGGGTACCTGAGTGTCTAGCCTGGGTACATGAGTGTCTAGCCTGGGCACCTCAGTGTCTAGCCTGGGTACCTCAGTGTCTAGCCTGGGTACCTCAGTGTCTAGCCTGGGTACCTGAGTGTCTAGCCTGGGTACCTGAGTGTCTAGCCTGGGTACCTGAGTGTCTAGCCTGGGTACCTCAGTGTCTAGCCTGGGTACCTCAGTGTCTAGCCTGGGTACCTCAGTGTCTAGCCTTGGTACCTCAGTGTCTAGCCTGGGTACCTCAGTGTCTAGCCTGGGTACCTGAGTGTCTAGCCTGGGTACCTGAGTGTCTAGCCTGGGTACCTGAGTGTCTAGCTTGGGTACCTCAGTGTCTAGCCTGGGTACCTGAGTGTCTAGCCTGGGTACCTGAGTGTCTAGCCTGGGTACCTCAGTGTCTAGCCTGGGTACCTGAGTGTCTAGCCTGGGTACCTCAGTGTCTAGCCTGGGTACCTCAGTGTCTAGCCTGGGTACCTGAGTGTCTAGCCTGGGTACCTCAGTGTCTAGCCTGGGTACCTGAGTGTCTATACGTTCAACAACAAAACGTTGACTGAAGCAAAGAGAGACTGGCACCCAGACTTGCAAAAACATATGATGATGCGTAGTGATGCGTGTCATCTTGAATCAAATAATTAATTAGTAGGTTATTAGTTCATTAGCTTTTTATAATCTAATGTCTCAGTAAATACCTGGTAATTTCTATACCGTAAGAAATTGTGTCAATCAAGTCATAAGGTGATGAAGGTACATTTGAGGTAGAGGTGAACTCACAGAGTCTCCAGGCTGAGAAGCCCATCAAAACACCTATCACCCAACGACTGGATCTGGTTGTTATGGAGGTGCCTAGGAAGAGATGCATGGAAAGATATCAAAAAAGTGCGAAGACCCAATAACGTCCTGCAGGGTTCTACACATTGGTAGAAAGGAAGTAGGTATGCATAGGAGCAAAAGAGAGAAAAGGTAGAAAACAAAGAACATTGAAAGACGGAGAGAGCAAGGCTGGCCCTTAAACAACAAAAACAAATGATATAACAACCAACCGTTGGTCAATCCAACCATGCTACTCACAGGACCACCAGACTGGTGAGATTGGCGAACGCGTGGTCTGGGATGTGGGTGATGCTGTTGAGGGCCAGGGTCACTGCCTGCAGGGTTGGCAGGATGGCCAGGGCATGGACAGGCACCTCCGTTAGGGTATTATCATCCAGCCACAGGTGGCGTAAGGACGCCAGGCCCCTAAAGGAGCTCTCAGGAACACTGGCAATTTGGTTGGCATCCAACCGCCTGACAGAGAGAGAGGGAGAGTGACGCCGACAGTGTCCCATTCAGTCAGATTTTCCTTGAAAATACAGTAATCAATTACATTCAAAGTGCATTTCAAAGAATTCACAAGTTATTTCTTTGGAGCGGACATGTTTATTCATTAACATTTATCTGTTCATTTAGATTAACTTCACAAACAAATTCATGCACCATCTACTTCTTCTATAAATACATGCTTTTACATGGAGCATGCATGTCCAGTAAATGAATGTAAAACATTTATATTGAAAGGTAGAAAATAAAGTTGTTTGGAAAACACAAAATAAATGTAGACCTTGTGCTTTAATTCATTTCTCATATTAAACAGCATCTCCAAGCTGCTTTTTATTCCAGAGAGACATCCTCGATCAGGGAGGTCTGTGCATTCTTTGGGTGCATGGTAGTAATTTCTGGTGTTGACATTCGCTGTAGGGACTTAGCTGTCTGACAAAGGGTCCTGGCACCACCACAAGCAGACAGCTTACTTGTGGTCGTCCTTTGTCTGTCTGTCTAACGTGTGAACTTCAGATTGGTATGTCTAAACAACATGGATAGCTGTTTACTCCGGCCAGAGCGTTCAAACACGAGCCTGATTGAGATGTGGAGGACAGAGGATCAGGTAAACATGTTTAGGGATGCCTCAGGGCTCAGTGTAACAACCGTTCATTTTGTAAGAGGATAATGACGGAGTGAGTTTCGTGTGTGTGTGGGGCGGCAGGTAGCCTAGCGGTTAAGAGCATTAGGCCAGTGACTGAAAGGTCGGTGGTTCAAATCCCCGAGCCAACTAGGTGAAAAATCTGTCAATGTGCCCTTGATCGAGGCACTTAACCCTAGTCGCTCTGGATAAGAGCATCTGCTAAAATGTGTGTTTGGCTATAATCCATTAGACTTTTCGTGGTTCTATATGATTTCGATTATAACATATTAAAGCTACTGAACTTTCAATATTAAGTGTAACAGAAGGTCGGTGTGTATGTGTGTGGCAGAGAGAAAAACATTCCCACATTACCAACATTGTGCCATGTTTACAAATGACATGGACAATTACATGTGTGGCTCTTTGAGTGACCTTAACCACACATGTTTTTCTTGAATGTTGCATTGTGTTTCCTGCCTCTGGAGAATAATACTTCCCAACAGTGAGAGCATAAACAAAACATATGAAATGAACCTGAAAATTCAGCTTAGCGTCAAATAAGGTCTGTCTATCATCAGTGACTGTCAGAATTCCTAAATACAAGGAGTCCCTTTTTTCAGATGGAATGACACACAATAAGCTATTGGCGAAGGCTAAGACTGTTGACAGATGTACCAAGACGATAGAGTTAAAGGACAGTTTTAGCATAGGCAGCGCCATTGAGGACAATTTTAAGTCGTCAACTGGGTGGGACATCCTATGGGTTAAGGAACGATCACATAATTCCATCCAGGTCACCAGGAGGGATCAGCCAATGAATTAAACTCATGAGGAAACATTCCATAATGGCAGGTGGTAAAAAATGGCTTTATACCTGTTCAAACAACATACTCTACGTGGCAGTGTGCACCTTTTCAGTTTGTTTGCAAACTCATAGAAGTAGTAGAAGAAAATAACCTACTTAAAAATGGAGATGGCCTCAATGGCGCTGCCCGTGCTCTCACAGACAATGATGCGATGTCTATCCAATGTCTATGGTCAAGACTCAATATGGAGGCATTTCTCTCCTCCTCTCCTTCCTCTATTCCCTGCTCAGCTCCTTCTCGAACTACGCTGCAGAGGGGCTATATTCAGGTGGACATCATACAGAGAAAACTAACTGGGTCTTGAATTAGCTAGTGTCATCTTGTAGCTTATGAATAGTGCATGTGTTCAGTTGTTCAGATATACTCACAGAGACTGTAGGTTCTTCAGGTTCTCAAGAGCCTTGCTGGGAACCTGCTTTAGGTGATTGTTCTGTAGCATTCTGTTCAGAAAGACAGAAGGTATTAATTCACAAAGATGCAGGTTTTTAGAAATTGATCATGTATGAGCTAGTAATGTATGACTTACAGTACTTTGAGATTGAAGAGGCCAGAGAAAGCCCCTTCAGGGATGTCTGTTAGGTCGTTTCCTGCTAGTCGTCTGCAGGGTGAGAAGCAGACGAAAGATACAAATGATGATATGGGTGTGGGAAATACACGTGCACACACACTCATACACACTGTACTGCATTACAGATTATTCTTTTTTAACAACTGAATTTCCACTGATTCACCCGGCACCAGTTTATTTCATTAATAAGCCAACCAGGCACCATAAACTGTAACCTGAACCTGTTGTTGCTGAATTTCAATTTCCTGACTCCCTTTCAACAGCTCCGACAAAAAGCTGTTTCATACATGGGCAAGTAAAGAGAATGGAGTCTAATATTAACATCATTACTGCTTCTGGCTCCCGGCCCATTCTGTTAGCACATCTATCGAGCCACATTGATCCTTCTGTTTTGTGTTTGTCTCTCACCCCATATTTACTGTCTGGTTCATACTACATGTAGACTAGAGAGGGGGTTTTCAGCAGTGAGCAGACACTAACTCTGGGTTTTTTACTTGGGGATTTATTACAGACAATTTGGGTACCCGTGTAATACTCTTCAGCAGTCAGCATCAGACCAGAGAAATTTTCCAACAGAGAAATCTAATCTCCAGGAAGGACAAAGCTTATACTCTCAAACTCCTACTAAAGAGGGGTGCCATCTGTCCTAGACTAATACTCACAGCTCTTGGAGGAAGTGTAGGTTGGAGAGGGCTCTGTTGGGCAGCAGGGTGAGGTTGTTCATACTCAAATCACTGATGGAGGAACACAGAACAGTAGCAGTTTGTTAGCATGACATGGGTGTGTTAGCGCCACAACTGGGCTCTCCAGCTGTCCATTTCACACATAGTAAAAGCCATCATACTTCCTGACTGATATGGTAAGACTGAAGGGGGGAGACATACAGAAAACATTAGGATACCCCACCATATACATCATTCTCAAAACCCTTATTGATGAAGGATTCTTGATCTGAAATTCAACAGCACTTTTGAAATGTGTAATTTAAAAATATATATATATATATATTTGATACAGTGCATTCGGAAAGTATTCAAAAACCTTCACCTTTTCCACATTCTGTTACGTTACAGCCGTATTCTAAAATTGATTTAAAAAAACATTCTCATAAATCTACACACAATACCCCATAATGACAAAGAGAAAACAGGTTGAGAAATTTTAGCAAGTGAATAAAAAAAATAAAAACAGTATTCAGACCCTTTACTATGAGATTTGAAATTGAGCTCAGGTACATCCTGTTTCCATTGAGCATCCTTGAGATGTTTCTACAACTTGATTGGAGTCCATCTGTAGTAAATTCAATTGATTGGACATGATTTGGAAAGGCACATACCTATCTATATAAGTTATCACAGTTGACCAAGCCATGAGGTCGAAGGAATTGTCCGTAGAGCTCCGAGACAGGATTGTGTCGAGGCACAGATCTGGGGAATGGTACCAAAACAATTCTGCAGCATTGAAGGTCCCCAAGATCACAGTGGCCTCCATCATTCTTTAATGGAAGGAGTTTGGATCCACCAAGACTCTTCCTAGAGCTGGCCGCCCGGCCAAACTGAGCAATCGGGGGAGAATGGCAATGGTCAGGGACGGGACCAAGAACCCGATGACAGAGCTCCAGAGTTCCTCTGTGGAGATGGGAGAACCATCCAGAAGGACAACCATCTCTGCAGCACTCCACCAATCAGGCATTTACGTTAGAGTGACCAGATGGAAGACACTCCTCAGTAAAAGGCACATGACAGCCCACTTGGAGTTCGTGAAAAGGCACCCAAAGGACTCTCAGACCATGAGAAACCAGGTTCTCTGGTCTGATGAAACCAAGATTGAACTCTTTGGCCTGAATGCCAAGCGTCACGTCTGGAGGAAACCAGGCACCGCTCATCAACTTTCCATTACCATCCCTACGGTGAAGCATGGTAGTGGCACCATCATGCTGTGGGGATGTTTTTCAGCGGCAGGGACTGCGAGACTAGTCGAGGGATCGAGGGAAAGATGAACAGAGCAAAGTATAGAGAGATCCTTGATGAAAACCTGCTCCAGAGCGCTCAACACCTCAGACTGGGGTGAAGGTTCACCTTCCAACAGGACAACAACCCTAAGCACACAGCCAAGACAACACAGGAGTGGCTTCGGGACAAGTCTCTGAATGTCCTTGAGGGGCCCAGCTAGAGCGCGGACTTGAAACCAATCGAACATCTTTGGAAAGACCTGAAAATAGCTGTGCAGCGACGCTCCCCATCCAACCTGACAGAGCTTGAGAGGATCTGCAGAGAAGAATGGGAGAAACTCCCCAAATACAGGTGTGCCAAGCTTGTAGAGTCATACCCAAGAAGACTCGAGGCTGTGTAATCGCTGCCAAAGGTGTTTCAACAAAGTACTGAGTAAAGGGTCTGAATACTTATGTAAATGTGATATTTCCATTTTTTAAATTTTTATACATTTGCAAATAATTCTAAACCATTTTTTGCTAAGTCATTATGGGGTGTTGTGTGTAGATTGATGAGATTTTTTAAAAACTATTTAATCCCTTTTATAATAAGGCTGCAACATAACAACATTTGGAAAAAGTGAAGGGGTCTGAATTAGGGCTGACCCCAATTAGTCAACTGGTCGATTGTTTGGTCGTTAGGCTGTTGGTCGACCGAGATTGTTTTAGTCAAGCAGTAACAAATATATAGATATTTGCGCCCATCTCAGTGAACTAATCCATTATGGAGGCCTGGACTAAAAGCCAATGTATGCTTGATCCGAAGATGTGGTCAGAGCCTCCATATGGATGGTTTGACGTAATTGCGGAGCCTCCAGAGGTCGTGCAGAGGCCAAACCGGGCTCTGTACCGCATCGCCATGCGCCTCTCAAATTTTGTAACAATGCAGAGGGCTCTGTATAGCTCCACATTAATATGATTGGTTGACTGTAGGTGGAGGTGGTACATCCTATAGAAAACACAAACTCACTTCCTTGACAACAGCTCTGCACTGCTTCACGAAGCACAAGAAGTATCAATGCCTTGACTTCTGCTGAGGCTATATCAACATAAATGCTGCATGGCTGTAACGAATGTGCTGAGAGTCGGGAAGCAAGTAAAGGGAGTGAGTGTTTAATAAATAAATGGAACAAAAAACAAGGAACACGAACAACGCACTGACATGGAACAGAGTCAATAACACCTGAGGAAAGAACCAAGGGGAGTGACAGATATAGGGAAGATAATCAATGAGTTGATGGAGTCCAGGTGAGTGTCATTGAAACGCTGGTGCGTGTGACGATGTTGACAGGTGTGCGTAATAATCAGCAGCCTGGTGACCTAGAGGCCGGAGAGAGCGCATACGTGACAGTACCCCCTCCCTGACGCGCGAACCTGTCGAGCCGGCTGGGGCGCAGGAGCCCAGCGACCTATAGCGCAGAAGAAGGAGCAGACAAAACAATAGCCAATGCAGACGCCAGATTGACCATGCGCCCAGATGCACAATGTACTTCTTTCTCCAGAATGTGCTCTCTCCCGCCAATTTGTGCACATTCATTGTTTCATAACTTAATTGTGTGAATTGTTTGCATTTGATTGTTAGTGTATATCAATTCCCCATTACATATATCACCAGTAGTACATCTACCGTTAATTCCTATAATTTGTCATCTACAATGTTTGTTACTTTGGTTACAGTAATTTATTTGAATGCATCAAATATTATTATTCCAGTCTTCCTGTTCTCATTGTTGGAGTGGAGACATTGTTTTCAGAGTGCACAATCTATGTGAAAAACACTTGTGAAAAACAAGATTTGGTCCAATTCTTTCCATTTACGAATTTTGTCAATTTAGTCATTGTCTTTTGTTTGGAGGCTCCTGTTAATTTTGATTAAGGATGCGCACGCATAGAACTAGGCCTATAGCCTACCTGGCCTGCGCGCAAATGTAGGCATATAAATGTGCCCATTTGGGGATCTGATAGTATTTCTGATTGGCTTAACGCTCCACCACTAATGACATGTGGAGCTTCTCAATGTAATGTTTTATTCACTGGCCCGGGAAACTCTGAGGGCCCAGAATATTTTATAGCATGTTTAAAGTTTGCTAGCGCAAGCTTCAGGCTGGACCCAAGTTAATAGTTGATACAATATTTCAAGTTAGACTACAAATGGCTGCCACTGTGTCAAAACCTCCAGCCAATTGGCAAAAGTGCAAAACGCTCCGTAACAATAATTATGTTCAAACAAATAAACATACCTCCTGACAAAACACGGAATATACGAACACCAGTCTGGCGCGTCAAACATGACACGCAACACAAAACAATTCTACACAAAGACATGAGGGGAAACAGAGGAATAAATACATGTAGTGTGATTAAGGAATGAAAACCAGGTGTGCAGGGAACAAGACAAAACAAATGGATAAATGAAAAATGGAGCGGCGATGGCTAGAAAGCCGGTGACGTCGACCGCCACCCGAACAAGGAGAGGAGCCGACTTCGGCGGAAGTTGTGACAGTACTTCCCCCCTTGACGCACGGCTCCAGCGGCGACAGTGAAACTCCCGGTCGGTGTCGGGACATATGTCTCCATAGCCACCGTCTCCGCTTGCGACAGGGGATACACGTGACTCCTGGGAAGTACAGCATCTACCAGGAGATTTATCGCACAATCCCCCCGTCGATGGGGTGGTAATTGAGTCGCCTTCTTTTTACAGAAGGTGAGAGCCAAATCGGCATATTCTGGGGGGATGCGCACGGTGGAGACCTGGTCTGGACTTTCCACCGTGGTAGCACCAACGGAAACCCCTACACACCTCCTCGAACACTCTCGCGACCACTCCGTGAGAGCCCTCTGTTGCCATGAAATGGTGGGGTCATGATGAGCTAACCAGGGAAGGCCTAGTACCACGGGAAACGCAGAAGACTCAATGAGGAAGAGACTAATTCTCTCCTCGTGACACCCCTGCGTCACCATGGCCTGCCTGCTGCCTAGACTCCCAGAGGGACCAACCCGACACCGACCGGCAGTGTGCCCTCTGCGGCCACAGATGGTGCACGTGAAGGCACCTCCTCCAGCCTCCCTACGCGCAGCCCCTCCCAGCTCCATGGGCTCCGGAGCAGGGGTGCTGGAAGATGGAACTGGACGTCCGCGGGTGACCGGCAGGTTATTGAACCGGATGGACAGATCCACCAGTTGGTCAAAAGTGATGGTGGCATCCCTGCAGGCCAACTCCCGTCGGACGTCCCCGCGCAGGCTGCATCGGCGGCCAATGTCCGGAATTCCAGTGCGAACTCCTGGGCGCTCCTCATCCCCTGCCTCAAGTGGAAGAGCCGGTGAACTCCTCGAAGTGGTCCAACGCCGCGTCTTCTTCACCCCACACGGCGTTTGCCCACTCCAGAGCTCTCCCCGAGAGGCATGAGACGAGGGCGGACACCCTCTCCCTTCCCGAGGGAGCTGGGTGAACGGTGGTCAGGTATAGGTTCAGCTGTAATAGAAACCCCTGGCACCGTGCTGCCGTCCCATCATACTCCCTGGGAAGGGAGAGACGCATTCCACTGGGACTGGATCCAGGAGGGACGGGTAGAGGTAAACCCGGTTGCGCCGGTCGAGGCACTGGAGAGACTTCCTGTCTCTCCCAGCGGTCCATGGTCTGGACAACGCGATCCATCGTGGCACCGAGATGTTGCAGCATTGCCGAGTGTTCCCGGACGCGGCTCCTCAACTCCTCTAACCGGGGTACCTGCTCCTGCTGACTCCATGGGTGGTATAGAATTCTGTCCGGTGTGTGTGTACTGGTAGCGAAGTCAGGCGCAGAAGAGCAGAGAGTTGTGAACAGGCGCACACTTTATTGAGGCAGGAGAAACCAACAGACGGACGCCACTGCATCAAAACCTCCAGCCAATTGGCAAAAGTGCAAAACGCTCAGTCACAATAATTATGTTCAAACAAATAAACATACCTCGTGACAAAACACGGAATATACGAACACCAGTCTGGCGCGTCAAACATGACACGTAACACAAAACAATTCTACACAAAGACATGAGGGGGAACTGTCAGGCGTGTGCGTACTTGTGGTGAAGTCAGGTGCAGGAGAGCAGAGAATTGTGAACAGGCGCACAGTTTATTACGGCAGGAGAGATATACAGATGGACGCAGCTGCGTCAAAAACCTCCTCCAGCCAACAAGGCAAAGTGTATAGCGCGCACAAATGTCACACAACATAAATGTATAGCAATACAAATAAGCTTTGTGAAAACACACGGAAAATAACAAACGCTTAGCCTAGTGTGTACAACACGTAACACACAAAATAATTACACACAAAAAGACATGAGGGGGAACAGAGGAATAAATACATGTAGTGTGATTGGGGAATGCAAACCAGGTGTGAATGGAACAAGACAAAACCTATGGAAAATATAAGAATGGAGCGGCGATGGCTAGAAAACCGGTGACGTCGACCGCCGAACGCAGCCCGAACAAGGGGAGGGGCCGACTTCGGCGGAAGTCGTGACAGGAACAGAGGAATAAATACATGCAGTGTGATTAGGGAATGAAAACCTGGTGTGCAGGAAACAAGACAAAACAAATGGATAAATGAAAAATGGAGCGGCGATGGCTAGAAAGCCGGTGACGTCGAACGCCGAACGCCGCCCGAACAAGGAGAGGAGTCGACTTCGGCGGAAGTCGTGACATTTATAGTATATTTATTTTTATCAGGATATTTTCTACTTGCAGGCTGCAATGTTTTTATTTGTTGGCTTTCTGTATGCTATTTTTACATAGTTGGCAACATAAGATACTTTTTAGGTTTATATTATTTTTATTTAGATTTGGATAGAATTTTGAGTAACCAGATGACAATGATTTTGAGATATGAAGATGTTATAATAAATTAAATGAAACTTTCACGAAAATGTTCATATGAAAACCATAACTGGCATGCAGATCGGTGGAAATTGTAAGATAAATTGTAATAACACATGAGAAAGGTTGCCGACTCCTCATGTAGCCTATTACTGGCAACTTCAGAAGAGTAATAGCAGAATCTGCGAAAGCCAGCAGGGTTGGTAGGAGAGTAGTTGGGTCAAGTTCTGTTTTTTTTCTTCTGGTTTTCTAGATCTCTGGCGCCCTCTTGAGGCATTTGTCTTATTTCATCAAATCCTAAGCTTTAAGCATCAGACAAGCTCAATGCATATAGTTGATTTTATTAAAACACATAGGGTGTGTCTATATATGGAAAAATTAATGTTTAAACATTTCGGCCAATCGACTGGTAAAAAGAACAGACGACTTTTGGTCGACCAAGATTTTTTTTAGTCGGAGCCAGCCCTAGGCAGAGGACTTTGTTTTGGGTCCCTTTGGCTGTTAGGCCTTGCAGCCTTGGGACCTTGAAAACCCAGAGGAGATCGTTGACCATGACCTCTAAAGACAATTTGCACAGTGTCCTCTTTCATGTATTTCATGGAATCATTTCAATATCAATATCTGGTAAGAACTGGTCATAAAATGTGATATTTCCATGGCGTATTTAAGGAACGAGCTCTAGAAATTGGGACCATTTAGGAAAATAGTAGATACTACAGAGGAATGTCAGCAGAAAGAAAGTTCTCTGTTCAATTCCTTGTATTATAATGTGTTGTAATAAAACACTGCAACACCAGTGGTCTTTGGAAGTTGCAGGCCTATACTATCTCTAAAGAATTGGGGATGAGGGCTGACTGTGTCTGTTAAGATTTAAGGAGGGATTTGTCCCCCTTTTCTAGATAAAGGATGGACGATGTTGATGAGGCGTTGATTCTGTGTGGAGTCCTTAACATTTCACAAGTAAGACCCTCTGACATTAGCAAGGGTGTCATGATGCAAAGCATGCTAGTACAGTGCCACCGTGTCCCTGTTAACCCCTTCCTCCCTAGACAGTTGTAATGTTTTAGACTTCTCAAATCTTCCAAAGAGAAGTCTAGAACCTAACTTTTAGAACTACAATGTATCTCTCTTCAAGCTTTTTCAAATAGTCTCAAGTCTAAAACACATAAACCCAGAATGTTCTTTAAATGTAATATCATGCATGCGCACATTCAAAAAACAGAAAGCTAACATAATGAGCCAGTACCCCAGTACACTTATGGTCTGGGACCAGAGGGGATGGATCGATTTAGATAGGCTGTCACAGATAGAGATAATCTGTCTGCCTTAGGCACTGCCGTACATGTAATGTTGTACTGTGCGATGTTAAGAAGCCAAGGTATCTGTAAAAATTGTACATCATATACCAAGAATCTATACAGGTCTAAACTGAAAGAACGTAATTCTTCAATCTTAAACTTGATGGCGTAACATTTGTATAAATTGAACATCAAAATGGTTGGATGTGCACTGGAGGAACATTGCATTAGTGCTGCTGAGGGTGAAATGTGAGAAGCAGGCAACATGACTGACAAAATCATTCTGTTCGCAGGCTTTTAGTGGTGACAGAGAAGCATGGGGCGGATGATGTCTTTCCCCTTTTCGCTCTCCTTCTCCCCTTTTCTCTCTCTTTCTCTCTCCCCCTCTCTTTCTTTATTTCCTCTCTCTATTTTTCTCTCGCCCTCTTTCTTTCTCTCTCTTCTCTCTCTACATAGTTCCCTCTGGTCCCTAACAAAGACCCCCTTTGCCTTCAACTTTCAGTTAAACATCTGCTATGTTGTACATATGTCAGGAATCCATAGCATTTCCTATGAAAATCCCCCAGTTCCTGCATGGCTGTCTCCAGCAGGGAATGGGTTAATGAGCTGTCCTTTTTCATTCCTTTATTATGGACAAGCACAGTATGTATGAAGCAGATCAGCATGTGTGTATTTACACAAACACACACACACCAGTGGCGACCCGGCGACCCGTAATATATATAAACTCATCAAAAAAAGAAACGTCCCTTTTTCAGGACCCTGTCTTTCAAATATAATTAGTAAAAATCCAAATAACTTCACAGATCTTCATTGTAAAGGGTTTAAACACTGTTTCCCATGCTTGTTCAATGAACCATAAACAATTAATGAACATGCACCTGTGGAACGGTCGTTAAGACACTAACAGCTTACAGATTATAGGCAATTAAGGTCACAGTTATGAAAACTTAGGACACATAAGAGGCCTATCTACTGACTCTGAAAAACACCAAAAGAAAGATGCCCAGGATCCCTGCTCATCTGGGTGAACGTGCCTTAGGCATGCTGCAAGGAAGCATGAGGACTGCAGATGTGGCCTGTTGTAAGGCAGGTCCTCACCAGACATCATGGGCACAAATCCACCGTCGCTTTTATCGTCGAAGGAATGAGTGTTACACCGAGGCCTATACTCTGGAGCGGGATCGATTTGGAGGTGAAGGGTCCGTCATGGACTGCGGCGGTGTGTCACAGCATCATCGGACTGAGCTTGTTGTTATTGCAGGCAATCTCAACGCTGTGCGTTACAGGGAAGACATCCTCCTCCCTCATGCGATACCCTTCCTGCAGGCTCATCCTGATATGACCCTCCCGCATGACAATGCCACCAGCCATACTGCTCGTTCTGTGCGTGATTTCCTGCAAGACAGGAATGTCAGTGTTCTGCCATGGCCAGCGAAGAGCCCGGATCTCAATCCCATTGAGATCCGGAGGGTGAGGTCTAGGGCCATTCCCCCCAGAAATGTTCGGGAACTTGCAGGTGCCTTGGTGGAAAAGTGGGGTAACATCTCACAGCAAGAACTGGCAAATCTGGTTTAGTCCATGAGGAGGAGATGCACTGCAGTACTTAGTGCATCTGGTGGCCACACCAGATACTGACTGTTACTTTTGATTTAGACCCCCCCCTTTGTTCAGGGACACATTATTCAATTTCTGTTAGTCACATGTCTGTGGAACTTGTTCAGTTTAAGTCTCAGTTGTTGAATCTTATGTTTATATATACAAATATTTTTTGGGGGGGGCTTGACTGTTTTGCATGTTATTTTGGCATTAATATATGTCACATATCAGGTTGCAAACAATTTAAAAAAAATATATATATCTTTGAGTTAATAAATCTGCATACACACATGGTGTCACGACTTCCACCGAAGTCGGTCCATCTCCTTGTTCGGCCGGCGTTCGGCGGTTGACGTCACCGGCCTTCTAGCCATCGCCGATCCACTTTTCATTTTCCATTTGTTTTGTCTTTGTCTTACACACCTGGTTTCAATCCCCCAATTACTTGTTCATTATTTAACCCTCTGTTCCCCCATGTTTGTGAGTAAATGTTTTTGTATTGCGGTCCGTATTTGTGGCCTTGTATTTATACGGCGTGTATTGTGATATATTTGAGTAAAATTGCTTTCATTACTCATATCTGCTGTCCTGCGCCTGACTCATCCCACCAGCTACACACAGACGCTTTACACATGGCCCAAAATGCAGGTGTCACGCCCTGACCTTAGAGAGCCTTTTTATGTCTCTATTTGGTTTGGTCAGGGTGAGATTTGGGGTGGGCATTCTATGTTTTGTTTTCTATGTTTCCTTATTTCTATGTTCTGGCTGGGTATGGTTCTCAATCAAGGACAGCTGTCTATCGTTGTCTCTGAGTGGGAACCATACTTAGGTAGCCCTTTCCCCTCCTTTAAGTGTGGGTAGTTAACTTTGTTAACTCTATAAGCTTGCGCTTTGGTCCACTTCTTTTGACGGCCGTGACAGCAGGTGTTTCAACCTAGCTCAGTGCTTCTGTGGTGGTGGGGCGAGGCAGCAAAAAATAGGAGCATTGCGCCGTGATTGGTTCAGTGTTCTGTCACTCATGGGGAAGTTTGTGAAGTTTATGTCCTTAGTAAGGGTAGACATCCAAAATGTCAGCCCTTTGGGTCCTGCCATAGAGTTAGATTACAAGTGCTCTTCCAATAAGGCTCAAAATCATTGGCCACAGATAAAATGATATCAAATCACATCATATGTACAGTAGTTTTGATTGGACTGTCAACATCTTACTTTCAAAGTCTTAGCTAGCAGTCATTATCATGAATCAAGTCGACAATATACTGGCAAATCCTTTTTAATCCTTGTCATATGAAGAGAAATTATAGATAAAATGTATCGGTGCTCATCGGCCATTGGACATAAAGATTACACAACAATTTGGAAATCGCAAATTCAACAATGAGTTGTTTGGAAGGAATCAGTGGCAAACTACAAGCAGTGCAAAGCAACCAGTAGCCTGCTTTTCATTGTCTGCTTA
The DNA here is from genome assembly GCF_016432855.1 of Salvelinus namaycush. Lineage (NCBI taxonomy): Eukaryota > Metazoa > Chordata > Actinopteri > Salmoniformes > Salmonidae > Salvelinus > Salvelinus namaycush. Next base: position 36,247,057 of record NC_052327.1, read on the forward strand.
TATGCCCCCTTTACTTATCCAATGGTTCTGATTTGGTGTACAGGGAAAATACTGTAAAAGCAGACCATGTTCTGCATTCTGTTGCTGTACATTTCAAAAGTGCTGAACAGTTATATCGTCGCTCGCTCATTAATGTCTTAATCGAAATTACGGAATGCCTCTTATCCGCTCGTCATTACCTTATGCCATAGTTTGTACATCTCAATTGTCAGTAGAAACCACATTTGTTTAAGTAAGTTAGCCATATCAGCTGTTTTTTTTAAGGCAATAAACAAGGCTGAATTAATTGTTTAGCTGCTCAATGAAGGATTCACTTCATTGTGCTGGAAAGAAAGCTCTGCTGGGACAGCTTTATGTAGGCCCTAACAGTTTGTGGGCACCGCCTGTCTTCATTATAGTTCAATTAATGTATTGTTTAGTGTTGTGTTGTGTAGTGTCTTTGCTGGCATGCATCTAAAAAAAATCTGGGAGTTTGCCCCACCAAAAATGACATGCTAAAATCGCCACTGACACACACACACACACACACACACACACACACACACACACAAACATCAACAATCAAAAGTATGTAGTGAATGTTCTGATATTTGGATGTCATGTCTGTGACCTGGCTCAGAAAGAGGTCAGTCCTTTGGTCTTTCAACTCTTGTCAAGAACCATTCCAGTAATCCTACTCAAGGCTGGCACGGATAGGGTCAGAGTGTCCTCACAGTAGAACTCTACAGACTTCTGAGAGAACCTGCAGGGTTGCTTGTTTTAGCGTGGGTATTTAGTGTTTTATCCCCTGCTGAAAAGACAGGTGCAAACGTGTATGGAGAGCATCCATAATACAGTACATTTTACACTCGCAACAGTTGCCAGCACACGAACAAGTTATGAATATAATTGAAACTTACAGGTAGGAAGTAAATACGCTCAATTTTGACGGCAACTCCGCGAGACCGAGGTCCACACAGTCCACGCGCAGAAGCATGCCGTAATCTTCACAGTTACAAAGCGACGGGCAGTCCGTGTCGGTGTCAAGAACCCCGGTCTGTTCTGTGCCCGCGCAGTCCGCCACTCCAAGCAGAAAAGTGAGCATAATAGTTGCAAGAAAACACATAATAACCATACACAGAAATGTTTTTCAGAGAACACTTTGCAGTTGTTTAACTAGTCTTGGACTTGTCCCCTCTTGGTTTCTTTGCAATGGCTTGCCTGGCTAGAGTAAAGCAACATTCATGGCACGGCGCATCATGACGAAGTCCATTCAATAATAGACAGATGTGGGCAAAAGGCAGAGTAGGGAGGAGGAGCCCACATTGTACTGTTATTACCATACAGTATTAATACCATGTGTCAGTGTGGGCTACTGTAGACTTCTGTAGATTGCTACCATCTTGTGGTGTATTAAAATACCCCACTCTTATTGCAGGCCTTCTTTCTCAAAGAATTGTAGAGCCTGATGGAAGCAGAGCTGCCTGGAGGTGAGTCTGAGATTGCACTCTTCCTCCTCTTCAGCACCAAGGTTACTTTCTAAATGTAATCCGTTACACTTACTAATCCATCAAACTCATTTGGTTGGAGCTAGGAACACAATCATTTCGCTACACCCACAATAACATCTGTAAATATGTGTATATGACCAATAACATTTGATTTGGTGTGTCATCATAATGGTCTGATTTGAGGTCAGACTCGCTCCGGTGGAACAAACCTAAACGTGGCCTTTATTCAGTGCTGAATTGAATGTCATTGAAAAAAACTGAAAGGTGTCATAATGCATTTTTTTCTTTCTTGCAAACATGCTTTCTGAATTTAAAGTAGGCTAGAAGTAATCATCTTGTTTTTCAAAAGTATCTGTAATCGGATTACAATATTTTAGCTGATAATGTAACTGATTATACTTAACGTTTTTTTAATAATCCGATTAAAGTGCCTTCAGAAAGTATTCACACCTGTAACGGCAGCCTTCCTCCTCTTCATCTGAAGAGGAGGTGTAGCAGGGATCGGACCAAGACGCAGCGTAGTTCGTGCTCAACATGATTTAATGAACGAATAACGTGAACACTATACAAATAACAAAATAACAAATGTGGCAAACCGAAACAGTCCTCTCTGGTGAAACGAACACAAAGACAGGAAACAACCACCCACAAAATCCCAACACAAAACAAGCCACCTAAATATGATTCCCAATCAGAGACAACACAAAACACCTGCCTCTGATTGAGAACCATATTAGGCCAAACATAGAAACAGACAAACTAGACACACAACATAGAATGCCCACCCAGCTCACGTCCTGACCAACACTAAAACAAGTAAAACATACAAGAACTATGGTCAGAACATGACAACACCCCTTGACTTTTCACACATTTTGTTGCATTACAGCCAGAAATTTAAATGGATAAAATTGAGATTTTGTGTATCTGATCTACACACAATACCCCATAATGTCAAAGTGGAATTATGTTTTTTAGAATATTTTTGAAAATAATAAAACATGAAAAGCTGAAATGAATAAAGGGATTTAAATAAATATTCAACCCCTTTGTTATGGCACGTCTAAATAAATTCAGGATTAAAAATGTGCTTAACAAGTCACATAATAAGTTGCATGGACTCACTCTGTGTCCAATAATAGTATTTTCAATTATTTTTGAATGACTACCTCATCTCTGTACGCCACACATACAATTATCTGTAAGGTCCCTTTGAGCATGGAGAAGTTATTAATTACACTTTGGATGGTGTGTCAATACACCCAGTCACTGCAAAGATACAGGCATCCTTCCTAACTCAGTTTCTGGAGAGGAAGGAAACTGCTCAGGGATTTCACTATGAGGCCAATGGTGACTTTAAAACAGTTATAGTTTAATGGCTGTGATAGGAGAGAACTGAAGACGGATCAACAATATTGTAGTTACTCCACAATACTAACCTAAATGAGTGTAAAGAAGGAAGCCTCTACGCAATACAAATATTCCAAAACATGCATCCTGTTTGCAATAAGGCACTAAAGTAAAACTACAAAAATTGTGGCAAAGAAATTACCTTTATGTCCTGAATACAAAGTGTTATGTTTGGGGAAAATCACATCACTGAGTACCACTCTTCATATTTTCAAGCATGGTGGTGGCTGCATCCATGTTATGGGTATGCTTGTCATCGGCAAGGACTAGGTTGAAATAAAAATGTTTTGTTGTTTCTCTGTAATACTAGCCACCTAGCACCTTTACAACGTTGGCTTTAGCTAGCCAGCTATCTAGGTTCCCAATTTCCCAAAATTTTAACTAGCTACCAAGCCACTTCAGGCTATCAATCAAGTTAGAGTAGCTAAAACAAAAACAAAAAGGTTGTTAGACTTCAAATCAAATCAAAGTTTACTTGTCACGTGCGCCGAATACAACAGGTGTAGGTAGACCTTACAGTGAAATGCTTACTTACAGGCTCTAACCAATAGTGCGAACAAAAAGGTGTGTGTGTGTGTGTGTGTGTGTGTGTGTGTGTGTGTGTGTGTGTGTGTGTGTGTGTGTGTGTGTGTGTGTGTGTGTGTGTGTGTGTGTGTGTGTGTGTGTGTGTGTGTGTGTGTGTGTGTGTGTGAAGAAAGAAAGAAAACAACAGTAAAAAGACATTTGAAAATAAGAGTAGCAAGGCTATATACAGACACCGGTTAGTCAGGCTTATTGAGGTAGTATGTACATGTAGGTATGGTTAAAGTGACCATGCATATATGATGAACAGAGAGTAGCAGTAGCTTAAAAAGAGGGGTTGGCGGGGGGGGGGGGGGGGAAAGCACACAATGCAAGTAGTCCAGGTAACCATTTGGTTACCTGTTCAGGAGTCTTATGGCTTGGGGATAAAAACTGTTGAGAAGCCTTTTTGTCCTAGACTTGGCACTCCGGTACCGCTTGCCATGCGATAGTAGCGAGAACAGTCTATAACTGGGGTGGCTGGGGTCTTTGACAATTTTTCGGGCCTTCCTCTGGCACCGCCTGGTGTAAAGGTCCTGGATGGCAGGCAGCTTTGCCCCAGTGATGTACTGGGCCGTACGCACTACCCTCTGAAGTGTTGCGGTCGGAGGCCGAGCAATTGCCATACCAGGCAGTGATGCAACCGGTCAGGATGCTCTCAATGTTGCAGCTGTAGAGCCTTTTGAGGATCTCAGGACCCATGCCAAATCTTTTTAGTTTCCTGAGGGGGAATAGGCTTTGTCGTGCCCTCTTCACGACTTCCCCTAGAAATTACTAAATGTCATGAATAAGACTCACTTTCCTTTCAATCTTTTACCCAGATTTTTGCAGAGATGCAAAGAAGCATATTCAGCTTCTTTAAAAAAAGAAACACCAGTCAGGAGGATACAGACAGCTCAATACAGACCCTCCATCCTCATGTACTTCGTGCCCCCTATAAAATAATGGGTAAATGACACCCCGGAAGTGATGTTACAGCAGCTAATGCCACCCAACACCATTGCCGCGGGAAGTAGGGGTGCTGAGGGTGCTGCAGTACCCCCTGAAAAATCAGAATTAAAAAATGTATATGAATAAAAAAAAAAATTTTTTTTTTAAATATAAGGTTTTTCACAAAAGTTTTCACTGGGCCTTTATTAGCGGACCGATATAGACTCTGTAGCGCAGCAAAAACTTTTTCCCCCAGCATCTCCAAAAGGTAGTTGTAGAACTAAGAACAGTATCTTTCAGGTTTCAATAGTTGGAGTTGTTGCCCTGCCCCTTTCTCTGAAATTGTCATTCTAATGGAGTCTAGAAAGAACAAAACCCTGCCCTCAAACATTTACATCAAAAGGTGTAAAGTTATTGGCAAAGATACAAAACATCCACATCAAATTAAATATTTTTCTTGATCAAATAACATAAAAAACAAGCTCTTTTTGTGCAGTATTTATTTACCATCCTTACAAACCACATAAATGTACATTACTGTAATGTACATAGGCTGGTCATCTAGGTTTGTACCTGTAGACTTTCCATCGCCATTAATGAAAACAAAGCACAGTAGAGTAATTGAGTACATTGAGACATCAAGTGGTTTGTGATGATGTGATGTGATGATGTACTGTAGCTCAGTTGGTAGAGCATGGTGCTTGCAATGCTAGGGTTGCGCGTTCGATTCCCACAGGGGCTAGTACGAAAAATATGAAAATGTATGCACTCACTACTGTAAGTTGCTCTGGATAAGAGCGTCTATTACAATGGAAAAGGAATGAATAGACCAATACAGTTTTCACATAGAAATAAGTTGCATTTCCAAGGTATTTCAAGAAACTGGAAAACATATATCAAGCAAGTATTTTTATATTCCGCAAGTATTATGAGATTAACTGTTTTGTACAGATAATTATTAGACGCAAGTTACAAATGCTGGTAAACACTCAAATACATTGGGCCTTTACTATAGTCCTGTATTAGCAGACCAATATAAACATCTTCAGCGCGGGCAAATATTTTTTATGCATCCCCCCTTCTCCAAATTGCAGCACCCCCACCCCAAACTACTTCCTGTGGCTATGCACACCACCCACCCGTCTGTAAACCACACAGTTGCTCTGGATGACCACTCTGTAAGGCACATCTACTGCCCATTGTGAAAATGGGACACCTTGTGTTCATATCTGTCACTCCAGATTCCATTACATGCATCTCTGTGGGTCACTCTTGAGTGAGATGACTAAGAGACTGATCTCTCAGAGATGGGAGGAAAGATTGTTCCCCATTTACTGTAAAGGAACTTTCATAATTCAGTAAACTTCAACTGAATTCCCTCATTACCTCAGAGGGTTTCCTGAATAGTTGTGACCTTAGTGTCAGGATGGACGAGTGATGTCCATAGTTGGTCATGTGTCCTTGTGACTGTGTCCAGTGAGGAACTTGATAATTTAACTGGTACATAAAGTGCATCGTCTACTACCACAGCAACTTCATAGAAGTTGTCCCTAACTGCTAGTCCAGGGTCATGCAGATTATATTTCTTTATGGTTAAGGTTAGGATTTGAGTAATTTGATCCTAAATCTGTGGTCTACCTCAGGCTGGTCTTTCCACTGAACTGTCTGAAGTTGTCCTCTCTGTCCCTGCATGCTAACAGTCTGGTATTCACAGCGGATTTTGAAAAGGTCTTTGATAAAGTAAGACTTCGGTGACTCTCTTATAAAATGGGTAAAAGTAATGTTAAGCAACCCCAGGTGTAAAATAGTAAATAACGGCTACTTCTCAGAGAGTTTTGAATTGTCAAGCGGAGTGTAACTAGTGCGCTGAGAGTCGGGAAGCAAGTTCAGGGAGTGAGTGTTTTAATAAATAAATGAAACAATAAACACGTAACACAAACAATGCACCGACATGAAAACAGAGTCAATAACACCTGAGGAAAGAACCAAGGGGAGTGACAGATATAGGGAAGATAATCAAGGAGGTGATGGAGTCCGGGTGAGTGTCATGAGGTGCAGCTGCACGAGACGATGGTGAAAGGTGTGCGAGATAATCAGCAGCCTGATGACCTAGAGGCCGGAGAGGGAGTATATGTGACAAGGAGTTAAACAAGGGTGTCCGATGTCACCGTATCTATTCATTATGGCCATTGAAATGCTAGCTATTAAAATCAGATCAAATAACAACATTAGAGGATTAGAAATCCAAGGCTTAAAAACAAAGGTGACCATGTATGCCGATAACTCAAGTTTCATATTAAGTCCGCAAGCAAGATCCCTGCAATGTCTCATTGAAGATCCAGATCACTTTTCTGGACTCTCTGGACTAAAACCTAATTATGATAAGTGTACAATATTATGTATTGGATCTTTAAAAAATACAACTTTTACATTACCCTGCAGTTTACCTATATAATGGGCTGACGGTGAAGTAGACATACTTGGTATTCATATCACAAATATATAAATGAGCTCTCCACAATTAATTTAAATAGAAAACTAGAAGAAATAGACAAGATCCTTCAACCTGTCTATTTATGGAAAAATTGCACTGAGGAACTCCTTAGTCATATCTCAGTTTACTCATTTACTTATGGCGCTGCCTACTCCTGATGATTCGTTTTTCAATTCATATGAGCAAAAAATATTTCACTTTTGCTGGGATGCTAAACTGGACATGATAAACCATGCCTATCTATATAATGAATATGAACTCGGTGGGTTGAGATTATTAAATATAAAAGCACTAAACCTCTCTCTAAAAGCTTCACTTATACAAAAGTTTTACTTGAATCCTAAATGGTTCTCAAGTAGATTACTAAGAAAAGATCATCCATTGTTTAAAAATGGCTTTTTTTCCTTTGTGCAGATTCCCATGTCTCATTTTCAATTAATTTAAAAGTTTTGTTGTCCTTGATGTCTTTTGTTTTTTGCATTGTTGTTTTCTGTTTTCCTTTGTCTTTCTCCTTTTTTGGTTTTTGGGGGTTGGGGTCTTTGGTGGGGAATGGATTTATTTTATTTTATTACTTTTTTTTTCGGATGGGGGGGCTGTGGAGGTGAGGTCTCGGATGGTTGAGGAGCAGCTCTCTGGGAACTGTGGGGTGGGGGAGTTCCTGGAAGGCTGGTGGCCTGGAGGTTAAGTGCTTGGGCCGGTGGCTGATTGGTCGCTGATTCGGGTCCTCATTTTTGACCTTGTGGGAGATCTGTCAACGTGCCCTTGAGCAGGGCATTGACCCTGGTTGCTTCCATGGGTCGCTCTGGATGGGAGTCTGTTAGATGACTGAATGTAATGTAAATGTTGAGCGGCTTTACTGCAAGAAGTAGATTGTATGTTTTAATATTCAATAAAAAAAATATCCATTTAAGATAGACCTCAACCTTACACATGAATGGTCAGTAAGAGGAAGCAAATTTGGCCTGTGGATATGGACCAAGGGATGACCTGCAGACTCACAGGGATGTTATCAGGACCCCTAGACATGCTAGGGCAATTCTGCCTGATTATAAAAGAGGAAAGACTGGGACAGGAGTGCGTGTCAGGTTGTTTCCTGACCAGGATGTAAGGTGTGATCTGTGTGCTCTGTTTCAGTCATCAGTCTGGTTGGCCAGAGGAGAGGGGTCACCTCCTCCTTTCCCAGTCCCCTCTCCCCACCTCCTCCCTCCTCCTCTCCCCTTCCTTCTTCTATCAACAGAGAATACCTGGAATGTTTTATTGACAAGTAATGAAGTTGTATTCTTAGATCACTTATAATGCAATATACAATACCGGCCAAAAGTTATACATTGTAGAATAATAGTGAAGACATCAAAACTATGAAATAACACATATGGAATCATGTAGTAACCAAAAAAGTGTTAAACAAATCAAATTTTGCTATTATCCAGCCCTTATATATGAGATTCTTCAAATAGCCACCCTTTGCCTTGATGACAGCTTTGCACACTCTTGGCATTCTCTCAACCAACTTCATGATGTAGTCACCTGGAATGCATTTAAATTAACAGGTGTGCCTCCTTAAAAGTTAATTTGTGGAATTTCTTTCCTTCTTAATGCGTTTGAGCCAATCAGTTGTGTTGTGACAAGGTAGGAGGGTTATACAGAAGATAGCCCTACTTGGTAAAAGACCAAGTCCATATTATGGCAAGAACAGCTCAAATAAGCAAAGAGAAACTTTGAAAGTTTCTTCAAGTGCAGTCGCAAAAACCATCAAGCTGGCTCTCATTAGGAACGCCACAGGAAAGGAAGACCCAGAGTTACCTCTGCTGCAGAGGATAAGTTCATTAGAGTTACAAGCCTCAGAAAATGCAGCCCAAATAAATGCTTCAGAGTTCAAGTAACAGACACATCTCAACATCAACTGTTCACAGGAGACTGCGTGAATCAGGCCTTCATGGTTGAATTGCTGCAAAGAAACCACTACTAAAGGACACCAATAATAAGAAGAGACTTGCTTGGGCCAAGAAACACGAGCAATGGACTTTAGACCAGTGGAAATCTGTCCTTTGGTCTGGAGTCCAAATTCGAGATTTTGGGTTCCAACCGCCGTGTCTTTGTGAGATGCAGTGTGGGTGAATGGATGATCTCTGCATGTGTTTTTCCCACCGTAAAGCATGGAGGAGGTAGTGTTATGGTGTGGGGGTGCTTTGCTGGTGACTCTGTCTGTGATTTATTTAGAATTCAAGGCACACTTAATCAGCATGGCATTATGCAGGGATATGCCATTCCATCTGGTTTGGGCTTAGCGGGACTATCATTTGTTTTTCAACAGGACAATGACCCAACAAACCTCTAGATTGTGTAAGGGCTATTTGAACAAGAAAGAGAATGATGGAGTGCTGCATCAGATGAACTGGCCTACCAAATTAAGATGGGTTGGGATGAGTCGGACCGCAGAGTGAAGGAAAAGCAGCCAACAAGTGCTCAGCATATGTGGGAACTCCTTCAAGACTGTTGGGAAAGCATTCTAGGTGAAGCTGGTTGAAAGAATGCCAAGATTGTGCAAAGCTATTATCAAGGCAAAGGGTGGCTATTTGAAGAATCTCATATATAAAATATATTTTGATTTGTTTAATGCTTTTTTGGTTACTACATGAATCCATATGTGTTATTTCATAGTTTTGATGTCTTCACTATTATTCTACAATGTAGAAAATAGTGAAAATAATGAAAAACCCTTGAAGGAGTCGGTATCCAAACTTTTGACCGGTAATGTACCTCAACAGCTCCTCAGCAGTGACAACATGTCAAGTACTTCACAATGTACACAATATCATTAGAACTAAGGCACATTTGTATCTGACATAGCAAGCTGGCTGTATAGCTGTACTATGTGGGATCTCTGACCCATCATCATAGAGACAGACAGTTTGGTTCATCCATCTCTCTCCAGCCCCCCTCAGGGGTCATAGGTCAGGGTGTGTGCACAAGGTCACCAGGCTCTGATTGAACCAGGAAATGGCTAATTGCAGAGGAAAGGAGATTTCCTGAGCTGCTAGCATTAGCAGCCAAACCCTGCCTGGGCCGGACTGAATGACAAGGAGGAAGCACTTTATGACTCCCATTAAAGCAAACAGGAGTGTGTGTGTGTGTGTGTGTGTGTGTGTGCGTGCGTGCGTGCGTGCGTGCGTGCGTGCGTGCGTGCGTGCGTGCGTGCGTGCGTGCGTGCGTGCGTGCGTGCGTGCGTGCGTGCGTGCGTGCGTGCGTGCGTGCGTGCGTGCGTGCGTGCGTGCGTGCGTGCGTGCGTGCGTGCGTGCGTGCGTGCGTGCGTGCGTGCGTGCGTGCGTGCGTGCGTGCGTGCGTGCGTGCGTGCGTGCGCGCGTGCGCGCGTGTGAGTGAGTGTGCAAGGGTGAGTTCGCGAGGGAATTGGAGTCAAGGTTAACATGGGATATGATTAGTTTTCTTTCCCACCAGTTCAGGAGGACTAGTTGAAATAACATGGAGTGAGAAGGGACAGTCTGCCCAATCACAGGGCCCCGATAGCCTGATCACTAATGTAATCAGACAGCTGCAGACAGTTTTGTTATTGGACCACCATAGCATTGTATGTGGACAGTGTTTCCAGTTTTCCCATCCTAGTCCTTAGGAACCTCCAGTTGTTGGACATAATCACCAGGTTTCAACGGGTGAATAGAACACCTGGTAATAACTGATTCAACTAGTCCACTGAGCATCAAGCTGCTTCTCTCACTGGCCTAGTGTTGGTATCAACTAGTCCACTGAGCATCAAGCTGCTTCTCTCACTGGCCTAGTGTTGGTATCAACTAGTCCACTGAGCATCAAGCTGCTTCTCTCACAGGCCTAGTGTTGGTATCAACTAGTCCACTGAGCATCAAGCTGCTTCTCTCACAGGCCTAGTGCTGGTATCAACTAGTCCACTGAGCATCAAGCTACTTCTCTCACAGGCCTAGTGCTGGTATCAACTAGTCCACTGAGCATCAAGCTGCTTCTCTCACTGGCCTAGTGCTGGTATCAACTAGTCCACTGAGCATCAAGCTGCTTCTCTCACTGGCCTAGTGTTGGTATCAACTAGTCCACTGAGCATCAAGCTGCTTCTCTCACTGGCCTAGTGCTGGTATCAACTAGTCCACTGAGCATCAAGCTGCTTCTCTCATTGGCCTAGTGTTGGTATCAACTAGTCCACTGAGCATCAAGCTGCTTCTCTCACTGGCCTAGTGTTGGTATCAACTAGTCCACTGAGCATCAAGCTGCTTCTCTCACTGGCCTAGTGATGGTATCAACTAGTCCACTGAGCATCAAGCTGCTTCTCTCACTGGCCTAGTGTTGGTATCAACTAGTCCACTGAGCATCAAGCTGCTTCTCTCACTGGCCTAGTGCTGGTATCAACTAGTCCACTGAGCATCAAGCTGCTTCTCTCAGTGGCCTAGTGCTGGTATCTAACACGTGCAACACCTGGGGGTTGAGGATCAAGTTGGGAAACTGTAGACACAACTTGAACAGTGTAGTCTGGGTTCTCTGTCTGTCTGTCTGTTTAGAGTCAGTGTTCTGGGGGTTTGTGAGTCCAGAGTCCAGAGCTCTGGGGTCTACGTAGACAGACCAGGGTTACACAGCATGTCTTCCTGTAGAGGGTGGAACTTCCGATCAATCAGCAGCAGGGTTGTTTCTAGTGGGGTTAAGTATGCAAGCTCACTCTACACGAAATGGTACTAAATCTTCCCATCCATCCATTTTGTGCAGAGAGTGTGTAGTGAAGGGCCCTAGCTAGAGAAGTAAGATGAGTAGAAATTCTACTCATGCTTCAACACTGAGCGGGATAAAAGCATGTAATTTTAATCAAACTCATTGTGCTTATATCTTGCAGCCTTCTGGGCTCTGAAACAGCATGCTATTATCCAGCCCTATCTCTAGTCCTTGGCACTAGAGTGGCAGGAACAGACTGGCACGGCTGGGTACAAAAGAGAGAGAGGAGGAGAGGGAAAGAAAGAGAAAGAGAAAGCGAGAGAGAGAGAGGGAGGAGGGGGGCACCCAGGGACCGCCCTGGCGCAGCATAGGAGCGCACCAACACCCTTCCACCCCACCCTCTCCCTCCGTTTATCTGGCCCCGTGGGACCGGGACCCACCACAGTCTCTTTGACCTCTTAGCTCTCTGCTCTCCCAGGCAGAACACAATGGGTCGACAGGGAGGAGACAAGTAGCATGAGACCTGGAGAGACCAGACCAGCCAATATCCCACACTAGCCACTGTGTCAAGACGCACTTCAAGAAGTAGGTATGTTGCTTTATCTTACTTTTGGAAATCTTTTGAAAATATGTTTTACAAAGGACTTTAATTGTAAAAATAACCATATGATTTTATTTTTTACAGGTGCTTCTCCCTTTGCAGCATAAGGGATAGGCGGATAAGAGTACCTTACAAATGCATCACCCTCGTGAGTCAAGGTTTGCTATCATACAACATTATTTCTGTTACTCTACTGTCATCCCTCTATTGAAACTAATACTAAAGCCTAGCTCACTGTCATTAACAGCATGTTCTGATCGACTAAACTGAGCTGCATACCTGCCAGAGGGGTGATTTTGTGTCAGTCTGGACACAGATGAGACACAGGGATGAGACACAAGCAGTGGCGGATTTAGGCATAGGCAACATGGGCAGCCGCCCAGGGTGGCATCTTGCCGAGCCGGCATGGGGCGCCTGCACAAAAAAAATAAAAAAATATTATGAATGGTGACATTTGCGCAATCGGTTTTCTATCGCTCATTTGCATGTCACGTCAATGATATCATGTCACTGTGTGGGACTGTGGGTCAATTAATCTTGTCGGAGTGGGCCCTATGATTCTAGTTTGTGAGCTAGGCAGGCTACTGCCTGGGAAGGTCTCCCACTCAGAAGTACGAGATGGGGAGGGGGCGGGGGTAGGTTGACCTCAGGTGTCCCCACTGGAAGTCCGAGGCAGGGGGAGCGGGAGAATCTATCAAATAGCGCACCTCTAACTTTGTACAGTACTAATGCAATTAGTTGTTTAATTTAGTTTGTGTGTTTCTTGTTTGAAGTGCAATAGTGTAATAATCAGGTTATCTTCTTTATAAGTGTGTTATTCTATTTGTGTATTGTGTGATATAGGATTTGTGCTATTTAGTTTTGTGTTTTTTTGTGTGTTTTTTGTTAAAAATAAATAGAATAGAAATATATATATATATATATACAAAAATAATACTCATAAGTATCAAAAACAAGTAACAAAGACAAATAGAAACAAATTGTAGTATATAAATACAAATAAAGAGAAGTGAATTATGACACTATTACCTAGTGTAATAATTTGATTATCTTTATTTGTATGTATGTTATACAATTTGTTTCTATTTGTCTATGTTACTTATTTTTTATATGAATGAGTCTTGTTTTTTGTATATATCTATTTATACAGTTTTAAATGTTATGATTATTTATTTGAGTTGTTCCAAATGTCTGAATAAAAATGACAGTTAGTGCAGAATGGTGCTTTTTTTGTGTGTTGGGGGGGACAGGGATGAGACAGGGAGATGAGACACAGGGATGAGACCGGGAGATGAGACACCGAGATGAGACACAGAGATGAGCAGGAAACCATAGTGGGACTTTAGGGACCCGACCAGAACATACCGGAAAAGGGAGGAGAGGACACACAAATAACTGGTAAAATCACAGACAGATGCCATGTAGGTCCAGATTTGTGACCTTGTGTTACAGTGAGTGTGAGTGAGATGGTAAGGGTAAAGATTTTCGCTTTGAAATTATGTCCGACTAGTTCTCTGAAACAATAGAAGCTGTCTTTGTATACTGGTTGGTTTGTGGATGTTGTTTTAGAGGAGTGACAGCCTTTAGGCCTGGATTCAATCAGATTGAGCGTTAACTAGCGCTAACCAGCGTTGGCCGGATCCATATAGCTGATGTTTTGACGGTGTTGGAGGTGTAACTGTGGTATGAGCTGACGAATCGGGGAGCGGCTGCTGTTGTGTGTCACAAACCACTCTCTTCCTTATTATCCCTCCTGCGTTAGTTCAAAACGGTACTAGACAGTGTAGGCTCTATCCATGGTAGAAATAATGACTCTCAAATGTCCATTAATGTGAGGCTAATGCATGTCTTGATGTGAATTTGGATGAGGGGATTGTAGCCTGTCAGTCTAATTTGAATGTTGAAACTTCATGGGATTGCATGGGATTTGTTGGATTATAGTCGGGTGTGGTTTTGTTGCGTCCAATGGCAGTGTCCACGATAGCCTTAACCGGCCTTAATGCACGGAGCTGCTTGTGGATTTGACAGCTCTAAACGCAGTTCCACCTCCGACCCCGCCAAAACAACCGCTATGCAGATGTCGACTAAAGCGGATCTGATTGAGTTTCTTAGGTTCTTTTAAAAAGTTGTGAAGCAGAAATCGTCACTGCAATGCTGGGTGTCTGTGGGTTGTTGCGGTTTAGTTCAGATATTTAACAGCAGTATTTTCTGTAAGAATCACTGCTTACTAACTTTTTCTGTGTTGGAGCCCTTAATAAGCAACAACAACAAAAAACTCTCACAGACTAACTGTTCACCTTTAAATTGGATACAAAATTAGATTTAAAAAACTCAACCAATGTGAGCTTTCTAACAACGAGCCAATGAGTGAAGGTCCAGGACAAGTTAGTGCTTCATGTGTCGGTGACATTTGAAGGTTGAAGGTATGGTCGATGGAGGCTGACAGGAGGATGTAGAGGAAGGGTGGAGGAGATGTCCTGCTTAGAGAGAGAGAGAGAGATCTCTCCCCTGACTAGCACAGGATGTTAGGGAGGGGGGAGAGTGTTCCGCAGGGGAAAGAGATGGGTGGGGGGGTCAGAAAGAGGGGGTTGATTGAGGGCCCTGTCCCACAAAGGACCCACTCCTACTGGAGATGAGACCAGGAAAAAAGAGCAGAGCCTGAGCGAAGGCCCCAAAACTCTGCTGGCCCAGGAGATTCTCTGGGGCTCTCCAAGTGTTGTAGCCCTTATTCTGAGTTTCTCATTCTTTCGCTCTTTCTCTACCACTTCCCAGTCCATCCCTTTCTCTATTACCCTTTCACAATCAATTATTTTGTGCATGAAAACAAAATATGGGAGCATATGCAGTTTGGTTTCCTCAGTTTTGTGTTGTGTTGTCACCCATAGAGATACCGTACCAATGTTTCAACTACCTTGTATTTTAATGCTCATAGGCCAATGGTAATATGTATTAGTTTGTGTTTGTGTGTAGGGCTCGCATGATTTAAGTCTGTGAAGCCATGAGGTTCATCACTGTCTGTCAGCTGGAGGAGGCCAGAGGAACACTGTGGGCACATTGGGTTGAGCTAGTGATGGTAATCATTTGACATTGTCACTCATACCAGAAAAATAACTGGTACATTTACAGTTGTAAATAGCTGTATTATGTAATGATTTACTCTGTTAATTACTTTACCAGGTAGGTTGACTTCGAACACATCTGTTACAGCAACAATATTGCAATGCATTAAAAATACAATAACTCCAATTGTCTTCCAGATTTGTTTTGAATTAGGTCTAAGTTTAGCATTTTGGAAATTGTGACATTAACAAATAATTGACCTATATGAAATGGAATTTGGAATATGATAATAACTGGGTTTGGTGATGTGCTGTTGGCTTTACACTAAATAATAAAATGTCAACACTGAAAAATAAAAATAAATGTTCTTGTCATTTTTTCTTATGTTGTCAGTATTGCAAACTTGGGTAGCTACGCATCACGCCCATTGCATGGTATACCATCTATCCAGGGTATATAAACCTGTCCCCGCATTGCATCTGTTTGCCTGCCATCTGAACACTTAAACATCTGCGATGTTCTTTGGTATTTCCGATAGAAGATCATTTCCCTGTCGATGTCCAGTGCTGAAGGGTACTTTAATATGAAACCACAAAAACAATTGAATAGAAGGAAGCGCTGGTCACTGACTTTGTCCTTCCCAGAAGGCAACTTCCCTTCGACGCCTCAACTCATCTGAATCCAGCAGACGCGTTAAACCGTTACAACTTGTAGACTAAAATGGATACTTTGTTTTTCATTATCTTAATACTCTTTCGATGCTCTTCGACAAGTAAGTAGTCTGTCTTTTAAAGTGTGAAGAGGTCAGTTAATTAACTTGCTGATTATTAGAGTAGTATAATAACCACATTTATTGTGCGTGAAGATAGTCAACAACGGAAACTTTAGTTCATCCTTGTCTATACTGGGAAAGGTCAGTCAGTGAACGAATTTTTTGATTGAGGTTATTCCAAATATTATGACAAAAGTAGGTTATCTCACTGTAACAATAAAGAGTTCATTCTTTGTCAAAGAAAATCTTTATTTTACCTCATATTGACCATGATCGTATTTAACGGACAGCTTTAGCCTAATAACGTTACATTCACTCAGGTGTGAGATGAGGGATTATTCGTTAATAACAATAACGTAAATTTTACCTATTTTATTCAGCTACAACCAAAGAAAAGTACTAGTTGTAATCGAATAAAACTGTTGCCTTTTGAGAACTGATTTAACATAATCATGGGAAATGTTTAAAAACTATTTCTGTAAGCCTGTAGCTTTTTGTAGCCCGTAGGTATTTGAGCCTTATGCATTTCAAACATTACATTACTAAATTGCTATCAAAATGTTAATAATTTGGCACTAGGTCTTCAGCCTTTCGATGATTGTTAGTCCCCCACTATTGACCATCTCTTTGTATCTCCCATTTAGACGGTTTCCTTATTGCACACACACCAAAGAAACTGTGCCTGTCAACCCACAAAACGACTGTGATCCTCGGCAGATGCAATGTCACCAGTCCCTATCAACAATGGGAATGGACGAAAGATATGAAGTTGCATCACACACAATCAGCCAAGTGTCTCTGGGCCAACCCGAGCAGTGCAATACCTCGGCACGCGCGCCTGGCCACGATCAGCGACTGTGACAGCGCACCTGCTTGGAAATGCTACGACAAACGAGGAACTTTCGGGTTAGCGGAGAAGCCCATGTACCTGAAGAAACAAGGTATACGGGTTGTGATCCGAGGGGACCAGAAGTATTCCAACTGGACTAAGTATGAGGAAATCTACTCTGGAGGGAGACAGGTGCTTACCCATTTATGTCCGCGTAAAGGTGAGTGGTCTACTGAGGAATTGGGCTGCATGTCTTCTGTTAGTTTGCATTCAGATAATAATATATTTCTGTGCATTCAACTACCATACATCAATTATAAGTAGGCATGCCTATATAGTAGCCTTGAACTTTATGGATATTTTGTCTTTCCTCCTCTGAAGTTTGATAAGGCCCAACTACAGAATTAGTAGCCAACAGTATCTCTACATGGACCCAACAAACTCGTTATGACATAATTTACCTAGTTTACAGAAATACAACGGATTGTCATTTTAAAAAAAGCAGAATTATCAGACAGATAAGATCTGTATCGAAATTACTTGCACCATGTCGACTTTGGAGTTGTCTGACATTCGTATGGTATGAATGCTTGAGGAAAGCAGAGGATGACACTCTTGATACTGACTTTCCTGCACATTGTTGTCAAGTGTTTTATCAGCCCACTCACTCAGTCAGGAAAAACGTCAGCAGTGTTCTTCCTGTGAACTTAATGGCCATACAAGGGACATAGAAGAGGCTATCAATTTCACACTTGAAAAAAAAAAAAACTACACATGCTACAATGTAAGCCTAACTGGTATTGTTTAATGTTCATTTACAGTAAAAGTTTATTCAGGCCACCTGTTATCACATATAATAAAATGGTAACACTTAATTTTTTTGATAGTCCATCTGTAGATGATCTACAGACAATCAAACATTTCAACTAACTATCTACTAACCCTAACCCTTATCCTAATCCGAAACTCCTTACCCTAACGCTAGTCCTAATCCTAACCCTTATCCTAACCCGAAACCCCTTACCCTAACGCTAACCCTAACCCTTATCCTAACCCGAAACTCATTCCTTACCCTAACGCTAGCCCTAACCCTAACCCTTATCCTAACCCGAAACTCAACCCTTACCCTAACGCTAGCCCTAACCCTAACCCTTATCCTAACCCGAAACTCAACCCTTACCCTAATGCTAGCCATAACCCTAACCCTTATCCTACCCCGAAACTCAACCATTACCCTAACGCTAGCCCTAACCCTAACCCTTATCCTAACCCGAAACTCAACCATTACCCTAACGCTAGCCATAACTTCAACTTTAACCCTTACCCTAACGCTAGCCATAACCCTAACCCTTATCCTAACCCGAAACTCAACCCTTACCCTAACCCTTACCTTAACCATAACATTAGCAAGCAGTTGCTTATAAACATAGTCAGTTGCTTATCAACAGATAACAGATAATATGCTGTACAGCATCTACAGATGGACTATCCAAATAAAGTGTGACCAATAAAACCAATACCCAGCTATTTATTTCACATAATTTAACTTTTTTGTTAAAAAGATGAATAACATGACAATAAACCATCTATTACCATGTTATTAACATGTTGATAAGGCGTTGTGAGCATGCAGTGTGTTTCTTTTAAGAGGAAACACCCACATCAAAACACAGCGGTGTCTGGAACTTAGGGTCAAATTCTTTAATTTCCCATTTAAGAACACTTGGGCTAGGTTAGAGTTATTACTTATGGAACACATACAGTATCTTGAAATTATTTCAATGTTATCCAATCATATTACAATCATGTGTATAAGTCTAGTCACAATAACCCCTCTTTCTTCTAGGTTCCACCACCACCACCATCTCAACCTCAACCCCCACAATGTGTTCATCCAAACACCAACCTTTGGCATACACCCACGCCATCAGAACAGCCCCTATAACAATAATAAACACACACTCCTTGTCAAACACTATGAGGACCCATAGTAGGACCACCAGGCAGATCTCTACATTAAGAGTCCCGGTCACATCGACCAATAGGGTGGCGACATATAAGTCTGTGGTGGCGACTCACACTAATGACATCGTCAAGCCTCGGACAAGAAGGACGGCCACGATGGGTCTCATTCCAAGTTCCATCTCAACGGCCGTCACAACATCCGGGGCAGTTCTCAACCACAGCCATGATGTTCTCTCGTCCAGTCCTGCTTTGTCCACAACTGACTCTGCCATGGACCAAACGGTGAGTGCTGCCACCGAAAATGCCCTCCTCGACTCGAGGAACGAAGCCAAGACTCCATCAGTAAACCAACCAACTTCCAGTTCCACCACACCTAATGTAGATGAGATGGTGTCAACTGCAGCTACCACTATGACTGTGGTTTCCTCTACAATTTCCTCAGTGCCCAACACAAGTTCTAAAACAGACTCAGCAGCTACTTCTACGGTAGTGGTCGTTACCTCTGATGCTAAAGTCACAACTTCTGCTGCTTTATCTATCTCGTCCTCTGTTTCAACCACTAAATCTGATGCTACCATCACACCTACCAGTACCACAGCATTTCCCACAACTAGGAAAGTACCCCCAAGAAAGTTTGTGGTTCCATCTACAACCAAAACCACAACTGTGCCGACTACAACAACCACTGCCCCTACAACTCCTACTGTTGTCAGAACAACAAAGACTACAGCCAAATTCACAAGGAAAGTAGCCCCACCCAATGCTGCCACAGCCCCACCCACAACATTTTCAACTCAGCTCACAACATCCTCAATTTCACCCACAACCTTTTCAACAGTAAAGACTATAGCAAAACCCACAATGAAAATAGCCCCGCCCACAACCTCTACAGCCTCACCTACTGCCTCTTCAACTCCACCCAATACCACTCCAATCACATCTACAACAGCCCCACCCACAACCTATACCACACTGCCCATAATGAAAACAAACCCACCTACAACTACCACAACCACATCCACAACTACTACAGCTCCACCCAGAAGTACCACAACCACATCCACAACTACTACAGCTCCACCCAGAAGTACCACAACCACATCCACAACTACTACAGCTCCACCCAGAAGTACCACAACCACATCCACAACTACTACAGCTCCACCCAGAAGTACCACAACCACATCCACAACTACCACAACCACACCCACACCAACTACAGCTCCAACAACAACTACTACAGTACCAACTACAACCACAGAGTTGACCTCCATCCCACAGGTGCGTGATGATGACAGTCACTTGAAATTAACATTTCAATCGATTTTGAATTTGTGAAATTCCATAAAGAATGCTCAAAATCATATTTGCATGCATATTTGTACAAGGGACGTTAAAGGCAGTGAAGCTTGGAACAGACCTTCTGAAAGAAGGGCTATAGTAATGGCAAATAGTAATATAGAATATATTAGTCATATTCAAATAGTCTTTCAACAGAGAAAATTCTGCAATCACAATAGTAGGCTATGAATTACACCCATGCCATGCCCTTTTAACCTACTGTATCCTATGGGTGTTAGTTTAAGTGGACCTAAAGTTCTTCAGACAGAGAAGGCAGAGAGGCAGGCAGGCAGGAAGGAAAGTAGGGTGGGGTATCACGGGGAGAGAAGGAGGCTGCTCAAGGTGCTGCTGTCCAGACTCAAGTGAAAGTTAAGGCTGTGAGCAAGTAGACAGACTATTTGATAGGAACTTAGGCTACTGTAGGTGTTAGAAAAAGTGTATATAGAGGGCGGAAGTAGATGCTGATATGGAATCAATTTCCTGAGCAGTCTGTCTACCTGACGCCGGTGATGGTGCAGCCTGAGCATTGAGGAAGGGTGTAGGAAAATAATGTGGACTAGAGATTGAAAGTGACGAGATGGTAGCGTGGGAAGAGACTGTGCGTGGTCTACATTGCACAGATTTTGGGCAACCACAAAATCACAACGAGATGCCATGCTTGGTTAGGCACGTGCCACCCCTGTAGCCGCCTCCAACATGCCATTGTGAAATTCAGAAAATAAATATACATTGTTATTTTATGGACCGATTATGACAACCAATGTTGGAATATATTTTATTTTTTGAATATTATTTATTGACCTAACGGATTTAAATCAACGACCGCAATGTTCAGATGTGCAACTATTATTTTGATCGTTTGTTTATGGTGGTGTTGTGTCGAGGTGAGTCATGGTTAAAGTCAATTTAACCTTGATTATTTTCCACTTGTTGCCTACTGTTGCTTAGCCTATCTTTTGGTTACATGTTGCCACTTTTTTGTTCATTTCAGGCCGAGACCACTAATGCTGTCAAATGTTCAGTCAACCTGACAGAGACCAGCGCCAGGACGGATTCTATTGCACTCAAATTAATAACAACAGGAGAAGCTTGTAATTTCACCGTGTTTTATGAGAATAGTCGTTCCGATATAACGGATTGTGATCAATATGGGGAGTATAGTAATGTGTATATCTGCGATATAAGGGATTTAGAACCTGGGACGTTACACCACTTTGAAGTGATATCGAAGACTGATGGAGAGAGGAGAAACGTATCAGTGCGAACAGGTAAGCTAAGTGTTATAAACCAAAATTCGTTTCTGTTATATTTTAACCTATTTAATGTTATTTTATTCTAAATGTATTTTAGACTGTTAAATTGACTTTAATTAATCTTAAACGTCCTACAATATCAGAACCCCCCCCCCCTCCTCCCCCAGTATCATGCACTATATATGTTTTCTGTTGATTTTACTCTATTTCTATTGTTGATCATGATATTCGAATGATTATATTTCGTTAAAGATTAAGTTTTACACCTGATTAATTCAAAGATATAGAATTTGGCAGTCAGAACCACTTCAAACAGTTAGTAGTGGCATGACTCCTCTGATAGCATAAACTCGCCATCATTAAATATATCTAACACATATGATATCTTATTAGGACATCTTCGGTTCTAATGTATTGTAAACATCTAATTTATTCCAACAGCTCCTTTTGGTTGTCTTTCTGTTGGTGTTTTATTGCACAAAAGTTGATACTTAAATTGTATGTAGCAACATTTAGAATTTAGCTTTCATATAATTTTACTGTAATATTTGATGTATTGGGAAATGGCTTGAAATGTTATATGTTCATTCATATCCTTTTGTATTATTTGATTTATGCTTACAGTGGTCGAGCCTTTGTTCTGCCCAGTATTGAACCATGTTGCACTGAATAGATTCTGTGCATCGCTTTGATAATGAAGAGCATGGAGAATAGAGAACTCTTGTGCCAACACCGCTGAAGTCCAGTACACTTTATCCTTTGTAAAATCCTTTGAACATTGTCAAGGCCACAACCTTAGAATGTCCTGCCAAGAACTTGGAGCCAGAGAACCCCTCTGGTCATTGGTCTCACAGCTCTAGATTAGAACCAGGGAAGTTCTGGAACACACTGCTGCTCCAATCACCTAAGGTTGTAACAGTAGAGGTCAGTAACAATGCAGAGCATCTAATCTTAAGTGTTTGTTTCCAGACAGATCTCCTTCTCCCCAGAGCCACTTCCCGCCAAGCATTGTTTCTTTGTACTAACGGATACAGGAGGCCTCCATGTTTTGTTTTCACGGGACAAATAGATTAGACTACAGTGTACTCCAGAACTTTGCATTCAAAGTGTGGCCGAGATTTCTTTTCTTGGGTCTTTGTGTGTGGACCTTGAAATTTCCATTTTTGACAGTAGCCTACGAAGGATGAAATCCTCAAGATTAACAGATCAGTGGTTGCCAAATCACTTGGACTTTATCCAGTATTTTTTTATTTTAATATTTACAGATACAATGTAGTTACTGTGTAATACAGTAGTGGTCTTGTAAAGGGCCCCAGTGTGGCTCTAGGATTGGACGGACAATGTCCTTGGGGTTTTGCTGATTAGCCAATGTGATTCCTGGGGTTGCTCTGAAGGGCCCTCAGAGGGGAAGCATTATGAAGAAAGGGTCAAAGTTAATTGCTGAGCTGTGGGGGGCACCTCTTACCCTGTTCTGCTCCTCTCTTTCCATTTGGTCTTTGTTTTTGTCGTTTCCTGTCAAGGCTCGCTCTCTCGCTCAAGACGCACGCAGGTCTCCCAGCGAATTGCCACATTCTTTATAGAACCAAAACAATCTTATCGCTCTGCTCCATCGCAGGCAGTCACCACTGGCTTTCAGTGAAGCACAAAGACAGGATACAGATATTCTTCATTAACTTTTCTCCTAGTTGTGTAATATCAAGATGTTTAATTGAGGTTATATAATATCGGCAAGATGCTGGCCCCTTGGCCACTTGTTTAAAGGATGTCTTTGTTGTCTATCATATTATTTATAGCAAAAATACTAACACATTCTCTCTGTCTTTCTCTCCTTCCTCTCTCTCTTTCTTTCACTCTCTCTCTCTCTCTCTCTCTCTCTCTCTCTCTCTCTCTCTCTCTCTCTCTCTCTCTCTCTCTCTCTCTCTCTCTCTCTCCTTCCCCCAGATCCGGTTAGTCCATCCAGGTTGGACGTCCTACCAGACCAGAGTCCTAGTCAGGGTAATGGTGGCTCTCCAGGCCTGCATGTATCCTGGCCTCGCTCTCGCGGGCTGGTCGACTGGTATGAGCTCACACTACAGGACACTAAAACAGGAGCGACCCGCAATACTCGCATCATGGGCACTGCCGTCCCTCAGTCAGGCTTTACCGCCCTCACCCCTGGCACCCTCTATGGCCTCAGCCTGGTGGCAATAGCTGGGAATAAAACTGCCACGCCAGTGATGGCCACTGCAACCACAGGTGAGGGACCATCTTGCTGTTGTTATGTGGTTTCACTGGTCCTCTATTTGCATGTAATTTTCAGGTCTTCTACACCCAATGTGCTGTCCACCTGATATTTATGATGAACAAATTGTGTACGATATTCTACTGTCTGCTCTACTGCCATTCTACCATACCCCTATTCCTATACTCACTTCAGTACCTCCATGTTTGTTGGACTTGGATAACATAGAAATCCCTGATCTACTTTGTTACTTTGTTAGACATCAACAAGCTGTTCACTGGCATTGACCACTTTGTATTTTTCCCCCAGCTCCCTCAGCCATCAGCGGCCTCCAGCTCTTGGCCTCCTCCAACAGCCTGGGTGTTTCTTGGCAGCCCGGCCCAGGCAGGAGAGAGCGTTTCAGAGTGCTGCTGAGGGAGCAGCAGGGCAGCCTGGTCAGGAACGTCACCCTGAAGAGTAGCGTCACCTCCCACATTCTTAATGACCTGTTGCCTGGGACACTGTACACTGTCACTGTGGTGACTGAGGCTGGCGGCCTTCAGAACGCTGTCTACAAACAAGCAGTCACAGGTATGGTAGCAGTCACAGAGGAAATGTGTCATGCTAGTTATGTTTGGGAGGTAAGGTAGCAGTCACAAAGGAAATGTGTCATGCCTGTTCTGTTTTGGTGGTAAGGTAACAATCACAGAGGAAATGTCATGCTAGTTCTGTTTGGGGGATAAGGTAACAGTGGTGACAGTCCTCACAGATATTATGGTAGGGACTCTGAAATTCACCTGTTGGAATAGTAAGACTGATACTATTTTTGGTTGAATTGTTCACCCATCCAACCACTAACCAAGTCTACTCCTGCTTAGCTTTTGTTATCCAGCAAAGAGGAGTAGAGTCCTAGGGCTTCAATGTTCAATATAGGTTCAGGGTGGAATGTTTCTCACACATTTATCTGGCTTAGTTTGCAGGGCTTTGTTTAACTTTCCAACACTGCACCCATCTCTTTATACAGTCACTACCACCACCATGGCCATGCTCTCTGTCTGTCGTTGTTTCCAAGATATTTTAGGCTTCTCTATCCCACCCTTCCCTTCCTCTGTCTGCAGCTGGCTTGCCAATCAAGGCCTTCCTTCCCCTCCCAACCCACCATACAAATACGGCTAGCCAGTAATACACTGCACAGCCACTGAACACAATGCTAGAATTTTTTTTTTATGGTCCTTCGAGTTGGACAGGAACAATTGTCCTGGAAAGGTGTCAGTGTCTAAAAAGACCTGCTGTCACCTCCCTCTAATACATCCCTCTCAATCAACTTCAGAAACGGAATAAAAAAGTCCCTCTTTTCAGGTTTCTGAAACTCCCGCTTAAATGGAAATGGCTAAGAGGGATGTGTAGCCCATCAGTCAGCAGTGCTCCCACTAGACCAGACTCTGACACGTTGTTTTTCTTCCCCTAGTCCCCGCGGCGGTGTCAGACCTCCTCTTGGAGAACAACGGCAGTCTGGACTCATTGAGGGCCTCCTGGGTCACAGCTATGGGCAGCGTGGACACATACCTGGTCTCCCTTGCAACCCTGGGTTCATCCGATCAGGACAGGATGCTGCCACCCAATGCCACAGAGGTGGTCTTCAGCGGCCTGACCCCTGGACGATCCTATCAGTTGTCTATGAGGTCAAAGGTCGGAGAGCAGATGACTGAGGCTGTGACCATGGGCAGAACTGGTAAATTATTCTGGAGGGTCAATGTCACACCTTAGATTAAGTTTATGCCTATCTAGTTCCATATCAAAACTGTTTTAAGTGAAAAATTAGGGCTGTCAAAAGCCACAAAAGCCAGGAAATACTAATGTGCACCACAATCCTTAACTTCACCTATGCATCTTCAATGAAGATCTGGCTGCATGAACACCTCCATTAACCTCTCTCTCCATTCTCCCTTTACAATGCCTCCTCTATCCCTCCTCCCTTTACACTGCCTCCTCTCTCCCTCCTCCCTTTACACTGCCTCCTCTCTCTCTCCTCCCTTTGCACTGCCTCCTCTATCCCTCCTCCCTTTACACTGCCTCCTCTATCCCTCCTCCCTTTACACTGCCTCCTCTCTCCCTCCTCCCGTTACACTGCCTCCTCTCTCCCTCCTCCCTTTACACTGCCTCCTCTCTCCCTTCTCCCTTTACACTGCCTCCTCTCTCCCTCCTCCCTTTACACTGCCTCCTCTCTCCCTCCTCCCTTTACACTGCCTCCTCTCTCCCTTCTCCCTTTACACTGCCTCCTCTCTCCCTCCTCCCTTTACACTGCCTCCTCTCTCCCTCCTCCCTTTACACTGCCTCCTCTCTCCCTTCTCCCTTTACACTGCCTCCTCTCTCCCTCCTCCCTTTACACTGCCTCCTCTCTCCCTCCTCCCTTTGCACTGCCTCCTCTCTCCCTTCTCCCTTTACACTGCCTCCTCTCTCCCTCCTCCCGTTACACTGCCTCCTCTCTCCCTCCTCCCTTTACACTGCCTCCTCTCTCCCTCCTCCCGTTACACTGCCTCCTCTCTCCCTCCTCCCTTTACACTGCTTCCTCTCTCCCTCCTCCCTTTACACTGCCTCCTCTCTCCCTCCTCCCGTTACACTGCCTCCTCTCTCCCTCCTCCCTTTACACTGCCTCCTCTCTCCCTCCTCCCTTTGCACTGCCTCCTCTCTCCCTTCTCCCTTTACACTGCCTCCTCTCTCCCTCCTCCCTTTACACTGCCTCCTCTCTCCCTCCTCCCTTTACACTGCCTCCTCTCTCCCTCCTCCCTTTACACTGCCTCCTCTCTCCCTCCTCCCTTTACACTGCCTCCTCTCTCCCTCCTCCCTTTACACTGCCTCCTCTCTCCCTCCTCCCTTTACACTGCCTCCTCTCTCCCTCCTCCCGTTACACTGCCTCCTCTCTCCCTCCTCCCTTTACACTGCCTCCTCTCTCCCTCCTCCCTTTACACTGCCTCCTCTCTCCCTCCTCCCTTTACACTGCCTCCTCTCTCCCTCCTCCCTTTACACTGCCTCCTCCCTCCTCCCTTTACACTGCCTCCTCTCTCCCTCCTCCCTTTACACTGCCTCCTCTCTCCCTCCTCCCGTTACACTGCCTCCTCTCTCCCTCCTCCCTTTACACTGCCTCCTCTCTCCCTCCTCCCTTTACACTGCCTCCTCTCTCCCTCCTCCCTTTACACTGCCTCCTCTCTCCCTCCTCCCTTTACACTGCCTCCTCTCTCCCTCCTCCCTTTACACTGCCTCCTCCCTCCTCCCTTTACACTGCCTCCTCTCTCCCTCCTCCCTTTACACTGCCTCCTCTCTCCCTCCTCCCTTTACACTGCCTCCTCTCTCCCTCCTCCCGTTACACTGCCTCCTCTCTCCCTCCTCCCTTTACACTGCCTCCTCTCTCCCTCCTCCCTTTACACTGCCTCCTCTCTCCCTCCTCCCTTTACACTGCCTCCTCTCTCCCTCCTCCCTTTACACTGCCTCCTCTCTCCCTCCTCCCTTTACACTGCCTCCTCTCTCCCTCCTCCCGTTACACTGCCTCCTCTCTCCCTCCTCCCTTTACACTGCCTCCTCTCTCCCTCCTCCCTTTACACTGCCTCCTCTCTCCCTCCTCCCTTTACACTGCCTCCTCTCTCCCTCCTCCCTTTACACTGCCTCCTCTCTCCCTCCTCCCTTTACACTGCCTCCTCTCTCCCTCCTCCCTTTACACTGCCTCCTCTCTCCCTCCTCCCTTTACACTGCCTCCTCTCTCCCTCCTCCCTTTACACTGCCTCCTCCCTCCTCCCTTTACACTGCCTCCTCTCTCCCTCCTCCCTTTACACTGCCTCCTCTCTCCCTCCTCCCTTTACACTGCCTCCTCTCTCCCTCCTCCCGTTACACTGCCTCCTCTCTCCCTCCTCCCTTTACACTGCCTCCTCTCTCCCTCCTCCCTTTACACTGCCTCCTCTCTCCCTCCTCCCTTTACACTGCCTCCTCTCTCCCTCCTCCCTTTACACTGCCTCCTCTCTCCCTCCTCCCTTTACACTGCCTCCTCTCTCCTCCTCCCTTTACACTGCCTCCTCCCTCCTCCCTTTACACTGCCTCCTCTCTCCCTCCTCCCTTTACACTGCCTCCTCTCTCCCTCCTCCCGTTACACTGCCTCCTCTCTCCCTCCTCCCTTTACACTGCCTCCTCTCTCCCTCCTCCCTTTACACTGCCTCCTCTCTCCCTCCTCCCTTTACACTGCCTCCTCTCTCCCTCCTCCCTTTACACTGCCTCCTCTCTCCTCCCTTTACACTGCCTCCTCTCTCCCTTCCCCAGTGCCAGACAAGGTGTCTCAATTGACCATGGTGGGCCTCAGTGATGGCAGCACTCTGAAGATGACATGGTCACCGCCTAGAGGGGAATGGGAGAACTACCGCATCCTGCTAATGAATGCCACAGTGGCTCTGGTCAATGAGACACTAAGCAGGCCAGTGAGACAGTACTCCTTCTCTGGGGCTTCCCTGGGGCTGGTGCCTGGCAGGCTTTACACAGCTCAGATCATGGTGGAGGCTGGCCCGTTTGGCAACATTGCTCACTGCCAAGGAATGCTAGGTAAGTTACATTACAAATATTTTGATGCTAAGCTTGGTGTATATGTGGAATGTTTATGGGTCAAATTATATCGAAACCATGTAGGATGGCTCTTAAAATGAAATTGTCATCAAATTGGCTCCTGAAGTTTATTATTTTTTGCCCTCTCTCTCTCTTTACTTGTTCACATCTCCTTCCCCCCTTCTCCCTCACCCCCCCTTTCCTTCCCCCTTCTCCCCCCTTTACTTATTTACTAATTCTCTCCCTCTCTCTCAGCACCTCGGCCTGTCCAGCAGCTGATCGTCTGTCACAGTGATGAGACGTCTCTGAGCGTGCTGTGGTCTCTCCCGGTAGGGGAGTGGGACGGGTACACTGTGGTCCTGAGACAGGGGAACACTGTCGTGTCCCAGAGGACACTGTCCCGTGACACCAGGGAGTGCACCTTCAATGTCCTCACACCCGGACGCCAGTACGCCATCGCTGTCACGACCAACAGTGGGGGCCTAAACAGCTCGACTTCAGTGATTGGACGAACCAGTGAGTCACGGTTCCAAAGGGACATGAATAATGATGTTTTTCCCCCCAGTATGGTTATGTTCTAGACTAGACACTAGAACTCTCAAACTCAACTCTGGACCTCAAAGTCAATTCCACAGCGTTTTGTCTTTCTTTCTTTTTCTTTTTTTCTTTATTTAACTAGGCAAGCCAGTTAAGAACAAAATCTTGTTACAATGACGGCCTACCCCGGCCAAACCCTAGCCCGGATGACGCTGGGCCAATTGTGCGCCGCCCTATGGGACTCCCAATCACGGCCAGTTGTGATACAGCCTGGAATTGAACCAGGGTCTCTATGGGTGGCAGGTAGCCTAGTGGTTAGAGCGTTGGGCCAGTAAACGGAAGGTTAGGTTGCTGGATCGAATCCCCGTGCTGACAAGGTCAAATCTGTCGTTCTGCCCCTGAGCAAGGCAGTTAACCCACTGTTCCCCTGGCGCCGAAGACGTGGATGACCATTAAGGCAGCCCCCTGCACCTGATTCAGAGGGATTGGGTTAAATGCAGAAGACACATTTCAGTTGAATACTTTCAGTTGGACCACTGACTAGGTATCCCCTTTTCCCCTAGTGACGCCTCTAGCACTGAGATGCCTTACACTGCTGTGCCACTCGGGAGCCCGAATTGTTGCTCTCTAATCAGGGACTGGTTTAGACCTGGGACCAGGTGAATGCAATTAATTATCAGGTAGAACAGAAAACCAGCAGGCTCCAGACCTCGTAGGGTAAGAGTTGAAAATGTTTGCACTACAACATTGCTCCATATATGTTTTATAGTCATATACTGTAACAGAGTTGTTGTAGTCATATAATAATGAGCTTTCCCCCATTGACAGAACTGATGCTGTGTCTCTGACTCAATGACTCTTTATGATCTCAATTTCTCTGTAATGTCTCACATCTCTGATGGCCTCTCTATCTCTCTCTCTCTACTCCCAGCCCCAGCGCAGGTGACCAGTCTGCGTGTGACCAACAGTGGCAGCACAGACAGCCTCCAGACACAGTGGGAGCGGGCAGCCGGAGAGCTGGACTCATACCATGTGCTGCTCATCCACGACAGCAGCGTGATCAAGAACGAGAGCGCCCCAGCCCACACCATGGCCTACAGCTTCCTGGCCCTGAAGCCTGGAGCCCTCTACAGGGTGGTAGTAACCACCATCAGAGCAGGACATGCCTCCAGGCAGAGCGTGGCAGAGGGACGCACAGGTAGACAACTTTATGATTACTGATATATGTAGCCTACTTTAAATATATAATGTTAAAATAGATACATTTTTAAATAATGTTTAGCTATCACACATGAATTCAGTTAAAGGGCACAGACAGTTTTAACTGTTTTTGTGTGACAAACACCAGTATGCAAAATAATGTATTTTATTATATTTAGGATATTATTCAGAACTCTTAGCTTTTATCTGATGCGACAGGAATTTCTAGGAACCACCGCCTCATGAATACTCAGGAAAGAAAAAGGTGTAGATTCACACGCAGAGCGTGGCAGGTGTTTATTAAGCCGTCGCAGAAGGCAGGAATCGTGGTCACAGGCTGGCAATGGTCAAACACAGGTAGGCAAACAGGCAGGTACATCAAAACTAAGACTGGACTGGTTCTCACAAACGAGCTAGGATAAGGCTTAGTAGAGTCAAAACGACCAATACCTCACAAAGGCACAAACAGAATGAACTGAACTAAATAAGGAGCTGATGAGACCTTGTGAGTAACTAACACAGGTGAAATCAATGAACAAAAATGAAAGATAGGGCTACGTTCAAGAACACAAAGAGACAGGGCTACGTTCAAGAACACAACGAAAAGAACACAAGGTTGACTAAGAAAATAAAAAGACAATTTTACACCGACTTTGCAGCAAACATGTCAAGGTCTTCCTTTCAAAGACTTCCCATCATGAACGGAAAAGGATGGTGGTCTTTTTTGTATTGTTGAATTCCAGCTACCTTAATCTGAGAACGTTTTAATTTAAATAAACAAAGAATATACAACAGAATATAAAGTTCTTAAAGATACTTCCAAACTGGGCACAATGGTGGGTTTTGGGCTCACTTAGAAATGTCCTTGTTTTGGAAAGAAAAGCACATCTTTTGTCCATTAAAATAACATAAAATTGATCAGAAATACAGTGTA
This sequence comes from Salvelinus namaycush, assembly GCF_016432855.1. Classification (NCBI taxonomy): domain Eukaryota; kingdom Metazoa; phylum Chordata; class Actinopteri; order Salmoniformes; family Salmonidae; genus Salvelinus; species Salvelinus namaycush. The sequence goes on from NC_052327.1 coordinate 36,277,898, forward strand.
GACATTGTTAATGTTGTAATTGACTATTGTAGCTGGAAACGTCAGATTTTTTATGGAATATCTACATAGGCGTACAGAGGCTCATTATCAGCAACCATCACTCCTGTGTTCCAATGGCACGTTATGTTAGCTAATCCAAGTTGATAATTTTTAAAGGCTAATTGATCATTAGAAAACACTTTTGCAATTATGTTAGCACAACTGAAAACTGTTATCCTGATTAAAGAAGCAATAAAACTGGCTTTCTTTAGACTAATTGAGTTTCTGGAGCATCAGCATTTGTGGGTTTGATTACAGGCTCAAAATGGCCAGAAACAAAGAACTTTATTCTGAAACTCGTCAGTCTATTCTTGTTCTGAGAAATGAATGCTATTCCATACGAGAAATTGCCAAGTATCTGAAGATCTCGTACAACGCTGTGTACTACTCCCTTCACAGAACAGCGCAAACTGTCTCTAACCAGAATAGAAAGAGGAGTGGGAGGCCCCGGTGCACAACTAAGCAAGAGAACAAGTACATTAGAGTGTCTAGTTTGAGAAACAGATGCCTCACAAGTCCGCTATTTTCTATTCCTGCTTTTGTATCTTTTTCTCAGCTTCAGCCAACCTTTTCTTCCCTTTCTATTCTCCTTGTCCAGGTTCTTTATCCTCTCCTGTTCTTTCTTTTTCTCTTCCTCCGGTTGAAGTTTCTACTCCTTTTCTTTTTATTTCTCCTCCTTCTCCAGGTTCTTTATTCTCTCCTTTTCTACTTCAAACCTAAGTTTCTCTTCCAGTTGTTGTTCCTTAATCTCATTCTCCATGATCTTCAATATCTCCTTTTCTCTTTTTTTCTCTTCTTCCAATTTACATTTCTCCTCCTTTTCTGTTTATTTCCTCTCCTTCTCCAGGTTCTTAATCCTCTCTTTCTCTTAGTTTTTTTCTTCCACCAACCTGAGTTTTTCCACCTTTTCTTTTCCTTCCTCAACTTCTCCAGGATCTTCATCCTCTCTTTTCCTTTCTTTATCTCTTTGTCAATTGTCTCCGCCAATCTTAAATCCCCTTCAGCCTTCAAATATATGATGTTGATGATGATGTTTCCAAAATGGCGTAGCAGTTCAGACGTCTTTGTCGTTGTCTTTGTCTTGTCGTGTCCCGTGTATATATCTTTTTTTCCCTTTGTATATATTTCATATATATTTTTTATATTTTTAACCCCAGTTTTAAAATATTCTCCTGCAACCCGCCTCACCCAATGTGGTATGGATCTGCTATTTTCTATACCTTAGAAACGGAACCCCCAACAGAAGCTAGCTAGCTAACTAGCTACTAGCTAGTAGTCAGTTAGCCACTGCTAACCTTAGCCCGGTCAACTCCTGCCAGTCTGCACAGCGCGATTCAACCCAGCGCATAACGGACTATTTGTTCTCCACATCTCCGGTTTCCTACAGCAAGCTCTGAACCTTTTCACCTTCATCGCAGCTAGCTAGCTGCTATCCGAGTGGCTACCCCCTGGCTAACGTCTCTGTCCCGAAGCAAGCACCAGTGAGCCTGGAACTAGCCTCGTGCTAGGCCCATCTCCCGGCTAGCTGAAGAGGTCCATCCGCCACTCCTTGGGCTACAATACATATTTTGCCAATTCGCCTGGATCCCTTTTACTGCAGACACAGAGCCCCGCCGATTCCATCACGACTGGTCTACCGATGTAATCCGCCCGAGGGGTTTCAACAGGCTCCTCCGTCGCGACATCCCCTGAAGGCCCATCCGCTAGCCTGCTATCCTGCTAGCTGCGGCCCGCTAGCTGTCTAGAGCATATCAGACTTTTAGCTGAAGAGGACAATCAGCCAATTTCTTGGGCTACAAAACCTATTTTGCCAATTGGCCTGGACCCTTTTACTGCCTACATGGAGCCCTGCCGATCCAACACGACTGGTCTGCTGATGTAACCGCCCGAGGGGGCTACAACAGACTTCTTCCGTCGCGACGTCACCCTAAGGCCCTTCTGTTAGCCCGCTAGCTGTCCGAATCGCCGTGTCTCCAGCTCACCTAGCTAGCCACTGGTCCCTATGATCACTCAGCTATGGATACCTCTCCCTAATGTCAATATGTCTTGTCCATTGCTGTTTTGGTTAGTGATTATTGTCTTATTTCACTGTAGAGCCTCCAGCCCTGTTCAATATGCCTTAGCTTACCCTTTTGTTTCACCTCCCACACATGCAGTGACCTCACCTGGTCTAAATGATGTCTCTAGAGACAAAACCTCTCTCATCGTCACTCAATGCCTAGGTTCACCTCCACTGTATTCACATCCTACCTGTACATTATGCCTTGAATCTATTCTTCTGCGCCCAGAAACCTGCTCCTTTTACTCTCTGTTCTGAACGCACTAGGCGACCAGTTCTTATAGCCTTTAGCCATACCCTTATCCTACTCCTCCTCTGTTTTTCTGGTGATGTAGAGGTTAATCCAGGCCCAGCAGCGCCTAGCTCCACTCCCATTCCCCAGGCGCTCTCATTTATTGACGTCTATAACCGTAAAAGCCTTGGTTTCATGCATGTTAACATTAGAAGCCTCCTCCCTAAGTTTGTTTTACACACAGCTTTAGCACACTCTGCCAACATGGATGTCCTAGCCATGTCTGAATCCTGGCTTAGGAAGGCCACCAAAAATCCTGAAATTTCCATCCCTAATGTAACGGTATTCGTCGTCTGAAGAAGAGGAATCATCGGACCAAAGCGCAACGTGGTAAGTGTTCATGCTTGTTTTATTAAAACTGAACACTATAACAAAAATAAACAAGAGAATAACCGAAACAGGTGAAAGGTGAAAGGAAAGGTAAGGTGAAAACACTAAACAGAAATTAACTACCCACAAAAACCATGTGGGAAAAAGGTACCTAAGTATGGTTCCCAATCAGAGACAACGATAGACACCTGTCCCTGATTGAGAACCATACCCGGCCAAAACAAAGAAATACAAAACATAGAAAAAAGAACACAGAATGCCCACCCAAATCACACCCTGACCAAACCAAAATAGAGACATAAAAAGCTCTCTACGGTCAGGGCGTGACACCTAACTATAACATTTCCGACAAGATAGAACTGCCAAAGGGGGCAGAGATAGCCTGCAGAGATAGCCTGCAGAGTTCTATCATACTATCAAGGTCTGTGCCCAAACAATTCCAGCTTCTACTTCAAAAATCCTCCTTTCCAGAAACAAGTCTCTCACCGTTGCCGCTTGTTATAGACCACCTTCTGCCCCCAGCTGTGCCCTGGACACCATATGTGAATTGATTGCCCCCCATCTATCTCCAGAGCTCGTACTGTTAGGTGACCTAAACTGGGACACCCCTTCCATCCTACAATCTAAGCTAGATGCCCTCAATCTCACACAAATTATCAATGAACCTACCAGGTACAACCCCAAATCCGTAAACACGAGCACCCTTATAGATATCATCCTGACCAACCTGCCCTCTAAATACACCTCTGCTGTCTTCAACCAGGATTTCAGCGATCACTGCCTCATTGCCTGCGTCCGTAATGGGTCTGCGGTCAAGCGACCACCCCTCATCACTGTCAAACACTCCCTAAAACATGCCTTTCTAATCGACCTGGCCCGGGTATTCTGGAAGGATATTGACCTCATTCCGTCAGTAGAGGATGCCTGGTATTCTTTAAAAGTGCTTTCCTCACCATCTTAAATAAGCATGCCCCGTTCAAAAATGTAGAACCAGGAACAGATATAGCTCTTGGTTCACTCCAGACCTGACTGCCCTTGACCAGCACAAAAACATCCTGTGGCGTACTGCATTAGCATCGAATAGCCCCCGCGATATGCAACTTTTCAGGGAAGCTAGGAACCAATATACACAGGCAGTTAGGAAAGCAAAGGCTAGCTTTTTCCAACAGAAATTTGCATCTTGTAGCACAAACTCCAAAAAGTTCTGGGACACTGTAAAGTCCATGGAGAATAAGAGCACCTCCTCCCAGCTGCCCACTGCACTGAGGCTAGGAAACACTGTCACCAGCGATAAATCCACGATAATTGAGAATTTCAATAAGCATTTTTCTACGGCTGGACATGCTTTCCACCTGGCTACCCCTTGCTCAAACCTCCCCCATTTCTCCTTCACCCAAATCCAGATAGCTGATGTTCTGAAAGAGTTGCAAAATCTGGACTCCTACAAGTCAGCTGGGCTAGACAATCTGGACCCTCTCTTTCTAGAATTATCTGCCGTAATTGTTGCAACCCCTATTACTAGCCTGTTCAACATCTCTTTCGTATCGTCTGAGATCCCTGAAGATTGGAAAGCTGCCACGGTCATCCCCCTCTTCAAAGGGGGAGAGACACTAGACCCAAACTGTTACAGACCTAAATCTATCCTACCCTGCCTTTCCAACACGGAACCCAAACTATCGTGCGCTATCGTGCATACATTTATTTTGTCCCCCTACACCAAACGCGATCACGACACGCAGGTTAAAATATCAAAACAAACTCTGACCCAATGACATTAATTTGGGGACAGATCGAAAAGCATTAAACATGTATGGCAATTTAGCTAGTTAACTTGCACTTGCTAGCGAATTTGTCCTATTTAGCTAGCTTGCTGTTGCTAGCTAATTTGTCCTGGGATATAAACATTGAGTTGTTATTTTACCTGAAATGCACAAGGTCCTCTACTCCGACAATTAATCCACCCATAAATGGCCAACCGAATCGTTTCTAGTCATCTCTCCTCCTTCCAGGCTTTTTCATCTTTGAACTTATATGGTGATCGCATCTACACTTTCATAGTATTACCACGACAACCGGCAAAACAGTTCGTCTTTCAATCACCCAATGTAAAGGAGTGCGTAACTGGCTGCAGGGAAGTCAGGCGCAGGAGAGCAGAAATGGGTAGCAAACGGAGCCCTTCATTGCGGCGAACAAAACACGGTACTCAGAAAACTAAACACACGCGGGTTACAATAACCCGGTGCAAACCAGCCTGGAGTACACATACATTTACATATAACAATTCCACACACAGACATGGGGGGAAACAGAGGGTTATATGCAAGACGAGTAATGAGGGAATGCAAACCAGGTGTGCGGGAAAACAAGACAAAACAAATGGAAAGTGAAAGGTGGATCGGCGATGGCTAGAAGACCGGTGACGTCGACCGCCGAACGCCACCCGAACAAGGAGAGGGACCGACCTCAGCGGAAGTCGTGACACCCACGTGGGTATAACCAATGAGGAGATGGCACGTGGGTACCTGCTTCTATAAACCAATGAGGAGATGGGAGAGGCAGGACTTGCAGCGCAATCTGCGTCAGAAATAGAAAGGAGTTCTATTTTAGCCCTTGGCAACGCAGACGCTCGTTTGCGCGTGCGAGCAGTGTGGGTGCAATAATTGAATAACATGGATTTCAAAATGTATTTTGCGACGCACGCGACGTGTACGGTCTGGTCAGCATGTTAGGTCTTTGAAAGCCAAGTTAACAAACAGATCACCGACCATTTCGAATCCCACTGTACGTTCTCCGCTATGCAATCTGGTTTCCGAGCTGGTCATGGGTGCACCTCAGCCACGCTTAAGGTCCTAAACGATATCATAACCGCCATCGATCAAAGACAATACTGTGCAGCCGTATTCATCGACCTGGCCAAGGCTTTCGACTCTGTCAATCGCCACATTCTTATCGGCAGACTCAAATGACTGCCTGGCCTGGTTTACCAACTACTTCTCAGACAGAGTTCAGTGTGTCAAATTGGAGGGCCTGTTTTCCGGACCTCTGGCAGTCTCTATAGGGGTGCCACAGGGTGGCACAGGGTGGTTCAATTCTCGGGCCGACTCTTTTCTCTGTATACATCAATGATGTCGCTCTTGCTGCTGGTGATTCTCTGATCCACCTCTACGCAGACGACACCATTCTGTATACTTCTGGCCCTTCTTTGGACACTGTGCTAACTAACCTCCAGACGAGCTTCAATGCCATACAACTCTCCTTCCGTGGCCTCCAACTGCTCTTAAATGCAAGTAAAACTAAATGCATGCTCTTCAACCGATCGCTGCCCACACCTGCCCGCCCATCCAGCATCCCTATTCTGGACAGTTCTATTCTGGACAGTTCTGAATATGTGGGCAATTACAAATATCTAGGTGTCTGGTTAGACTGTAAACTCTTCTTCCAGACTCACATTAAGCATCTCAAATCCAAAATTAAATCTAGAATCGGCTTCCTATTTCACAACCAAGCATCCTTCACTCATGCTGCCAAACAAACCCTCGTAAAACTGACTATCCTACCGATCCTTGACTTCGGCGATGTCATTTACAAAATAGCCTCCAACACTGATCAGCAAATTGGATGCACTATTATCACAGTGCCATCCGTTTTGTCACCAAAGCCCCATATACTACCCACCACTGCGACCTGTATGCTCTCGTTGGCTGGCCCTCGCTTCATATCCGTCGCCAGACCCACTGGCTCCAGGTCATCTATAAGTCTTTGCTTGGTATAGCCCCGTATTATCTCAGCTCACTGGTCACCATAGCAGCACCCACTTGTAGCACGTGCTCCAGCAGGTATATTTCACTGGTCACCCCCAAAGCCTATTCCTTCTTTGGCCGCCTTTCCTTCCAGTTCTCTGCTGCCAATGACTGGAACGAATTGCAAAAATCACTGAAGCTGGAGAGTCATATCTCCCTCACTAACTTTAAGCATCAGCTGTCAGAGCAGCTCACAGATCATTGCACCTGTACATAGCCCATCTGTAAATAACCCATCCAACTGCCTCATTCCCATATTGTTATTATTATTTTTCTTCCCCTTTGCACCCCAGTATCTCTACTTGCACATTCATCATCTTCTGCACATATATCACTCCAGTGTTTAATTGCTAAATTGTAATTACTAAGCTACTACCGCCTATTTATTGCCTTACCTCCCTAAACTTACCTCATTTGCACACTGTATGTATATTTTTTATATTGTGTTATTGACTGTACGTTTGTTTATTCCATGTGTAACTCTGTGTTGTTGTTTGTGTTGCACTGCTTTGCTTTATCTTGGCCAGGTCGCAGTTGTAAATGAGAACTTGTTCTCAACTGGCCTACATGGTTAAATAAATGTGAAATAAAAAAGTATCTCCATCCTATCCTTCTTCCTCTCCTCATCTATTGACTTTATCATATTTACCTTCTCCTGCTCTGTTTTCTGGATTGTATGTGCTGGAGACTCTGCAACATCTTCCATTTCCTCTCCATCTCATTTTCCACGTCCTCAAGTAACTCCACACTATCCTTTTCCCTCTCATCTTCTATTGTTTTCATCATCTCATCAATGTCCTTTTCCTGTCTCAAGGCTGGGTCTGAGGATCTGTCTGTTTAGAGCCTCCTATGAATAGCAGGTGGCAACAGCGGCGGGCATTTGGAGGAAGAGAGATCAGGAAACCAATGCGTTATAGGCATGGGAGGATCAACCAGTGGAGGAAGGACAGGAGAGTGTCCGTGAAGTCTCTGGCCAGATTGGAGGACACCTGAGCTGCCTGTCTGAGACACCTGACATGTAGACACAAGGGTGTTGGGCTTAGTGCTGGTGCTGTCCTGACATGGGCCTAGGCTGGCCAGTGGGAGGCACTGGAATGGGGAATTCCCAATTAGGTTTCAAGCAGTCTGAAGAGTCAATTCTTTCAACACCATTCTTGTTTTGTGGGATACGACAGCATTATGGTTAAACCATTTCCAGTTTTGTTAAATACCGTTACATGGCATAGGACTAATCAGCTGTTTGATTCATCTTGCACACTTTCGATTGTCCCAAAGTTTAATTCAGCAGTGTTGGATAAACTTTTTCCAATGTCAAATAAACATGACTTATCATTCAGTTATGTTTGAAATGTCATCTCACTGCCTCAAGGAACTCTCCCAGTCTCCTCAGCTCTGTCCAGAGTGTCTTGGTCTCCAAGTCCACCTTGTCCTCCAGCCTTCTAATGACCACACAGAGATGCTGGTTGTCATTCTCCTGCTTCCATTGGCTATTCTGCTGCAGCTCCTCATCCTTCTGCTGTTTCTTCTGGCCATCATGGTGTCCTGGTCACTCTTGAGGACTTTGATGGCCTTCCCCATTAGAGTTACCTTCTCTCTTAGGAGAACCTCATTCTGAGACTTCTTGGACTGCCTCTGAACAAGATTATCAATCAATCAATGCCAGTTATTTATAAAGCCCTTTTTACATCAGCAGATGTCACAAAGTGCTATATAGAAACCCAGCCTAAAACCCCAAACAGCAACAATGCAGATGTAGAAGCACGGTGGCTAGGAAAAATGTTTAATGTATGGAAGGAGAAGACCATGTTCAAAAGGAAAATAAAGAAACCATGCTTTAGTACCAAATATTGTAGCATAAAATTGCACAACAATGATGATGCTCAGAGCTTATAAAACGGATACATAATAAATAATTAAACCTAAAATAAGTTGCATAAAAAATGAAGCTCTTAGTACAGTAAGGAGTTTAAGTCTCTTTGGACCAGGCAAACAGAAACAGTCCATGATGACTGTCTTGTATGTGGACAACCTGGTGAGGCAAAACAATCAATGCAATATACAGTACCAGTCAAAAGTTTGGACACACCGACTCATTCCAGGGTTTTTCTTTATTTTTACTATTTTTTACATTGTAGAATAATAGTGAAGACATCAAAACTATGAAATAACACATATGGAATCATGTAGTAACGCAAAAACTGTTAAACAAATCAAAATATATTTAATATTTGAGATTCTTCAAAGTAGCCACCCTTTGCCTTGATGACAGCTTTGCACACTCTTGGCATTCTCTCAACCAGCTTTATGAGGTAGTCACCTGGAATGCATTTCAATTAACAGGTGTGCCTTGTTAAACGTTTATTTGTGGAATTTGTCATTATGGGGTATTGTGTGTGGAGTTATGAGGAAAAACATTAATTTAATCATCCATTTTAAAATAAGTCTGTAACTAACAAAATGTGAAAAAAGTCAAAGGGTCTGAATACTTTCCGAATGCACTGTAGATGGAACTTACTTATTCAAGAGATGAAATGGCAAATAATTCAAACGGTTTGATCATCCATTTGTTGGATCATCCATTTGCTTCATGTCTTTTATGAGTAGCCTAATCTGCACTCCAACACAACGGTTAGAACCTAGAACCTATCATGAGAATTACAATTATGACATAATTTATTTGGAACACATGATAGTCAATGAAAATGTTTCTCCTTAGAGTTAGAATCCCTTGAAAATTCTAATTCTATGTGCATACCTATTATGGCATCACAACAATTATTAGTCCATACAGCTGTAGGGTAGGCCTAACCAATGATATAGGTCTACACCCAATGTTCTCTCTAAACTGCGCATGTGCGTGGCCGGGCTCCTCCTCCAAAACTGCCGGGCAGAAGAAATGCCAGGCCGTGCAGAGATGCAAGAGATTGAACTTCACTGAGTTTGCCCCATTACTTTGCAATATATAGATCAACGTTTTTTCTGTGATCAAATCAACATTATATCAGCCCCTTTTCAATGCAACAAATGAAAACAAATCTAACTTTGCAAGATTTAGTCTGTGATTTTATTGTAGTCAGAGCCAGAGTGCAATGGCGTACAATTGTATTGGCGGGGGTAGCCCACAAGTGGTGTTTCAATCACCCGTGAGTGAATGCGCTTTTCAGATCAGTTCACATTTGTTGATATTCTTTGCTAGCTAGTGAGTTATTAGCCCAATTATTGAATTGAATTGAATTTTATTTATTTTGGGCAACAGACATTTACAGCAAAATGCACGATGTGGACCCAGAGGATATCACTTGAAAGTATTAATTAAAACGCTTGTTTCCAAAGTGGTCCTCGATGGTAAAAACAATAACACATATAATGATTAAAAGACAAGACAAAATTTCAAAGAACCATAAATACATTCATTTATATTGACATCCTAAAAAGTGGCACTATTCGCTGCACTTCTCCCTAACCTTAAAAATCAACCATTTTCATTTCACATTAAAATAATCTATTAATTGCACATCATACCGATCCTTCAAATAAATACACCTGACCAGCAGTAGGGGGCACAAGGGGCAGAGGAGTGGTTTCTCTTACTTAGACAACCTTGTCCAAATGAAAAACGTTGCCTGCTTTTTAAAGCTACTTCTACTGTTTATTTGCTTGATCTCTAGGGGGAAGCTATTCCACAGACAAATGCCTGCATGGAAAAACGTGCTCCTCGCAGTACTGTTTACTCTTGGGATTTTACAAGACATAACACCAGCTCTGGTATTGTGACTGTGTTGGTTATAGACTATATCAATGTGGTTTTTCATGTAACCTGGGGCACGGTCATTTAATATGTCAAACATATGATTAAGTTTAAGTTGGTCCACTCTGGACTCCAAAGGCAACAAGCCCACCTCCCAGAACTCCTGTACCCCTATGTGGGTCCTAGGGGGGACACTCACCATATACCGGATAACATTATTTTGCATGACCTGCATTATCTTTTTCAGCTTTTTTGATAGCCCACTATACCAAGCAGAGCAGCATAATCAAAATGACACTGAATCAAGGTTGAGACAAGCAGTTTCTTAACTTTAATGTTAAAATATCTAGTGTTACGATGTAAAAAATTCAATTTGTTTGCCAAAATAATTTTAGCAGCAGTCAGGTCTCCAGAAAGGGATTGATCTAGGAACACACCAATATAAGATACACTTGTTTTAGATTCAATCTCCTTGCCTGCACAGTTTACCATTATCGTGTCAGCCCTAAACAATCTACGTTTTGTTCCAAACAAAATCGATTCAGTTTTTCCTAAATGTAGTGACAATTTGTTGTCAGACAACCAATCTCTAACAAAATGCAATTCCTTACTCAGGGTCTCCTCTATGTAAACTGTATCCTTCCCTGATACCAGTATGGCTGAATCATCAGCATAAAGCAGGAGTTTGCCCTTTACTATATCTGGCATATCATTAACATATATAAGAAATAAGAGAGGCCCTAAAATAGATCCCTGCGGTACTCCACAGAATATTTATTTGGCCTCTGACAGAACATCACCAACATTACATACTTGTGTTCTGTTGGTCAGATAAGACCTAAACCAATTCACTGCTACATAATTTAGACCCATGCATTTCAGTTTCATCAGGAGAATATCATGGTCCACAGTGTCAAAAGCTTTGTGCAAGTCTAACATGACCGTACCTGTATAGTTCCCCTTCTCACTTTCCTGCTTAATGTGGTCAAAAAGGTGGATAAGGCAAGTATCAGTGGAATGAGCTGTTCTAAAGCCAGACTGTAGTTCATAAAGAAGTTTGTGCTCAAGAAGGTACCCCTCAAGTTGATTAAAAATGAATCTCTCAACAACTTTGTATATGGTGCTGAGGATTGACACAGGCCTGTAGTTTCCTACGTTTGCTCTTCTTGTGGAGTGGAACCACCCGGGCTGTTTTAAGATCCTTGGGAAATGTAACGCTACTAATAGAAAGATACGTATCGGTCAGCAGTGGGGAGTTACTGCTTCCTACAAGAGCACAAAACGTGTAGGCTACATTTCAAGCTGTCTTAATTCAAGGGGCAGTGTTGTATTTTGAGACAGGCTTGATTATGCAAATAGGCAGAGGGGTAGCCTATATTATCTAATTCTCTGTATGGTAATAATAATTCATTATATTTTGTAAAGTGGTTTCTTGCATCTCACAATACAATGCAATTTACAGTCACCTATATTGGCCCATGGTGTTAAAAACGAATGAATTAATGTCAACATTTTTTTAAAGTCTCATGCAATGTAGGCCTGCATTGAACACCACATATAGGCTACTGTAGGCTATATCATAGAAATCAAAACTATTTCCACATGAAAATGTAATGGGATTTGCTCCATTGGTATTGTATTGTTCAAGTTTCCGCTCACAAGACCAAAAATTTGCTCAGTGCCCCAAAAACGTTGAGGGAACATTGCCTACACCTCACAATAATCTGAATAGCCTACCAGTGCAGTCACCTTCCATTCCATACATGACACTCAGTCCATTTTTGTTAGGTCTCCCTTTCTTTCTTTGCCATTTATTTATTCAATAACTTTCTTATGAATGGCACATGAATGCCTCAAGCTTGTTGGGGTCACCTATCCACTGAACACACGCTACCAAGTTACTGTTGTGTTGTAGCTTTTAAGTTATGTTCCTTACATATCCCACAGCATTACTGAAGAGAAAACATGAACAACTGTTAATGTTCCAGTATTTACAAGAAAAATAAGCTATTAAACAAGTTTTTACTTTCATTTTATTCACATACATTTTTTTATTCAGGCTTCCCAGCTGCAAATATGAACAGTGATACACAGAATGACTGACTCAGTTCCCCTCTCTCTCTCTCTCTCTCTCTCTCTCCGTCTTCCAGTCCCTGCTGCCGTAGGCGAGGTGACGGTCAGCAACAACGGTCGTATGGACTTCCTCAGCGTGTCATGGCGTCCGGCCAAAGGTGACGTGGACAGTTATCGGGTCACTCTGGGGGACCAGGAGAAGACGGTCCACACCCTGGCCGTGTCCAAATCCAGCCCAGAGTGTGTGTTCAAGTCCCTGGTGTCTGGACGGCTCTATAACATCTCCATCACCTCCAGGAGTGGTGCCTATGAGAATCACACCATCGTACAGGAACGCACACGTAGGTCTACCATGTCTGTCTGTCTGAAATGGGGCTCCTCTGCTTAAGTTTTCCATTCCGTGGTTTTAGTCCTGAAGTCTCTAGTTAGACATGATAATACACTGGTCAATGTCTCAAAGTTCAATTCAATTGAATTCCTCTCCCCAGAGCCCTCTAGTGTCCAGAACCCGACAGCGATCCACTCGGCCAGGGATGACTACCTGAAGGTGTACTGGCGCCATGCGGCTGGGGACTTTGACTACTACCAGGTGGTCATCAAGCACAACAACATCTTCCACCAGAACAAGACGGTTATGAAGAGCCAGAACGAGTGTGTGTTCAACGGCCTGGTGCCCGGGAGACTCTACACGGTCATCGTCAGCACCTGGAGCGGGAAGTATGAGACCAGCATGTCTACGGATGGAAGGACCTGTGAGTGATACGAATAGTACTCTGTTATATCTCTCCTGTTGTTTTCAATGTACAATATGTGGATACAAGAGTGGTATTTGTCTGTAATAATAATTTGGCTAGCTACATTCAGGTAATAACTAGTTGTGGTGAAACAGGTTCTTTGTGCATGCTTCTTTTTAACCTGTGTCTCCCTATGTTCTGTTCCTTTGTATGCAAAATTAAGAATGAGAATATTAAAAATGTTATATTCTTATCTGGAATCTGTCTGTGACAGTCCCTGCGGCGGTGAGGTCACTAGCCCTGGCTGGGCGGGGAACGGAGGACCTGCGTGTCACCTGGTTGGCTGCTCCGGGGGACGTTGACCACTACGAGGTGCAGCTCCTCTTCAACGACATGAAGGTTAGTCCTCCTGGTCCAGTCCAGTACCTGGTTAGCCTGTCTTCATGTTTACAGTACTTTTATATTCTTCATATTTTCTTGTGTAAATGTTTTATATTTCATTGTTGCTTTATTTCTATTTGTGACTTTGTGTGTTTTTAAAAGCTAAATGTATTAATAATCAATGTATCATCAATGTATTATGTATTATTATTATGAAGGTGTTCCCGCCCATCACCCTGGGCAGCAGCGTGGGGATGTGTGTCCTCTCCTCCCTCACTCCGGGACGCCTCTATAAGATCCATGTTTCTACCTTTAGCGGCCCCAACCAGAGGGCCCAGTTCATAGAGGGCAGGACAGGTAAACCAAACCAACAGATTTGCTGGGTTCAAATCCTAGGTTACATTTGTTTTCTTTCAAGTACTTCTGTTTGATTCAAATCTGCATGGGGTGCCCGATGGGCAGAATTTGTTTGCACTTTTGGAACTTCTCCATTGAATTGGGGTAGCAAAATAGAACAAAATGTCACAGAATCTAACACAAACAAAACATAAACTAACAACAGCATTAATTTCCGTTCCACTTCCACCCCTCTTTCTCCCTCTTCTGCTATTTCTCCCTCTTTTCGTTTCTCCTCCTTTCTGCAGTCCCCAGCAAAGTCAAGAATATCCACGTGAGTAACAACGGCCAGAGCAGCAGTCTGAAAATCAGCTGGACCCCGGGGCAGGGTGACGTGGACAGCTACTCCGTGTCCCTATTGCTGGGTGGACCAGAGGCACGCAGGCTGGAGACGCGGCCCGTACCCAAACACCAGAATGAGCTGGGGTTCAGCTCCTTGCAGCCTGGGCAGCTGTACAGTGTGACCGTTAGATCTATCAGTGGCATACTGTTGAATAACAACACGGCCAGCGGACGCACCGGTGAGGAGGCTAGATAAGGACTTCATAACACATTTATAACCCATACATACTGCATTCATAAGCAGTGCATTGGCATTTCATACTCTATATTTGGGTGTTTTGGGACTGGGAAGGAATAGGGCTCAGTCTCATTGCGTCTGGCTATGTTTTATTTTATTTATTATATATCTGCAGTTTGAAATCAGTATATTTGACGGAACTGATTTGTTTTGTTTTCTTACCCTAATCAACTTTTGATGGGTAATTATCAGATAGTGATTGGCTGGTGTAATGACGTGTGACATTGTCCCCTCCATGGAGATACAATACTGTATGATAGTGTGCTCTATCTAATTCTGTGTCCCCTCTCTCCTCTCTCCCCCTCAGTCCCTTCTGCAGTGACGGGGCTGCAGGCCGACAACAGACACACCACCTGCAGTATACAGGTGAGCTGGCAGGAGGCCCGGGGCGTGGCAGACGGATACAGCCTGCAGCTCCTGGACGACAGGGGACACCTGGTCACCAACAGGTAACCAACACCTGGGTTCACCAACACACCTGGGTTCACCAACACACCTGGGTTCACCAACACACCGGTGGTCACCAACACACCCAGATTCAAATGGTCAATACTTTGAGGTTTTGATTAAGCCTCCTACCTCTAGGGCCAGATGGGCAGTGTTTGCCATTTTGGGACTATTCCATTGGTTCAATTGCAGTAACAAAATGGTGCATAAAAAAAGTGTAACAAATATAATGCACAAACGACAGTACTCATTTTCGCAACCAACAGCTCCCAGGTATCCTCCGGCTCCATGCCGCTCCAGCATCGCTTCGACGGCCTCATCCCTGGGAAGAGGTACCGCGTCCTGGTTCACACCACCAGCGGAGGGGTCCACAGCGAGAGCGTCACCGCTGAAGCACGTACACGTAAGACTGCATGGATTCATCTTCACTATGTCCCACACAAGTTTGTCAAGTGGTATTAATATGTGTAGTGCAGGTTGTCCAACCCTCCTCCTGGAGAGCTATCGGTTATGTAGGCTTTATTGTAAGATTACACAAATAATACAGGAAGTCTTAGTAAAACAGGGAATAGAGAATCAGAGTCACTATGAAGATGTATAGAGGCAATATGGAAGGAATATATATGTGGACCTGAGTAGTGTTGTGTTCCCAGGTCCGGCGGCGGTCAGCGACCTCTCCATCCAGGCAAACAGCAGCAGCAGCCTGTCCTTCAACTGGTCTCCCCCGCATGGAGAGTTCGAAGGTTACGACCTCTACCTGTACAACGGAGATGACACGCTGTACGACCGGCGCAGCGGCCAGCCCAGCACACTGCAGGTCTCCTTCCAGGGCCTGAGGCCTGGTGCCCCCTACAGGATGGTGGTGTTAACACGCAGCGGGGAGCAGACCAACGACTCAGCTATCTGGGCCAGGACTGGTGAGTGAGCTTTACTGCTCCTGGGCTACTGAGATGCTGTGGGCAGGGGTATGAGATGGGTTGGGGGGTACTGAGATGCTGTGGACAGGGGTATGAGAAGGGTTGGGGGGTACTGAGATGCTGTGGGCAGGGGTATGAGATGGGTTGGGGGGTACTGAGATGCTGTGGGCAGGGGTATGAGATGGGTTGGGGGGTACTGAGATGCTGTGGACAGGGGTATGAGAAGGTTTGGGGGGTACTGAGATGCTGTGGGCAGGGGTATGAGATGGGTTGGGGGGTACTGAGATGCTGTGGGCAGGGGTATGAGAAGGGTTGGGGGGTACTGAGATGCTGTGGGCAGGGGTATGAGAAGGGTTGGTGGGTACTTGAGAAATTGATTTGGATCACTACTGAATGTCCTCAAAACATAACGCATAATGTGTTTCTCTCACAGAAATGACGTGGTAACAAAGAACTAACTAGAGAACTAACTGAACTGTATGTCTCACTGACTTTACATCATGATTTGACACTGTCCAATTGTCCGCTCCGCCTCCTCAGTCCCGGCTGCAGTGACCTCCCTCCAGGCACAGAGTCGTAACCAGTCGGAGATGTTGTGGGTGTCATGGAAGCGGGCGGTGGGGGAGCTAAGTGGCTACCTGCTGTCCCTCTACAACCCAGATGGCTCCCAGCAGGCAGAGGAGACGTTAGGGCCAGACGCCATGGAGCACGTCTTCCCCACGCTGATCCCCGGGCGTCTCTACCATGCTGTCATCCTCACACGCAGCGGAGAGCTCACCAACAGGGCCACTGCTCATGGACGTACCGGTAAGACATTAGGACAAGTCATGTTTATTTAAAGGACATTTCACATGCACCTTAATTGGGGAGAACGGGCTTGTGGAATTAGTGGAATGGTATCAAATACATCAAACACATGGTTTCCAACACAATTACGACATACACTATTCTAAAATCAGTTTTGAGGGTCGTTTTTAAGGTAAAATAGAGCCTGGGTTTGACAGTATTTGCTTGAAGTTGCTGATCTGCCTTCCTTTGTGTGTCCATCTTCTCCTCCTCAGCCCCCAGACCCCCAACCTCTGTATCATTTGGTGGAGTCACCAACACCTCCCTGGAGCTGACCTGGAGTGGTCCTGCAGGCAGCGACTATGACGACTTTGACCTGCAGTGGGCCCCCAGGGACCACCTGTCTGTATTCAACCCCTACCACACCCGGACCTCCGGGAGCCGCATCCTGAAGGGGCTATACCCAGGACGCCTGTACAACTTCATCCTGCGTACCGTCAGTGGGGCTGGTGGTGGTGTTGGTGGTGGTGGGAGCTCTGCCTACAGCCCACCCATCTACAAGAGCATTCGAACAAGTAGGCTATACTGTACATTGTTCAAGTAGTGCAAGACTGAGGCGAGGTAGCTAAAGTTGTTGCTTGGCTGGAACAAAATCCTGTGCACGGTATAGCTCTGACCTCTGCGCTAGAGAGAATATAGTGTGACCGTGGCATTTTGATCTCTGTTCTTACCTCTGGCGTCCTCTACCGTTTATCCCGTCCATAGAGCCAGAGCGTGTCCAGTACCTGCACTGCCGCCCCCAGAACTCCACCTCCATCTCCTGCTCCTGGGCCCCTCCGGAGGCCGACTTTGACTCATACACTATTGAGTGCCTCCAGGACTCCCACGCCCTGGTGTACTCCCAGCGGACAGGCCGCGACAGCACCCTCTACCACATCACCCAGCTGGAGCCACACAAGCGCTACACCGTCTCCGTCAAGGCCATCTCCGACAGCATGACCAGCGAGGCCGCCGAGGACAGCGTGGTCACCATGATCGACCGTGAGTACCGATGGACTTGTGATTGCCATGTGGTCGGGGTGACCGTGTGATGATGAGCACCGGAAGAGACATGAGATGGTCAACTTCATTGCCATTAGCTGTTACAGTGTGTATGTATGTCCCTGTGGTCATTATACAGTCATCATGACTGATTGTAATCATGATACTTATCCTTTTAGGTCCACCCCTTCCTTCCCTGACCACTCGGGTTAACGACAGGGCTGCTCTTGTCACCAAAAACACCATCTTGTTCAAGTTTAACTGCAGCTGGTTCAGTGATGTCAACGGAGCCGTCAAGTTCTTCACAGTGGTGGTGAGCGAGTCTGAAGGTAAGGGGACTGAAGTTAGAACAAACATTGTACAAGTGTCAGTATGTCCGTGGATGGATGGGTGGATGATGTTTATTCTCCCTCAAGAGGACTTCCCACAGCAATAGGTCTGAGTCTGTTACTAAACCTCCTCATATGTGTGTTTTCTCCCTCCAGACGATGAAAACCTTCAACCAGAGCAGCACCACCCTCTACCCTCTTATCTGGACTACAAATCCAACAGTTCCATTAAGGCCTACCAGACCAGCTACTTCCCTAGCCACTGCACAGAGGGGCCAGGAGACAGCGGGACTCAGAGCTTTGAGATCAGCCTGGGTACAGGCATGGACACTCTCGGGGGTGGCTGTGACCACCTACAGGCCCAGGACAGGGAGCAGAACCCAGACACACACAGAGACCACAACCCATTCTGTGATGGCCCACTCAAACCCAAAACTGCATACAGGTAGAGTACAGGGTTCCGCCCAAATCAATCAAGTATTCTCCCGCAGTCTGGGCAGATCTGTAGTTTCTTTGTTGCTGATTTCTGCCAGCAGTATTTCTCCCTGTTGTGTATGATGATGTCATACCGCTGCTAGACCGCTAGATGTTAGACCGCTTCTCCCGAGTGCCGCAGCGGTCTAAGGCACTGCATCTCAGTGCTAGAGGCGTCACTACAGACCCTGGTTTGATTCCAGGCTGTATCACAACCGGCTATGATTGGGAGTCCCATAGGGCAGGGAACAATTGGCCCAGCGTCGTCCGGGTTTGGCCGGGGTAGACCGTCATTGTAAATAAGAATTTGTTAAATAAAGGTTACATTTAAAAAAAATATTGCCCATAGTTAAATTTTCCTTTATCTGTAGTTGATCGAATTGGGGCCTTCGAGTTTAATTCAGTAACACTTTATTTGGATAGTTCCAAGTAGTTGGTATGCAGATTTTCAGTAGATGTTCAATAACTCAACAACATTTCAACTAACTATCCAATAACTAACCCTAACCATAGCCCTAACCCTCATTCTAAACCTAATCCTAACCGTAATCTTAGCAAGCAGTTGATTATCAACAGATAGTTTGTTGATAGTAAGACCATCTGTAGATCATCTATATGGGACTATCTAAATAAAATGGGACCTGTAATTCAACTCTGGTATTGTCATGCAGTGGGACGATAATGAGATGTCATGGTTGTCTCTCTCTTCTCTCTAGGCTTAGTGTGCGTGCGTTCACCCAGCTTTTTGACGAGGAGCAGAGCAGATACAACCCACCCCTCTACACAGACACTTACCTGTCCCTTCCCCTGGTAACAGAAGCAGGTGGGACACTTTTCACAGACCACTCTGATTGGTTTATGGTGTGTGATGCTGATGTTTGATTGGTAGTTAGTGAGAAATGCTGGTGAGTGATGGGTCCTCTGTGAGAAACACCATTGATTGGTTGCTTCTTCCTCTCACAGAGCCCCTGAGCGGTGTGATCGAGGGCATCAGTGCCAGTATGTTCCTCATTGCCATGATGGTGGGAGTCACTGCACTGCTCATCTGCAGACAGAAGGCTCGCAAAGTGTCAGTTCCTGGCCCTCCCTTCCTCATATACTTTGACCTATACGCTGCATACTAGCATGTCCCTGGCTTGGCCTGTATTTGTATTTTGTATTTATTATGGATCCCCATTAGTTCCTGCCAAGGCAGCAGCTACTCTTCCTGGGGTCCAGCAACATTAAGGCAGTTATATACAATTGAACTTATTACATTTCATTACACTTTTCACATTACATTAAGTGTGTTCCCTCAGGCCGCTACTCTACTACCACATATCTACAATACAAAATCCATGTGTACGTGTGTGTAGAGTGCGTGTCTTATCATGTGTGTCTGTGCGTGTGTGTGTGTGCGTGTGTGTGTGTGTGTGTGTGTGTGTGTGCGTGTGCGTGTGTGTGTGTGTGTGTGTATGTGTGTGTGTGTGTGTGTGTGTGTCCACAGTCCCCGCTGTTCCGTAAAGGTGTATTTTTATCTGTTTATTCAATCTGATTCTACTGCTTGCTTCAGTTACCTGATGTGGAATATAGTTCCATCTAGTCATGTACACTACATTCTAGCTTGCACTCTACATACTACACCTGTATGCTGACATCCAAACTGTGATTACAGGAGTGTGCAGGAGGGGCCAGTGGTCCGAATGAGCATGAGGAGAGAGAGGCCCACCTCAGGAGTGCACATGGGCGTCAGGGGGTAAGAGGAGAGGCCATATGTGATCAGTTCTAATGGGGTTTTATATCTTATATATATAGAATAAAATAGGTGTTTTCTGGCAGGATAAAAACTCACAAAGAAATGACCATTAATGAGTTTCAGCCATTTACATGTATCTCCCTTTTTTCCCCAGTAATCGTCGTATTTCAAGGTATGTTTAAATGCTTTTGTTATTAGTTTCCCCCAATTACTGTAAGTCCTTTTTGGTTTGTCTTTTGCTCTACTCTGTTTTGCTCAAAACGTTTTATCTGTTGATCCTGCAGCCCCATCAAGATCATGCACTTTGAGTCCCACTACATTAAACTCCAGGCTGACTCCAATTACCTACTGTCTGAGGAGTATGAGGTAAGACTGGATCACATTCACTGTCAGTTGGGCAATCTCGATCACACATATTAGCATTAGAGTACATTTAGATGAAATCGGGAATATTCCTATTACCTTTACCTTAATAAAGAAAAACAATATAGAAATGTGTATATTTATATTTATTTTCTGATAACTCTCCTTTAATTTAAAGTTGTGAAATGGTAGATTGATTGTGAAATGTTATGGAATGCATACAGTATTTACGTACAGTAGGTATCTATGGTAACCCTAACGTGCCACTTCCTGTGTAAGGACCTGAAAGACGTAGGAAGGAACCAGCCCCTGGACACAGCCCTGCTGCCAGAGAACAGAGGGAAAAACCGATACAACAACATCCTGCCCTGTGAGTCAAACAAACCATGGTATTTCATAGGGTTCAAATACATAGACAAAAGACAAGGGGATTGAGAGATTTATTTCTTGTCTGCAAGGAGTTTTGTCTGCAAGGCTCATGTACAGTAGTAATGCTCTTTACCATATTTTTAAATGTATTATGTACATGGTCATGTATGTGTCATAACAGTGGAGGCTGTTGGAGGGAGGACGGCTCATAATAATGGCTAGAATGGAGTTTATGGCTGGAATGGAGTGAACGGCATGGTATTAAACACGTGTTTGATACCATTCCATTTACTCCATTCCAGCCATTATTATGAGCCATCCTCCCCGCAGCATCCACTGTGTCATACTAAAATGCCAACTCAATGTCTTTGTGCACGGCCTGTGTTGTGTAGACGATTCGACCCGTGTGAAGCTGTCCTATGTAGATGATGATCCGTGCTCTGACTACATCAACGCCAGCTACATTCCTGTAAGTTATCCAAACACACGGACAAATCCGAACCAACTGCCACTCTGGTCAAATCCCCTCTGTTGCGTGGTGTCGGGGGTGGGGCGCTGGAGGTGGTTGGTTGGGGTCGAGGTGGGGTGTAGCATTGGAGGTGGTGGGGTATAATGTGAACAAAGACAGTACTGCATGAACTCAGTTAGTCATGGCAGGATTGATTGTTTAATTCTCAGCCTTATTCCTCAGTTAGTATACCTGGGATGAACTACTTACTTTGCTCCCTGTCGAGCATAAGGCTACATACAACAAGCCTACAGTCCTAAGCAGCTTTTTCATCTTCTCCCCAAACTTACCTAGTGTAATAAAGGTCAGATGAAAAACAAAATGTAAATTAAATCTCTTCTTCTTTCAGGGGAATAACTTTCGTAGGGAGTACATCGCCACTCAGGGCCCACTTCCTGGAACCAAAGATGACTTTTGGAAGATGGTGTGGGAGCAGAACGTCCATAACGTTGTCATGGTGACCCAGTGTGTGGAGAAAGGCAGGGTGTGTAGAAGGAGCAGCCATTTTGCTTCGTCCGGACCAGTGTTGTCCATTTGGGAGTGGCTGTTATCATGTTCTATTAAACAACATGTTATTACAACATTGTTACTAGTGTATTTACAATGTTATTATCCATGTGTTTCCAGGTAAAGTGTGATCACTACTGGCCCTTCGACCAGGACCCTCTGTATTACGGAGACCTCATAGTTCAGATGTTGTCTGAATCTGTGCTGCCAGAATGGACTATACGGGAATTCAAGATCTGTAGCGTGAGTGTGGATGACACTCACTGATTTAAAAAATACCAGGTTGTTATGTAGAAAGTTATATATTGTGTGTTGGCCTTATATACAGTTTCATACATAGTAGTGATTGGATTTTAACATATTGAAATATGACCATGTCTTCACCTAATGCTGTCTTGATATATCATATGTGACAGACTACAGTATAGTAAATCAAATCAAAAATCAAATCAAATTTTATTAGTCACATGTGCAGAATACAGTGAAATGCTTACTTACGAGCCCCTAACCACCAGTGCAGTTTCCCAAAAAATATGGATAAGAATAAGAGATCAAAGTAACAAGTAATTAAAGAGCAGCAGTAAAAAATAACAATATATACAGGGGTGTGCCGGTACAGAGTCAATGTGCAGGGGCACCGGTTAGTTGAGGTAATTTGTACATGTAGGTAGAGTTATTAAAGTGACTATGCATAGATGACAACAGAGAGTGGCAGTGGTGTGGAGAGGAGAGGGGGGGCAATGCAAGTCGTCTGGATAGCCATTTGACTAGATGTTCAGGAGTCTTATGGCTTGGGAATAGAAGCTGTTTAGAAGCCTCTTGGACCTAGACTTGGCGCTCCGGTACCGCTTGCCGTGCGGTAGCAGAGAGAACAGTCTATGACTAGGGTGGCTGGAGTCTTTGACAATTTTTAAGGCCTTCCTCTGACACCGCCTTGTATAGAGGTCCTGGATGGCAGGAGGCTTGGCCCCAGTGATGTACTGGGCCATTCGCACTACCCTCTATAGTGCCTTGCGGTTGCCATACCAGGCAGTGATGACACCAGTCAGGATGCTCTCGATGGTTCAGCTGCAGAACCTTTTGAGGATCTGAGGACCCATGCCAAATCTTTTCAGTCTCCTGAGGGGGAATAGGTTTTGTTGTGTCCGCTTCACGACTGTCTTGGTGTGCATGGACCATGTTAGTTTGTTGGTGATGTGGACACAAAGGAACTTGAAGCTCTCAACCTGCTCCACTGCAGCCCTGTCGATGAGAATGGGGGCGTGCTCGGTCCTCTTTTTCCTGTAGTCCACAATCATCACCTTTGTCTTGATCACGTTGAGGGAGAGGTTGTTGTCCTGGCACTACACGGCCAGGTCTCTGACCTCCCTATAGGCGGTCTCGTTGTTGTCACTGTTGTGTCATCGGCAATTTTTAAAAAATGTTTTTTTTTACCCCCTTTTTTGTGGTATCCAATTGTTAGTAGTTACTGTCTTGTCTCATCGCTACAACTCCCGTACGGGCTCGGGAGAGACGAAGGTCGAGAGCCATGCGTCCTCCGAAACACAACCCAACCAAGCCGCACTGCTTCTTAACACAGCGCGCATCCAACCCGGAAGCCAGCCGCACCAATGTGTCGGAGGAAACACCGTACACCTAGCGACCTGGTCAGCGCGCACTGCGCCCGGCCCGCCACAGGAGTAGCTAGTGCGCGATGAGACAAGGATATCCCTACCGGCCAAACCCTCCCTAACCCGGACGACGCTAGGCCAATTGTGCGTCGCCCCATGGACCTCCCGGTCGCGGCCGGCTGCGACAGAGCCTGGGCTCGAACCCAGAGTCTCTGGTGGCACAGCTAGCACTGCGATGCAGTGCCTTAGACCACTGCGCCACCCGGGAGGCCCCGTCATTGTCAAATTTAATGATGGTGTTGGAGTCATGCCTGGCCGTGCAGTCATGAGTGAACAGGGAATACAGGAGGGGGCTGAGCACGCACCCCTGAGGGGCCCCTGTGTTGAGGATCAGCGTGGCGGATGTGTTGTTACCTACCCTTACCACCTGGGGGCGGCCCGTCAGGAAGTCCAGGATCCAGTTGCAGAGGGAGGTGTTTAGTCCCGGGGTCCTTTGAGGGCACTATGGTGTTGAATAAGTAGCTAGCTGTGTGTACACTCTTAGAAAAAAGGGTTCTAAAAGGGATCTTCGGCTGTCCACATAGGAGAGCCCTATTTGGTTCCAGGTAGAACTATTTGGGGTTCCATGTAGAACCCTCTGTGGAAAGGGTTCTAAATGGAAATCAAAAGGGTTCTACCTGGAACCAAAAATGGTTCTTCAAAGGGTTATCCTATGGGGACAGCTGAAGAACCCTTTTAGGTTTTTTCTAAGAGTGTAGTCAGCCCCTAGTAAGTCTTTCTTTCCAGCTGTGTCCTGTCTTCCATGCAGGAGGACCAGTTGAACTACTCCAGGGTGGTGCGTCAGTTCCACTACACGGTGTGGCCTGACCACGGCGTCCCAGAGACCACCCAGTCACTCATCCAGTTTGTCAGGACTGTCAGGGACTACATCAACAGGACCTCTGGGTCTGGGGCTACCGTGGCTCACTGCAGGTGGGTCCCCAACTCCCTAGGTCCCCCATTCAACACAAAACAACACTCTAGGACACACTGAGATATAGTGTATTGTCCTCCCTGAAGAAACAGTTATAGCTACAGCATGCAGTAATGACCAGGGTTGAGGTCAGTTCCATTTCAGTTCAAAAGAAATTGACTGAAATTATGTAGTCAAATTCTATTTACCCTCTCTGTTTGGGTAGTGTGACTAAATTTTATCTGGCCTCTGACCTTCTCTCTCTTTCTTTCTCTCTCTCACCCTCTCCCTCTCCTCCCTATGACAGTGCTGGCGTGGGCCGCACAGGCACCTTCATATCCCTGGACAGAGTGCTGCAGCAGCTGGACACCAAGGACATAGTGGACATCTACGGAGCTGTCTTCGACCTGCGCCTCCACCGCTCACACATGGTTCAGACTGAGGTGAGACTGTCTGTGGGGGTCCACTGGCTGTGTGTGTGTGTGAACCCCAGAACCCATGTTATGTAATAACATATCCTGTAATAACAGTTATATTTCTGGATGTGTTAATTTTCTTTCAAGTGCCAGTATGCTTACCTGCACCAGTGTGTGAGGGACGTCCTCCGAGCCAGGAAGCTTCGCAGTGAGCAGGAGAACCCCCTCTACCCAATCTATGAGAATGTGAACCCTGACCCCCAACGAGGTAAGCCCTCACATTCCTTAGAACTCTCTGTATTGTAGTTCATCATTGGAAGACATCACAGATGATCTATTCTTTCAAATATTAGCCTGGTGCATGGTCCAGTCTGTTTGTGCTTAGCCAACTCCTGTCTGTGTTAGTAATATAATATACGCCATTTAGCA
Source organism: Salvelinus namaycush (assembly GCF_016432855.1). Taxonomy (NCBI): domain Eukaryota; kingdom Metazoa; phylum Chordata; class Actinopteri; order Salmoniformes; family Salmonidae; genus Salvelinus; species Salvelinus namaycush. The sequence continues at coordinate 36,303,213 of NC_052327.1, forward strand.
AATGCTTTTATCCAAAGCGACTTATGTATGTGTGGTCCCGGGAATCAAACCCACTATCCTAGTGTAGCAAATGTGTATGACATGGCAACGATAGTAGAGATGGCTACAACACATAGTGTATAAGACCAGGTTACTTAAGCAACCCTTTCAAACACACAATGCAGCTACGGTAGCACATATCTAGGAGGTTTTGTAGTTGGATGTCATCACAAATTATATTTTTTGTTTGTTTTTTTGCCTACAGATATGGTATATGCCAGGCATTAAAGATTGTAAGGACTACTGAAGGAGAGAGAAAAAGAAAACAGTTTGTACTTTCACAAGTATAGCACTGCAGGGATACGTGGCAATTTTATTTTTCTACTATTTTTGTTGATTGTTCTTTCCAGATATTATGAAATATAGTAAAATGTATAGCTATTTAATTATATCATATAATATGAAGTTTAACTGAATTGTATATACATGTCTTATATCTGTGTGTTTGTGTATATGCTATACATTTGCATTATTGGCATTTGTACACAGTTTTTTCTTTTTTTTTGTTAAGCTATCATTTCCACATTATTATGTGGCACAGACCAAAAAACATTATACACCAAAAACTGTAAAAAATCTGATAATACATAAATCAAATTCCTATAACAGTATTCACATATTCAATAAGTGTATAGGCTACTGTAACATTCACAAGTCACTTTTCTAAAATGTTAGACAAAAATGATTTCTGTTTGAAGTTACACTTATTTTCATAAGCACTGAGGACATGCATAAATATATGATATATGTATGTAGATTAACACATTATACATGTATTTGTAGATATTGTATAATGTGTGATATATCGCTTGAATATAAAAAAGGATTATCATATGCGTTATGAAAGCACACCGTGTATGTTGTGCAATCCACATTTGTGTGTAGGCTATGTAAAATAAGAATGATGTATTTTATCATCATGTCATAGAACTACAAATCACACATCTGAAAATCCACAACCCTACATTGTCAACATGACTGTAATCATATGAGTGAGTGATTGGATTCTGTGAATCGTTACACAAATGATAGTAGTTACTGTATGTAGTTTTCCCATGTTGCAATCAATGTAAGCCTGTAATCATATCAAGATGAGGGAATTAATATATTCTTCAAGTGTTTCAATAAAATACTTACATAACTGGAAAAATATAATTGATATCATTTTTTATTCATATTATTAATTTATCTATGATTCATTGTCAATATTGATGTATGCTGGAGTCATGATTTGGTGGGAGGCCACAAGAGTCACAAACCTCATCCCCGCGCATGCGCAGTTCACCACATCGAAAACGATTGCCTCAAACTCTCGGAAGTTTAGCCAAGTTGCTGTGATGTAGCTGGCCAGCTAGCTAGCTACATACATAACGTTAGCTAAAAGACGGTGCGACTAAGGTAAAATAGCTTATTTTATTGTTCCACTCTATATCGAGACATAAAAGATTATACATGGGATTACATCAATTTGCGTTCGAAAACAAGAATGGTAGCCACCTTTGGAAGAAGTTGTGATTGTTTTTTTTTGGCGCTTTAGCAACCCAGAGGAAGGATGGTGGAGTTGAGCTAACACAACAGGCTAACGCTAGCTTAATATGCGACAGCAGAGCTAGCTAGCTTGGTTGCGATCGTTTGTGTCTGAAACGTTTGGAAGAACTACCCCATCCATTTGCCAGGGACTCGTGGGTATCCGTTAATGTATTAGCAAAGAGATGCATTTGATTTAGATTTGTTTTTGACCAATTACTAATTAGCTAGCTAACGTTAGTTATCTTGGCTAGTAAAGTTAGGACTTAACCACAGACTTCACGAGTGCGGAGAGCTAGCTAACTAGTTAGCCAGAAAGCTACACATGAAGGTGCTACGCTAGTTTGTCCACACCACGTCTTACCAATAGATGAAGATACTAACGCTAAATGAACTATTTTATTAGTCTTACCGTTTCATATCAATAATGTAACTGAGTCAAAACCTTGTAATCTGATCTCATTTAAAAAAAGCTTTGGCCCATGCTACTACAATGGAGTTGGCCACCGTAGCTAGCTATTTAGCTTTCCTAGCTAGCGAACGTTAAATGTTTTAACTTGGAAGACACAAAGGCTAACTAGCTAGCTAACTCCAATTGTATCACAAACTAGCTTGCTAGATCATCAGTTGTCAAATGTATTCGTCCAGCTAGCTACCTAACTTGGCTGACAGTAAACTAAATGTGTGCAGGGCAGGCCCACATTTTATGTTGGCATAGCAGATAAAGCATCATGACTGCTCCTCCTCAGCCTCGGAGGAAAGAACCAGGGATACTGGTGGCTGGATCTAGGTAAGAAAGAAACCCTCTGTTAATAAAGAGTTTGTAAAGGTCACTTTGTCTCTTTCACATCAATCAAATGTAGCTAACTACAATTCCATGATGTGCATTCACACACTGACACTGTATTGGCTCTTATGGTTTCACATACCGGTACCTTATCCCCCAGACATCAGATGATGCTCTGAAGAAGCCATGGGAAGCTGCTTGAGCTGTCCAGAGAAGGAGTCAATCCCAGATAATCATCAAACCAAATTTAAGGTTGGTCTCTTGATCTGTTACAACAATCCTACTTCAATGGTGGGCCATTGCCAAGCTGAGTCAACCCAAATTCTAGGTATGACAGGTTTCGTAAAAAACAATCTGTAGACTTCCCACCTGAATTAAATTAATGGGAAATATTGGTTTCACAATGAATACCATCTTCAGTGCATTGCAGTGTAGACATGTTTGTATTGACTGACACAGAGTGACTGTTGTCTAAAGTTATTGTTCTGTTGCCAGGTGATAAACGTGGATGACGATGGGAACGAGCTGGGCTCGGGCGTGATGGAGCTGACGGAGGCAGAGCTGGTCCTCCACACCCATCGCCGTGACGATGTTAGGTGGCCTTACATGTGCCTGCGTCGCTATGGCTACGACTCCAACCTCTTCTCCTTCGAGAGCGGCCACCGCTGCAAGACGGGACCAGGTCAACTAATTGAGATTTCCATTCCACACAATTATTGTTTTAACTTATTTTATTAGTTGATTTTGTCATTTTCAAGTACCATTCTCAGCTTATTTCACTCCAAAGCTAACTAACGTATGTGGTGCCTCAGCTGCCTGGGCAGGAGTATACATACAACGGTGTAATAATGTTGAAAATGTTATACACAGTGTTGTGGATCTAACATGAACCATGGTAAACATCAGTATACATTGAATCACATCTGCAACTAGGTCATTAGGCCCCAACAACATCAGCTTGTTGTTGATATATTGACTTGGACCGGTCATTGATTATGCTGCAATGCCAATAACAAAAATGTCTGTGTGGTTATTTTTGGACTCCATCCATGCTTTCAAAAGGATGAGGTCTGGTGGCGGGAGAGATGGGGGTTGGGACAGGGGGGGTGGTTACTATGGGTTGGCTATGGGTTGGCTTACTATGGTAAGTCAGGCTCATTGTGTTCCCACCTCATGTTGTGATGATGAATGACATAATACTGTGATTACCAGAAATATTAGTCAGAAATATAATTATTATGGCATCATTGACTTAAGTATGGATTGGATGTCCATTTGAGTGATTCTGTTTCTGTGGTTACAGTATTGATGCCTGTGTCTGACTCTGTGTGGTGTTGTGCTGTGTTTGACTGGGATTTTTTTTTTTTTGCACAAGTAGAGCATAGCTGTGTGTTTTGTGTTTTCTCTTTGTGCATTATGCAGTGTTAGTTAGTTTGTCTCTATTCTTATGGTAGTTCCTAATGTGTTCCTTCTTGATATTTTGCTATCTTTTCCTTGTCCTTTATCTCTACCGTTCTGTTGCCTTCCCCTACCCAGTCCATTTAGATCAGTGATCACAAGGTAGAAAGGGCATAGGTTCGAAGACCCGATAAATGTACAAACCTTTTGTAAACATGAAGGTCTAAGCAGTGCTGATAATGGTTGTGCGTCTCAATTGTCTGTATTGCGGTCGTGCGCACATATGTGATTCCTGAGTTGTTTTTTGACTGCAATTTGACTGTTTTGACTGCAGTTTGACTGTGTTTTATTTGTTTCTTGTCTTTGCGTTTGTTTGTGTGTCTTTAGGGATCTTTGCCTTCAAGTGTGCGCGGGCAGAGGAGATCTTCAATATGCTGCAGGAGGTAATGCACAGCCACAGCATCAGTGTGGTGGAGGAGGCCGTGCTGGAGGCCAACCACCAGACTGGTAAGACCTTATTCATCCTACAACTAGAACTGGCCCAATTATGAATACTTCTTCCCATACTTGCAATGACCCGAAAGGCCCATTGCCATATATATACAACACGGAAATATATATGATTTCCGTGTTGCCGGACATTTGAGAAACGTACTGGACCTGTATTGGGTGCGTAACCTGATTAGAGTATTTCCCCCCAGTTCTCAGAATGACAGAAATCACATTTAGAATATGGTAATTCATATTAACAGAACATGCAAGTCGAGGATGCAACAATGTGCGGTCCTTACCGAATTCTGATGTGCTCTTTGAACATGTTAGAATAACTGTCCACGTTTACTTTTCCTCAGCCAATCACTAGCATATGTCAATCTACTATAGTTGAAAAGTTTAGGCTACCTATTCTATAGTTTAGCTTATCAAGAAAGAAATGGCCTATTCCAAATAGACTGGGACATTGTCCCCACTGACCCCCCCCAGTTCTTCCCTTCTCTATGTCAATCTAGCTCTGGGCTACTCTGTCCCCACCATGCCCAATGGTGTCACTCGGATCCCTTCGGTGGGCGACACCCCCTCACACCCCTCCACGCGCCACCCGTCTGTGGCCAGCACCCGCCTGCCCTCGGTGGGAGAGGAGTCCTCACACCCCCTGCTAGTGGCTGATGATGCGGTGAGAGAGCAACTCAAAACCAAACTAGAGTTTTTTTTCTGGATAAAAGGGGGCTTGGGTGGAGGTCGGGGGCTTGGCAGACGTGGCTGAATTTTAAGGAACATTTTAGACGCCCCCATCTTGGCTGTGTAGATACATTATTGCATTTGTAAGCTCATTTCCTGCAATTCTATGCATTTTGCCATGGCTAATGCTGTGTTCTTTTGATCAAACATAACTAAATCTGTACTGCTAAATTAATTGTTTTGGGAATTTTCACATCTTTTTTTATTTTTTACCTTTTATTTAACTAGGCAAATCAGTTAAGAACAAATTCTTATTCACAATTCTACATTTCAAGATGGCGTAGCAGTCAGTCGTGTGTTGTTATTGTCTTTGTTTTATCCCGTGTAAATAGCCTCTTTTTTTTCTTGTATACATTTTAATCTCACTTTCTATCTATGAACAAAATATACTTTCCTGCAACCCGCCTCACCCAATGTGGTACGGATCTGCTATTTTTATTCCTTATAACTGAAACCTCCGTCAGCTAACTAGCTACTATTCTTTGTTAGCCACGGCTAGCGGTCTTCACCTTTTAGCTCGTACACCACCAGCTTTAGCTCGGACAATACATGCCAGTCTGCACAGTGCGATATCAACCCAGAGCATATCGGACTGCTTCTCCCTACCACATCACCAGATTCCTGCTGCTCTGGATCATTACACCGGATCATCGCAGCTAGCTAGCTGCTACCGAGTGGCTACTGTTAGCTAACGCCTCTGTCCCGAAGCAAGCACCAGTTAGCCCTGAGCTAGCCACGAGCTAGGCCCATATACCAGCTAATTCTAGGGCAACAATCCCTCTTTTGCCAATTGTCCTGGACCCTTTGTTGTCGACGCGGAGTCCCGCCGATCCATCACGACTCGTCTGCTGACGTGGTCTCAACGGGCTTTTCCTTTGCGATGTCGCCAAAGACCCATCTTCATGGTACCCCATTTTGTTTATCTGTCGACCCCAGCCTCGAACTCAGGTCCTGTATGTCCCTAACTGACCCGCTCTGCCCATTCATCGCCATTTACCCATTGTTGTCTTAGTTCTCCTGATCAACACCTGTGACTGCTTTAAGCCTCTCTCTAATGTCAATATGCCCCTCTCTAATGTCAATATGCCTTGTCTACTGCTGTCTCGGCTAGTCCTTATTTGTTTTATTTCACTGTAGAGCCCTCAGTCCCGCTCACCTTGCCTTAGATAGCTCTTTTGTCCCACCACCCACACATGCGGAGACCTCACCAGGCCTAACTGGTCCCACCAGAGATTAAACCTCTCTCATCGTCACTCAATGCCTAGGTTTATCTCCACCGTACTCACATCCTACCATACCCTTGTCTGTACATTATGCCCTGAATCTATTTTACCGCGCCCAAAAATCTGCTCCTTTTATTCTCTGTTCCCAACGCATTAGACGACCAGTTCTTATAGCCTTTAGCCGTATCCTTATCCTACTCCTCCTCTGTTCCTCTGGTGATGTAGAGGTTAACCCAGGCCCTGTAGACCCCAGTACCACACCTATTCCCCAGGCGCTATCATTTGTTGACTTCTGTAACCGTAAAAGCCTTGGTTTCATGCATGTTAACATCAGAAGCCTCCTCCCTAAGTTTGTTTTACTCACTGCTTTAGCACACTCCGCCAACCCGATGTCCTAGTCGTGTCTGAATCCTTAGAAAGGCCACCAAATATCCTGAAATTTCCATCCCTAACTATAACATTTTCTGCCAAGATAGAACTGCCAAAGGGGGCGGGGTGGCAATCTACTGCAGAGATAGCCTGCAGAGTTCTGTCATGCTATCCAGGTCTGTGCCCAAACAGTTCGAGCTTCTACTTCTAAAAATCCTCCTTTCCAGAAGTAAGTCTCTCACCGTTGCCGCTTGTTATAGACCCCCCTCAGCCCCCAGTTGTGCCCTGGACTCCATATGCGAATTGATTGCCCCCCATTTATCTTCAGAGTTCGTACTGTTAGGTGACCTAAACTGGGATACGCTTAACACCCCGGCCGTCCTACAATCTAAGATAGATGCCCTCAATCTCACACAAATTATCAATGAACCTACCAGGTACAACACCAAATCTGTAAACACGGGCACCCTCATAGATATCATCCTGACCAACCTGCCCTCTAAATACACCTCTGCTGTCTTCAACCAGGATCTCAGCCTCATTGCCTGCGTCCGTAATGGGTCTGCGGTCAAACGACCACCCCTCATCACTGTCAAACGCTCCCTAAAACACTTCAGCGAGCAGGCCTTTCTAATCGACCTGGGTATCCTGGAAGGATATTGACCTCATCCCGTCAGTGGAGGATGCCTGGTTATTCTTTAAAAGTGCTTTCATCACCATCTTCAATAAGCATGCCCCATTCAAAAAATGTAGAACTAAGAACAGATATAGCCCTTGGTTCACTCCAGACCTGACTGCCCTTGACCAGCACAAAAACATCCTGTGGCGTACTGCATTAGCATCGAATAACCCCCGTGATATGCAACTTTTCAGGGACGTTAGGAACCAATATACACAATCAGTTAGGAAAGCTAAGGCTAGCTTTTTTAAACAGAAATTTGCATCCTGCAGCACAAACTCCAACATGTTCTGGGACACTGTAAAGTCCATGGAGAATAAGAGCACCTCCTCCCAGCTGCCCACTGCACTGAGGCTAGGAAGCAATGTCACCACCGATAAATCCACGATAATCGGCTGGCCATGCTTTCCACCTGGCTACCCCTACCCCGGCCAACAGCTCTGCACCCCCCGCAGCAACTTGCACAAGCCCCCAATCGCTTCTCCTTCACCCAAATCCAGATAGCAGATGTTCTGAAAGAGCTGCAAAATGTTGACCCATACAAATCATCTGGGCTAGACAATCTGGACCCTCTCTTTCTAAAATGATCCGCCACAATTGTTGCAACCGCAATTACTAGCCTGTTCAACCTCACTTTCGTATCGTCTGAGATCCCTAGAGATTGGAAAGCTGCCGCGGTCATCCCCCTCTTCAAAGGGGGAGACACTCTAGACCCAAACTGTTATAGACCTACAGTTGAAGTCGGAAGTTTACATACACTTAGGTTGGAGTCATTAAAACTAGTTTTTCAACCACTCCACAAATTTTTTGTGAACAAAATATAGTTTTGGCAAATCTACTTTGTGCATGACACAAGTAATTATCCCAACAATTGTTTACAGAGAGATTATTTCACTTATAATTCACTGTATCACAATTCCAGTGGGTCAGAAGTTTACATACATTAAGTTGACTGTGCCTTTAAACAGCTTGGAAAATTCCAGAAAATTATGTCATGGCTTTAGAAGCTTCTGATAGGCGAATTGACATCATTTAAGTTAACCTTCAAACTCAGTGCCTCTTTGCTTGACATCATGGGAAAATCAAAAGAAATCAGCCAAGACCTCAGAAAAAAAATTGTAGACCTCCACAAGTCTGGTTCATCCTTGGGAGCAATTTCCAAACGCCTGAAGGTACCACGTCCATCTGTACAAACAATAGTACGCAAGTATAAACACCATGGGACCACGCAGCAGTCATACCGCTCAGGAAGGAGACGCGTTCTGTCTCCTAGAGATGAACGTACTTTAGTGTGAAAAGTGCAAATCAATCCCAGAACATCAGCAAAGGCCCTTGTGAAGATGCTGGAGGAAACGGGTACAAAAGTATCTATATCCACAGTATACAAGTCCTATATCGACATAATCTGAAAGGCCGCTCAGCAAGGAAGAAACCACTGCTCCAAAACCGATATAAAAAAGCCAAACTACGGTTTGCAACTGCACATTTGGACAAGGATCGTACTTTTGAGAAATGTCCTCTGGTCTGATGAAACAAAAATAGAATTGTTTGGCCATAATGACCATCGTTATGTTTGGAGGAAAAAGGGGGACGCTTGCAAGCCGAAGAACACCATCTCAACTGTGAAGCACGGGGGTGGCAGCATCATGTTGTGAGGGTGCTTTGCTGCAGGAGGGACTGGTGTACTTCACAAAATAGATGGCATCATGAGGGAGGAAAGTTATGTGGATATATTGAAGCAACATCTCAAGACATCAGTCAGGAAGTTAAAGCTTGGTCGCAAATGGGTCTTCCAAATGGACAATGACCCCAAGCATACTTCCAAAGTTGTGGCAAAATGGCTTAAGGACAACAAAGTCAAGGTATTGGAGTGGCCATCACAAAGCCCTGACCTCAATCCCATAGAACATTTGTGGGCAGAACTGAAAAAGTGTGTGCGAGCAAGGAGGCCTACAAACCTGACTCAGTTACACCAGCTCTGTCAGGAAGAATGGGCCAAAATTGGGAAGCTTGTGGAAGGCTACCTGAAACATTTGACCCAAGTTAAGCAATTTTAAAGGCAATGCTACACTCAATTAGTTTTTGGTATGTAAACTTCTGACCCACTGGGAATGTGGTGAAAGAAATAAAAGCTGAAATAAATCATTCTCTGTACTATTATTCTTTTCACATTCTTAAAATAAGTGGTGATCCTAACTGACCTAAGACAGGGAATTTTTACTCCGATTAAATGTCAGGAATTGTGAAAAACTGAGTTTAAATGTATTTGGCTAAGGTGTATGTAAACTTCCGACTTTAACTGTATATCCATCCTGCTCTGCCTTTCTAAAGTCTTCGAAAGCCAAGTTAACATAACAGCTCACCGACCATTTCGAATCCCACTGTACCTTCTCCGCTATGCAATCGGGTTTCCGAGCTGGTCATGGGTGCACCTAAGCTACGCTCAAGGTCCTAAATGATATCATTACCGCCATCGATAAAAGACAATACTGTGCAGCCGTATTCATCGACCTGGCCAAGGCTTTCGACTCTGTCAATCACTGCATTCTTATCGGCAGACTCAACAGCCTTGGTTTCTCAAATGACTGCTTCGCCTTGTTCACCAACTACTTCTCAGAGTTCAGTGTGTCGAATCGGAGGGCCTGTTTTCCCGGACCTCTGGCAGTCTCTATGGGAGTGCCGCAGGGTTAAATTCTCGGGCCGACTCTTTTCTCTGTATATATCAATGATGTCGCTCTTGCTGCTGCTGCTACCCTCGTAAAACTGACTATCCTACCGATCCTTGACTTCAGCGATGTCATTTACAAAAAAGCCTCCAACACTCTACTCAGCAAATTGGATGTAGTTTATCACAGTGCCATCTGTTTTGTCACCAAAGCCCTATATACTACCCACCACTGCGACTTGTATACTCTCGTTGGCTGGCCCTCACTTCATATTCGTCGCCAAACCCACAGACTCCAGGTCATCTAAGTCTTTGCTAGGTAAAGCTCCGCCTTATCTCAGCTCACTGGTCACCATAGCAACACCCACCCGTAGCACGTGCTCCAGCAGGTTTACTTCACTGGTCATCCCCAACTCCTACTTTGGCCGCCTTTCCTTCCGGTTCTCTGCTGCCAATGACTGGAACGAATTGCAAAAATCGCTGAAGCTGGAGACTTATCTCCCTCACTAACTTTAATAGTCAGCTGTCAGAGCAGTTTACCGATCACTGCACCTGTACACAGCCCATCTGTAAAAAGCCCACCCAACTACCTCATCCCCATATTGTTATGTATTTTTGCTCTTTTGTACCCCAGTATCTCTACTTGCATATCTATCATTCCAGTGTCAATGCTAAATTATAATTATTTCGCCACTATGGCCTATTTATTGCCTTATCTCCCTAATCTTACTACATTTGCACACACTGTATATAGATTTTTCTATTGTGTTATTGACTGTCTGTTTATCCCATGTGTAACTCTGTTGTTTTTGTCGCACTGCTTTGCTTTATCTTGGCCAGGTTGCAGTTGTAAATGAGAACTTGTTCAACTGGCCTACCTGGTTAAATAAAGGTTAAATACTTTTTTTTTTTAAACGAATGAACCCTAACGACGTTGGGCCAATCTCAGCCGGGTGTGATACAGTCTGGAATCGATCCAGGGTCTGTAGTGCCTTACACCGCTGCTCCACTCGGGAGCCCCTTTTTATTCTCAAAGATATTATAAAAAATATATAGGTTAATTATCTTTCTGCATACTTTATAACTGGATTTAGTCGTTGATTTATTATTTTTGTTACACTGTTTGGACTTAAGCGACTTGAAATAACGCTTAGGCAGCCCGCACAAAAAATTAAATGGCAGAAAACTCCCTTCAAACACATTAACATCTGAGGGAATAGAATAAGGCCAGCACACTGAAATACTCCAGCCCCTATAGCTTTATATACTGAGTGTACAAAACATTAGGAACATCTTCCTAATATTGAGTTGCACCCCCTTTTGCCCTCACAACAGTCTCAATTCGTTGGGGCATGGACTCTACATGGTGTCAAGTGTTCCACAGGGATGCTGGCCCATGTTGACTCCAATGCTTCCCAAAGTTGTGTCAAGTTGGTTGGATGTCCTTTGGGTGGTGGACCATTCTTGATACACATGGGAAACTGTTGAGCGTGAAAAGCCCAGCTGTGTTGAAGTTCTTGACACACTCAAACCGGTGCGCTTGGCACCTACTACCATACCCCGTGCAAAGGCACTTAAATATTTTGTCTGGCCCATTCCCCTCTGAATGGCATACACACAATCCATGTCTCAATTGTCTCAAGTCTTACAAATCCTTCTTTAACCTGTCTCCTCCCCTTCGTCTACACTGATTGAAGTGGATTTAACAAGTGACATCAATAAGGGATCATAGTTTTCACCTGGATTCCCCTGGTCAGTCTGTCATGGAAAGAACTGATGTTCCTAATGTTTTGTACACAGTGTAGATGAAACAAGACCTCTCAATATAAATGTTTGAGTTGTTTGGCAGAGCACATTTTGAGGTCTCCTAGACCAGGGGTTCTCAAACCTTTTGTGTCTGGGGGCACCTTTTTGTGAAAGAAAATTCAACAGGGACCCTCTCAAAATCAGAACACAACTTGTTAGATAAAAATGGCATATAAGGAGTTTTACTATTACTCCGGCAGTGCATGGCTGGACGAACCAAAGCACGGGCCTTGGGAAGGAACATTTTAAAGGCCTGCACCAGAGCATAAAAAAATGAATCTGTTTTCAAGCTAAGCTATTTCCTACATTTTGTCATGGGGCAGAGACATTTTTTGTTGTTGCAGATTTAAAGCTGCTGTCTTAAAGCCACTACTTTTTGTTCTCGTGTGCTGTGTCAAGGAATTAACTCATGTACTGTTTGAGAAGTTGTGACTCGTGGGAGCGTGGTGGTGCTTCAATGAATGGCCAATCATATTGTTAAAATACAAATAGCATGACTTTTTCGTGTGTAGTCTAGTCTTCAATGGTGGACTGCGACAGAGCAGGTAAATGTGGAACTGGAATGTTAAAATGCGCGGAGAAGTTACTGGTTATTGTTTTTACTGGCCCCAGCCATAATGTTGGACTCTGATTACATTGTGTTGTATTACACCCTCTAAACTTATTCCATGGATCCCTTGGCCAAAATAATATTCATTTAAATTGAGAACCCTGTCCTAGACTAAAGAGAACATCCACTGTGCCACTTGTGACATTGATGGGTAATAATGAGTTAATGTAAAAGCTGCCGAGTTGGTGTGATGACGATGTTATATTAACCCCGTCTCCTGATCCGTCTACAGATCCACACCTATGTGAACACCACAGGTCTGCTGGATGACCAGCCTAGCCCTCTGACTGTTCCAGCCCCTCTGGACAGCCCCGACTCAGGCCAGTCCCAGTGTCCCCCTACACCTCCCCCTCCACGGGTAGCCAGACCAGAGCCTCTGCCCCCCATGCCCCAGCTCCAGGAAGAGCCCCAGGTACTGCTGGAGCCCCTGGGGGTGCGCTTTGTGCTGGGACCCACCCCTGTACAGAAGAAGATGGCCAAGGGGAAGCAGTCTACTGGGGGTGGAGATGGAGAGGAGGCAGGGGAGGACCCAGAGTCCCCGGATCTTGGAGAGGAGGAGACTAACAGCCAGACGGACACACACTGTGCCACAGAGGCCCCAGCCCTACTGGAGGGCCAGCCTCAGCCGCCCCACACACACTCCAACGGCACCTCTGTCAGGGTTACTGCCCCAGTAACAGCCCCCCGCCTCCACCGCACGCCCCCCGACACCCTGCAGAATGTCAACAACTCAGCCCAGCGACGCACGGCCCTCTTGGACTATGAGAACCTCCCGGCCCTGCCGCCCGTCTGGGAGACCCGCAAGCCCAGCAACGAGCAGGTGGAGAACAATGGAGGCGGCCAGGGGGGGCTGAAGACGCCATCCCTCAACGGCTACAACCTCCACCACCACTCCTACTCCCACCCCCTGTCAGCCTACCCCCCTCATTCGGCCATGGAACCCTCCCACAACTACGTCAACACAGAGAATGTGACGGCTCCTCTCAGCGCTCGCTGTGCCCCCGACATGGTACGCCGCCACACCATCTTCAACTTTGACTTCCGCCGGCCGTTGGGGCTGCTGTGTCAGGAGCCTCCCAAGACGCTCAACTACATCGAGGTGGAGATGGAATCTACCACCACCTCTTCATCCGCAGCTGCCAAGGGTGCCTCCTCGGACACCAGCAACCCCCACACGCCCCGCACCCCCACCTCGCCGCTGCCGCCTACCACCCCCACACGCCGTACCGAGCTCTATGCCTTCATAGACATCGAGCGCACCGCCGCCATGTCAAGCCTGCAGAAGGCTCGGCCGCGCGACGACGGAACATCGAGGAAAACGCGGCACAATAGTACGGAGCTGCCCACCAAAAGCACTGTCTGACTGAACAGATCCTTCTGGCACCTTTTTCTACTATGAACCCCTTTAGAAAAAACATGTGAAGGCAGTCTACACAGGGGACTTTCTTAATAAACACAAAGACAGAGAAACACAGGCCATGGAGACATTGGAAATGTATTCAAAGAGACTCCAGAAATCGGTCTTAAATGAGATTTAAACAGACTTTCTGTTGTGTGTGGTTGGTTACCAAAGTAGGTACTTACTTGCGATATACCAATTTATTCCTATGGTAATATAATACCTCTTCTCCTTCACTCATTCTACAGTGCATTTGGGTTGTTTATTATGTTAATAAGACTGGACTGCATTCCTCCTCACCCAACCCCCCCCCCGGTACAAATCAGTATTACTGAACAAAGCATTCCATTTAGCATTTTTGAATGATATGATTCACTACATGCATTGCTGCTGTAATTTCAGTATCTGAGGATTACATGGTACACTACATGTTTCTGACAATGTACACTAGATTCTGGCACAATAAATGTCTGTTCTGTTTTTATGTTTTCAACCAATCAATGCCCCCCCCTAACTCTAGTCCTAGATGACCTAGCACTAAACTAGATATGAATATATGGCATGTCATAGGGCATGTTCCTCTGTCTAGGCATTGCTGACGCATGCCAGATCTTATAACGCCTGGATAGGTATTTTACATAATGGTAAACCACATAGGTTCTAACAATCTGGTGCACGACGGCACGGTAGATGACGTGGCACGCCACCATTGGTTGATGCATGCAGCGTCTGAGCTGGGAACGCAACCAAGGTTTTGATGCAGTTTTGAGACTTGGTATTGGGTATGACTCAATGTGTAAATGACAGGATGTAGTTCGATATCCCTCTTGTTAATTCTATTGGAACAAATCAGATTATGCCATCTGATATCCGCGCAGTTCTAATTTGGCTGTCAGCCCTTCAATTTATGATATTCTTCTAGTGACAAGGTTCTTTTTGTGGGTATTCATAGTGGAGCTGTCCCATCACAAAAAAATTATGAGCCAGTCAACTCACTAGCCAACTAATTGGTCAAGATGTCACCAATAGTGAAAGAGCTAGGCACAACAGGGTGCCTTTTTAATTTTTTTTTTTTTTTTTTAACAAAAGGTAGACTCGGCAATATGACGTTGTGTAGTGCTCTATTCGATCTGTATCGATGAAGTTCGACGTTAGTGTGATTGAAACTTCAAAGCAATGTTTCTGCATTTTAAGGTTAATGCTGCATATGTCTGCTCAATTGGAAATGACCTTTACATTGCTATCTGTAACACTTCAGCAAGCCTTTAAGAGGTACTGCCCCTAAACACCAACTAATCCATTTGAAAACGACCCATGTGGCATCTAAACGAGTCAGAAACATGTACTATAGTGTCAAAATTGTAACTGGGATTATTTTTGACAGTCAGTCTCCTCTAAAACGGAGTTTGGGACACACCGCCGGACCTCTCATTATTAGCAATTGCGCGCGGGTGTAGGTGAACAAACAGCTGACCCGCGCACCACTAGTTTGAGTGCCCTGCGAAGGAAGCTATCATGCGGAATATGTGGTTGTTCGTTGTAGATGAAGGGGAGGCGACAGGTTAATTAAAGAAGGATTGTCAAGCCTTGAGACATGAAATATTTGAGTTCGTTGGTCCCCAGTGGTGGTTGAGTACTGTATACATGTAGCTAGACGTTTCAAAAGAATGCAAATCATTAGGACACCCTTTGTGTGATTGTGATGTTGCCAGATTGACTTTAGATGCATTATAACTTTACCCAGTTTACTAAAATTGAGGGGACCACCATATGTTAGCTAGCTAACATTAGCATTGCTAGCTATTTTTTTTATTTACTTTGCTAGTAACAGTAACGTGAATGGCAACTTCTCTAAAGTAAATTTGACATAATATGGCAAAGTTGTTTCAAACTAATTATTTAGCAGTGTCATCGTATTTCCATGCCACTATTACATTATCCTCCGAGGTGCAATCCATGTCTAGGGCACAAATAAATATTGGATGCAGCTGGTGGTACTAGCTAACGTATGACTACAACAGTGTACTAACTAGCAGCAACAAACTCAATACATGTCACAGTTGGTTGCATAGTGTAACGGCGTCACCGGCCTGAATCCAATCCAATCTGGAGCCAATCAGTCTAGTTTCCAAAGGAGATTACGTTATTTCTCGAGCTATGTTTATAATTGAGTGTTGGTGGATTACATTAAGGGACATTTCCATTCCCTATATAACACAAGACACTGCTATAACATTCACCCTCCCCACTGCCGCACCTCACGTAGTCAATTCTCTAATCAGACACTGGGGGTACCATACTCTGGAATTCTTATCTTAACATTGCCAAAACCTCATCATCCCTCAATAACTTCAAGCGAAGACTGGGTCAGCCTGTTGAACGTCCATATAGCCCAACTCTCACACACATTTAAACAAAACATATGTTTATTAGGTCATTTTAACTAACCTTTTATTTTTGTATCTAGTTTTTTTGTGATGATGTTAACTTAACTAACCTTTTATTTTTGTACTTATTGTATCTAGTTTTTTTGTGGTGAGATGTTTATATCAGCTCTTGGGCTTCTATCACCTGCACACGGTTTATTTTTATTGATGCAAATCAATTCAACCTTAAACCTAAATGACAATTGTTGACCAAGTTTTTATTTAAGACAAAGTGCCAGACTGATCCCCTGGTTATGAACAGATGCCGGGACCTACCAGAAGGAGAAAAGATAGTATCATAAAATGTCCAGCAATGGTTTAGTGACCGCCAAAAACAATTTCCTTCACTTGCTATTTTCAAAGGTTGTCAGTTACGACCTCAGAATACCTCACAAGTACCCTTGTGACACCTCCGTTGTATCCCTCGACTCCAATGAAAAGGCCACGCCATCATAAGGCCTCTGACACAGACGGCTTCGTCAACAACAGGTAAATGTGAAAAGTTGCATAAAAAAATACCCGGCTTGATAAGGGTAGGTTAACCTGTGCCACCAGGGTCTCTGGTGGCACAGCTAGCGCTGCGATGCAGTGCCCTAGACCACTGCGCCACCCGGGAGGCCTAAAATTGTTAGTTGAACTCACACTCAACAGCCAGTTTATTAGGTACACCACCCGTTCACAAAAATGGATGGCTCCTAAAGCCAGTCACGTGACTTGCTATATTAAGCAGGCACAGAGGGCATCAACGCATTCAGTTACTGTTCGATTTAACGTTAGAATGGGCAAAACAAGTGACCTAGGTGACTGAGCGTAGTATGACCATTGGTGCCAGGCATGCCAGATCCAGTATCTCAGTACCTGCCAACCTCCTGGGCTTTTCACACACGACAGGGTCTAGGGTTTACCGAGAATGGTGCAACAAACAAAAAAGCATCCAGTCAGCAGCAGTCCTGCCTGTGGGTGAAAAACAGGTTGTTGATGAGACATGTCGAAGGAGAATGGCAAGAATCGTGCAAGCTAACAGGAGGGCCACAAACAGACATAACGTCGCATCTCGGAACGCACGACTCGTCGATTCTAGTCACAGGTGGGCTATTGCAGCAGACGCCCACTCCTATCAACTGGGCACTAAAAATAATCCTGGTTCCCGTTGCATCATGCTGACGGCAGTCAAGATTTGGCGTAAACAGTATTAATCCATGGACCCATCCTGCTGGCAGTGGTGTACTAGTGTGGGGAATGTTTTCCTGGCACACGTTAGGTCCCTTGATACCAACTGAGCAACAAACATTTGAAACCTTGTAGAATCCATGCCCAAAGAATTCAGGCTGTTCTGGATGCAAAGAGTGGTCTGACCCAGTACTAGATGGGTGTACCTAGTAAACTGGCCAGTGAGTGTATACAGTAGATGTAAATGCAACAAGCAGGTAAGACGGACACTTTTCCCCCATTCCTCTTTTCCATATTCTTGAGCCCTCACTCAACGTTAGCCTGAAATTAGACAACACAAAATGTCTGGCACAAAACAATCTGGCGAAGTGCATAAGAATAAGTCAGTTTAATTTACCCTTATACAAAAATGCATGTATTTCCCTTCTTCCATTGAGTCTGTTTTGTGTTCCAGAGAGTCATGGCCATAGTGAGACAGCACCTGGAGGGGCAGTGGGGCCAGGCTGTACCCGATTCTCCACCCACCTCCTAAAGTGTGCACCTCCATCTTCCCCGTCATGGAATTAGCAATGGCGGAAACATCCCCCAGCCAATTCTTACACCAATCCAATGCTTTGAAATCCATGACTGAGTGTGCAAGTGCACACTTTGGTAGCAGAGTAGAATCTGGATGCAAGCAGTACTGTGCTTTGACTGACAGACGGTGCTTCTACTGGGCCTGGAGCCTTCTCCTCGTCGTCTGGTCCACCAGTTTGTGGTAGTCATTCAGCTTGTCCTGCAGTTTCTTGTACATCTGAGATGGAGAGGACAAGTAATGAGGAGCGTGGTGGTGCATGTTAATTTTTAAACTGAGGACAGTCATGTCAGGTTTCATGTCAGTCAGCACAGGTTGGCAAACCGATTTCAAAAATAGTATTTCGAATCAACTTACTCTGGCGTTGGTCTGGGTCTCGTTGAGCGACTGGAGGAGCTGGTCGATGGATGTGTGTGGGAGCCACACCAACGGCGCTGTGGCTGAGAGGGGCCTCTGTACAACACACCATTACCAGAGAGATTTTTTTTTTTTAAAGGACAAACATTTGACTTTTCAATCTGTTCTTATCAATCCATTATTTTGACATTTTAGACCCTTCTCTAGAGATAAGAATCAAGTGTGTTCAACTAAGATGGGTAAAACAACCATGCATCATAAACATGGGAAGTGACGTACACCGAGTGTACAAAACATTCGGAACACCTTCCTAATATTGAGTCGCATCCCCTTTTGCCCTCACAACAGCCTCAATTCGTTGGGGCATGCACTCTATAAGGTGTCGAAAGCATTCCACAGGGATGCTGGTCCATGTTGACTCCAATGCTTCCCACAGTTGTGTAAAGTTGGCTGGATGTCATTTGGGTGGTGGACCATTCTTGATACACAGGAAACTGTTGTGTTAAAAACCCAGCAGCGTTTTAGTTATTGACACAAACAGGTGCACCTGACACCTACTACCATACCGTTCTTTTGTCCTACCCAGTCACCCGCTGAATGGGACACAAATATTCCATGTCTCAAGGCTTAACAATCCTTCTTTAACCTGTCGCCTCCCCTTCATCTACAATGATTGAAGTGGATTTAACAAGTGACATCAATAAGGGATCATAGCTTTCACCTGGTCAGTCTGTCATGTAAAGAGCAGGTGTTCCTAATTTTTTGTACACTCAGTGTATAGTGTACCTCGATGCCAAAGTACTGGTGTCCCTTCCCCAGGAGGGCATCTACATACTCCAACACCAGCTCAGCTGCTGCCTCCAGCAGGTCGTAGTTCAGGTAGAGCCGTAACAACGCTGCAGCATCCACCCCCTAAACAAAACAAGCTTGTTTTATCATACATGGGGAGCAAATACAACTACAAAAAGTTACATTTATGGACTCTTCCATTTAATTCATATCTAGGGGTCCTTCTCAGAAAATATGTCCTGCATTTAGGGCAATATAAATACATGCACAAATAGTGCGCTCTCTTACCTTGTAGGCGTTGACCAGCCAGTCGGGCAGCGGTACACCGTGTGACAGCAGCCTGTTGATGACACAGCGATGGTGCTGAGCATTCTGGGTAGGATGCTTCTCCAGGTAAGAGGCCAGAAGTCGCCACGCCTCATCTGTCGCACTGGCGGAAAGTCATTTTTAAAATGTTTTACATGATTTCACTTCTATTTTTATTGTTCAAGTTGACCTTTTTAATATTCCCAACTGCACCACAAGGTGGACAATGTGGTATTAACTAGCCAATTTGTACCATGAAGAGTTCATACATTTAACCAACCTTGATTCTTTGGTTGTGATGGTACACAGCTGATTGGCAGCCAGCCAGTTCCAGGCTTCATTCTGATTCTCCTCTCCACCGTACTGTAACTTTATACACCTGGAAATACAAACTGCAAGCATCACCACACCACTATCAAACCACACGAAGGAAACCCCTATATCTACATGTTAGTTCAGACAAAGCAAGACCGATTACTTTGATGTGATCACTACAGGCTGAATACTAACTGCATGCATAACTAGGAAATTCACGTAAATCATGCATTGTCAACGAGAGATATGCGTATAAATTCAAGTCACTCCATGCAGTTGACCTTGCCCGTTACTTACTTGAAGGCAAGTCCCTCGAAGACTGAAGTGAGGGAGAGTTTGAAGGTCTGGCAGAGAGAGAGGGCACAGTCGAACAGTCCCGATTGGACCAGTAGAGACACCATCTCCACTGCAGAGGTGCTGCCTGCAACACCACACACAGAACTGTGTTACATTTCTGGTGTTCGATTAAGGGTTTTGTTTCCTTACAGGAATAATGTTCCCCCCTCTAAATGATCACATTAAGAGGTATCAAGGCAAAACAGCATTGGTGATGGCTTACTGACAAGTCACTTTCCATTCACTTTTGGGAATATGTTATCAGTGTTGTTTGTACCTGCAATGGCAGCGGAAGGTGGGTGATGCTGAGCCAGGGTGAGGCGGCTACGGGCAAGGGCGTACTCCTTCTGAAGGTCCTTCAGCTCCAGGATGTCCATCTGACCACTCACTGCAGGGACACAGATGTTAACTCAAAATGACACAACGACAAGGTTCCAGTTTAACAACGTTTACGCAACAGTATTAGCACAATATGCGGTTGCCATTGCACTCAGGCCAGGATCATCAACTACGAGACACCGGCGCAGGCGCACTAATAACAGAGTAATAGCCCCGTAATAACAGAAATATAGAGATACTTAAAACATGAACTTAACAATGGACAAACAATTACAATACTGTAGAATTTAAAGAGCATGTCATCAAACACATTTCCCACCATGTCCCAAACATAGTGGTGTAAAGATAGTAATGACCAAAAAGGAACATTTATCGCGGTAATTATAATAATCACAAATCGTTATCTATGCCTATAGTATCTCACCTGGACCAGTAGTAAACTCTCCATCGTAGTTCCTCTTTGGTGATGCAGCGGGCCTCTCATACACCGCTCCAGAGGTGGGTTGGACAATCCAGGCATAGTCAGATCTGATGAGCCGTAGACAGTTGAGGGAGGCCAGGCAACAGTTGACCTGTTTCTGTAGACCCAGCTGTGTCCTCACCTCCCGGCCCAGACGCATGCCGTACTCAAACATCACCGTACCCGCTGGAGGACACAGATAGGGCCAAACACATCAAAATAAAACACACACAAAATGGAGAGTGAGTAAAAAGAAATACCACCAGGCTCATTTATAAACAGAGTGCTAATATCTGACAGAGTCCCAGGTTCCTCTCACCTTTCCTGTAGTTGTGTCTGTTGATGTGGAAGGCGTAGAGCAGCTCGTAGTAGTTGTGGGACATCAGGTCCACTGCTCTGGCTCTGGACTCTATGATGCTGACCACCTGCAGCCAGAAAAGAAGGTCAAACACTTGATCTGATGAATCTAATACATTTATATAGTCCATAATGCGCTCTAACCAAATGTAAAGAGAATGTACAGTCGTGGCCAAAAGTTTTGAGAATGACAAATATTAATTTCCACAACGTTTGCTGCTTCAGTGTCTAGATATTTTTGTCAGATGTTACTATGGAAAACTGAAGTATGATTACAAGCATTTCATAAGTGTCAAAGGCTTTTATTGACAATTACATGAAGTTGATGCAAAGAGTCAATATTTGCAGTGTTGATCCTTCTTTTTCAAGACCTCTGCAATCCGCCCTGGCATGCTGTCAATGAACTTCTGGGCCACATCCTGACTGATGGCAGCCCATTCTTGCATAATCAATGCTTGGAGTTTGTGGGTTTTTGTTTGTCCACCCGCCTCTTGAGGATTGACCACAAGTTCTCAATGGGATTAAGGTCTGGGGAGTTTCCTGGCCATGGACCCAAAATATTGATGTTTTGTTCCCCGAGCCACTTAGTTATCACTTTTGCCTTATGGCAAGGTGCTCCATCATGCTGGAAAAGGCATTGTTTGTCACCAAACTGTTCCTGGATGGTTGGGAGAAGTTGCTCTCGGAGGATGTGTTGGTACCATTCTTTATTCATGGCTGTGTTCTTAGGCAAAATTGTGAGTGAGCCCACTCCCTTGGCTGTGAAGCAACCCCACACATGAATGGTCTCAGGATGCTTTACTGTTGGCATGACACAGGACTGATGGTAGCACTCACCTTGTCTTCTCCAGACAATCTTTTCTCCAGATGCCCCAAACAATCAGAAAGGGGATTCATCAGAGAAAATGACTTTACCCCAGTCCAATCCCTGTACCTTTTGCAGAATATAGGTCTGTCCCTGATGTTTTTCCTGGAGAGAAGTGGCTTCTTTGCTGCCCTTCTTGACACCAGGCCATCCCCCAAAAGTCTTCGCCTCACTGTGCGTGCAGATGCACTCACACCTGCCTGCTGCCATTCCCGAGCAAGCTCTGTACTGCTGGTGTCCCGTTCCCGCAGCTGAATCAACTTTAGGAGACGGTCCTGGAGCTTGCTGGACTTTCTTGGGTGCCCTGAAACTTTCACAACAACTGAGCCGCTCTCCTTGAAGTTCTTGATGATCCGATAAATGGTTGATTTAGGTGCAATCTTACTGGCAGCAATATCCTTGCCTGTGAAGCCCTTTTTGTGCAAAGCAATGATGACGGCACGTGTTTCCATGCAGGTAACCATGGTTGACAGAGGAAGAACAATGATTCCAAGCACCACCCTCCTTTTGAAGCTTCCAGTCTGTTATTCGAACTCAATCAGCATGACCTAGTGATCTCCAGCCTTGTCCTCGTCAACACTCACACCTGTGTTAACGAGAGAATCACTGACGTGTCAGCTGGTTCTTTTGTGGCAGGGCTGAAATGCAATGGAAATGTTTTTGGGGGATTCAGCTCATTTGCATGGCAAAGAGGGACTTTGTTATGAAGAGTGATCAGATGAATTGCAATTAATTACATTCTGGAGTATATGCAAATTGCCATCATACAAACTGAGGCAGCAGACTTTGAAAATTAATATTTGTGTCATTCTCAAAACTTTTGGCCACAAC
Organism: Salvelinus namaycush; assembly: GCF_016432855.1. NCBI lineage: Eukaryota > Metazoa > Chordata > Actinopteri > Salmoniformes > Salmonidae > Salvelinus > Salvelinus namaycush. The sequence goes on from NC_052327.1 coordinate 36,326,076, forward strand.
TGTATGTGTGTCTACCTCATCGTGCAGGTTGACGTAGGAGAACTGGACCAGGTCCTGAAGTTGAGAACGCTCACACAGAACCACAACAAGCTGACGCAAACAGTCTAACTGGCTGCTGGAGTCAGGGTTCTGTGTGAGGGCTTCGTAGGCTTGGCTGTTGTGTCCTAGGTCCAGGTGATGCTTGAAGATGCGGGTCCACAGGGCAGCCTGACTCCTGGGGTCATTGACGGCCTCCGTGATAGCCAGAGTGGCTAGATGGATGACCAGCTCTGGCAGACCAACGTCCTCCAGCAACCGCAGCACCTAACACACACTTAAGAATAAGTAAAAACACTGTACCAATTTTTTTTTTTACTCATTCCACTCACACGCATCCAGATTGTGTTTGAAAGGGTTTGTAGGGCACGAGCACCCGACTACATTTAATAAATAATCCAATAATAATATATTATTTAAAGAACGGGTTCCCATAGTAACCTTGTTGTAGTACTGTAGTCTCGGTGCAGCCGCAGCTTCCTCCTCGGCTCCTGTCAATCTCAGAAGAAACTCCTCCCTCTCCACCTCCACCGCCGCCTCCTGGAAACACCGCAGTGCCTGGACACATGCCACAAATGGGGGTAAAAAAACAGCTACTGGTGTTGCTCTGTCACACCTGTGAAGCAACAACTCAGAGAAATATGACATATTTCATGCTTTCAGCCACTACACCTTCTGTACTACCGCAACAACTCTTCCCATAGTCATAATGGCACGTTGAAATGCAACCGCAACCCTTAAAGTGGAACTGACTGCATTTGAGCAACATGATATCTTATTAAAATATGTTAATGTGAACCCACAGGAAGCATGACACTTTTTTAAACATTTTCTGACAAGCGAGCACTTAGATATGGTCATTTTCAAGTTTACGTATACCAAGGCATTTGTGAAAGTTCTATATCAATATAGAGTGGAAAAGCAGCAATGCGTTTGAACAATTAACTGCAGTAAATATAACATCTCTCTCATCCAGAACCAGCGTCTACGCAGACCGGTGCGCCATAGCCAATCGGAGCTACAGTAGGCCTTTATTTGCCACAGGCCACTTTGAACTGGACTGTGTGTTTACAGGCAATTACAACAGTACGACTTTTGATCATTAGAACGCAGTCGCCAAAAGCCTCAAAATACACCTGCATGGATTTCTGCAAATATGTCAATACCACTTGGGAGTCCTCTTACGTTTGGGAATTTTACAGTCCTATTGATCAAACAAACATGAAAAGGTAGGCTCTCTCTCCCTCAGTTATGGACATCAACAACTAATGCTAGCCAGAGAAAGATGAGCTAACATCTAACGAAGGAACAGTAGATAAATCAAAACTTCAACTAGTTGGCCGTCAAAATTGTACTGATAAATGATAGGGAATTGTAGCCTTTTCGTTCTTCTGCAGCTTACCTGCTAACAACGCATGCTTGTCCCAACCAAGCACCCAAAGCTAACCGATTGTGTTGTCATTCCCAGCCTTTGTTACATTCGTCCGTCTTTTTATCCAAAATATTGAGCCTTTGAAACTGAAACAGTGCATCCCGAATGTAGGCAGCAAACATTGTACCAGGACAGCTGTGATTTACAACCTGATAGCAATAGTTTGGCTAGCTTGCTAGCTAGCTACCTCCAGACAAATGAGAGAACGCCTTACTCTGACCATTTTACTCAACCTAACAGAGCTGGTTAGGCTGTTTACATGTTATCCAGAGCGTTCATGACCAACTTACTTTCTTTGTGTTCGTTTACTGACACCGGCCACATTCAGCAGGTGTTGATGTTCGTAAATTCATCAGTTATTCTGAGCTCTGGCATACTCAGATGAGAGTGCTCTGAAATTGGAGTAGATAGCCAGAGTGAATTTGCGAACGCAAGAGATATGCTAACTGGATAACAGTCGTTTAAGTTCTTGCTAGCTAACCAAATGACACCTGCATCTCTAGCTGTGTATAGCCACCGGAAAACGATATGAGGGGAAAAAGTCATTCGACCCACATCTCCAATGACATGACATCTTCCTAGCAGATAGCTAACGTTGGGCTCCGTGTTTTTAGCTTGCTACGATAGCCTATTAGCCACATTATGACCGACTTGTGATCATCGCCCTTGTTAGTTTGATTGTATTGTCATTCCCAGCCTTTGTTACATTCATCTGTTTTTGTACAAAATTATGAGCCATTGAAACAGTGCATCCCTGAATGAAGGCAGCAAACATTGAACCAGGCCAGCTGTGATTTACCTGATAGCAATCATTTTTGACTACCAAGAAATGTACTGGTGAATTATATACACTGAACAAAAATAACACACAACATGTAGTGTTGGTCCCATGTTTCATGAGCTGAAATTAAAGATCCCAGAAATGTTCCATACGCACAAAAAAGTTTGAGAATTTGGCAGTACGTTGAACCGGCCTCACAACCGCAGACCACGTGTAACCAAGCCAGCCCAGGACCTCCACATCTGGATTCTTTACCTGCGGGATCGTCTGAGACCAGCCACCCGGACAGCTGATAAAACAGTATTTCTGTCTGTAATAAAGCCCTTTCGTGGGGAAAAACTCCTGATTGGCTGGGCCTGGCTACCAAGTGGATGGGTCTATGCCCTCCTAGGCCCACCTATGGAATGTTGAGGCAAATAAAAACAACAAAAGAAAGGTTCTATCTTAAAGTTTTGTCCCATAAATTGGGAATTTGATATTTTTGACTGATATGATTGTCTGTTTGTTCCATATGTGAAAAGAAGTTAAAACGCTGTCAGTTCCACTTTAAAACACACCTTCTGTCCCTCTCCGTTGGCCAGGTAACATTGGCCCAGCATGAAGCGGCAGGAGCCCACGTTAACCTGACACCACGGCCCAATGAGACGCACATACTCCTGAAGAGAGAGAAAAGCAGAGCTTAAGAAAATATTCTATTTAAAAATGCATCAGTTGGCTTTTTAATTAAATCTGCTTCAATCAATAAATACATATTTATTGTCCCAATTAGGACATTGGTTATGCAGTCAAGGTAAAAAAAACAAACATGATGCAACACAAATAAGTGTGTGAGAGGGTTGTAGAGTCCGTGAGAAGCGTCTCACCTGTAGTTGTGCATACTGGCAGTTGCCCATCAGACACTCAGGGAACTGGAAGCTAAGGTTGTTGGGCCAGCTACAGAGATAGTGTTAAGGGCCAACCTTGACATTATTTACAGTGCACCTCATTGCAACCCTCTAAGGCTAATAGTCAAATCGCTGCCTAAAGCACATCAAGTGTAGCTTTGCCTCGCTTTAATAGCATAGCATGTGCTAGCCATGTGGTGTGTAATAACCTTGCGTAAAGAATATTAACTCTAGCCTCGACTAGCCTAGCCGTGTATGAGGACAGAAATAACATTGCTTAAATATATGCCAGCTGTGTAGATAACCTTACCTAGGGAAACATCAACTTTTGCTTAGCCAAGCACAGTCGTGTGTGTGTGTAGGTGTGGTAGGATACAGTTGCTGAGCCAGCAGGGTGACCATGCTGGAGACCATGTGGGGCCAGTGGAGCAGGGCTGTGCCCGGGGAGGGGCTGTGCTGCTTGGAGTAGATTTGTGTAATGATGGCCTTCCGCGCTACGCTCTGGTAGAACAGCTCCACCACTGTCTGGGGGCTCCGGACTGAGGGGGAAAGAAAACGGAGTTGGATACAGGGATGTGATCAGGACAATATAGACAATCAGGAAAATTCAGACAAAAGTATGATATTGGTTTGGGTTAGCTAGGCATATTTCAATGATGTATGAATAGAGGAAAATGTCAGAAAAGAAAAAGCAGGAATTCCTGATTAAAACAGGGGAAAAAAGTAATCGCTTAGAGAGAGGCTTGAAGTCAACACGGAGGCTACACATAGCACCTGACCTGATCTGTTGCTGGCCATAGCTGGAGAATCAGACAGCTCCAGGACTGACAGGTGCTGCAGGTTGGCATCTCTGGAGGGAGAACACAATGTCAAATAGGCAAAATTCACTGAATTCAATACTGTGTGTTGTGTTGCGTTGGAGTGTGTGTCTGTTGTTTGTGTGCGTGCGTACATGATGTCAAGAGGCACGGTGGTGGTCAGGCTCTGGGTGATGTGTTTGAGGAGATAGTAGGAGGAGAGAAGCTGAGAGGAGCGGGGGATCAGGTCCTGTTGTAGCTGGAGCAGCTGAGGCCCTCCAACCGGGAACACCTGGAGAACACACACAATTAAGTCAGAAGAGCAGACTGTGTGTGATGTAGGGCGGACCATATTTAGTCGACTGGTCAATTGTTTGTTGGACGACCAAGATTTCTTCAGTCGAGCAGTAACAAAAAAAAAATTTCATTGTGTACAAGACACAAGACACCTGTCTGATTGTGCGCCTGTCTGTGTGGACTAATCCATTGTGGAGGCCGTGAGGATGGCAGTCCATCACTAAGACATGCGCTATTGAAATTGTATATGGTTATATTACCTAAGAACAATGGTGCAACACTAATACAAATATTTTATAACAAATGCACTTTCTCCCGCGTTGGATAGCGGTCGCTGTCCACGGTTCTGAAACATCAATGCGCTGTTGAATTGGCGCCTTTTCCTAGACCATGTTGCTATGTGCATAATAGCAAAGTTAACCAGCATATTGGTGTTGAGAACAATGCGGCGGAGGCAGCAGTTGGAGTTAGCAGAAGAGAAAAAAAGCACTTGCCTTAATTTTCAAAGAAAAGTGAGAGGAAACACCAACTTAATTAGGTCTATAATGAATAGCTTAACTTAAATGCGCCTGGCTTTATAAATCGTACATATAAACAGAAATAAGACTGTTTTGTGTGTTTGTTTAATAGCCTACTGATGCCGTGAGCACCAAGCCTCAGCCACTACATGTCGGTCAAACAATTTCACAAATGTGGCTGTTTTTAAATCTTTGCCATGCTGTAATAAAGGCTTAACACTTTTTTCCATTAGAACAGCCTCTGGTATTACTTTAAATTTATTTAGTGTTGTTTACACTTCCAAATTGTCAGAAAAAATATATATTTGTAATAACCCTCCGTTTTCTTGATATTATTGTCATTGTCATCATTATAATAAGTAATGTAATTATCATCAATAGGCTTTGTATAGCAGCCTTGTATGACAACCATCGAGCTGTAGGCCAAAGAGCGCATCCTGTTTAGTCTTAATACTGTAACTTAGGCATGTATTTCAATTAGTGATGCACCGATATTTTCCTTGCCAAAAAAACCCTGATACCGATACTTAATATTTTAGCGGCCTTTTAAGTATTCTAGTACAGTTAAATAGTTAACACGGACGCAGCGGTCTAAGGCACTGCATCTCATTGCAAGAGGCGTCACTACAGTCCCTGGTTCAAATCCAGTCTATCACATCCGGCCGTGATTGGGAGTCCCATAGGGCGGCGCACAATTGGCCCAGCGTCGTCCGGGTTTGGCAGTCATTGTAAATAAGAATTTGTTCTTAACTGACTTGCCTAGTTAAATAAAGGTTACACACACACACACACACACACACACACACACACACACACACACACAGTTATTTTGTTGGCATTTACGCATGTCCCCATTACCAGTAAAACATAATCAAAACCTTGTTCTTTCACTTACTTGCTGTGCTGTTTCGTTGTTCAGTCGTTTCATTCTCAACCAGGATTTCTATGGAACGCCGTTTGGATCTTTGCTATGGAATGTCGTTTGGGTGTTTGTGTGTCAATTAAAACCTGATGAGGATAGAGGGCGCTATTTACACTTTGGGGGAAAAACGTGCCCAATTTAAACGGCCTCGTACTCTATTCTTGCTCGTACAATATGCATATTATTATTACTATTGGATAGAAAACACTCTCTAGTTTCTAAAACCGTTTGAATTTTGTCTGTGAGTAAAACAGAACTCATTTGGCAGCACACTTTCTGACCAGGAAGTGGAAAGTCTGAAAATTATGCTCTGTTCAAGGGCCTGCCTATAAATGGGCATGACACGTATGAGTATACATGCACGTCATACACCTTCCCCAGGATGTCAAGATGCAGTGAGAGAAGAAATGGAGTGATTATCTTGGTCTGAGATGGAATACGTCCTCTTGGAATGACGTGTCACCCATTTTATGTTTTCAGGAAGGCGCGAAGTTGGTCCTGGATTTGCCATCTGTTTAGCTGCCGTTATAGGCGATTACTATCTCCGGCTTTGATTTTATTTGATACATGTGACCATATCATCGTAAAGTATGTTTTTTCAATATAGTTTTATTAGATTTTTGAAATTTATTCGGGACGTTAGGCGTGTTGCGTTGTGTGCCTTTGTTCAGAAAGGAGAGCTTCGAGCCACTTGGCCAGTGTGCTTGCTAAATCAGGAGGGAAAAACGATGTTCTAAATCCAAACAACGACTGTTCTGGACAAAGGACCCCTTGTCCAACATTCTGATGGAAGATCACCAAAAGTAGGACCCATTTTGTGATGCTATTTCATATATCTGTCGAACTGTATACTAGTAGTTTTGCGCCCAGATTTTGGGCACTCTCTCGCTATAACGTAAGGTGGATGTCGTAATGAAGATATTTTTAGAATTCTAACACTGCGATTGCATTAAGAACTAGTGTTACTATCATTTCCTATACAACATGTATTTTTTTGTAATGTTTATGAATAGCTATTTGGTCAGAATAGGTGAGAGTCTAATAGAAATATCCGCACATTCTGGGAAAAATAAGCTACATTAGCATAATGGATAACCACTGATTTCAGCTCTAAATATGCACATTTTCGAACAAAACATAAGTGTATGTATAACCTGATGTTATAGGACTGTCATCTGAGGAAGGTTTATGAAGGTTAGTGAAAATTGATATCTTTTGCTCGTTTATTCGCTAACGCTAACGTGCCTATTGCTATCGCGCCTTGATGAATGAATGCGGTTGTGTGTAGGCTATTGTAGTAAGCTAATATAATGCTATATTGTGTTTTCGCTGTAAAACACTTAAAAAATCTGAAATATTGGCTGGATTCACAAGATGCTTGTCTTTCATTTGCTGTACACGATGCATTTTTCAGAAATGTTTTATGATGAGTATTTAGGTATTCCACGTTGGTCTCTATAATTACTCTGGCTGCTTCGGTGCTATTTTTGACGGTATCTGTGATGGTAGCTGCAATGTACAACTGATTTATACCTCAAATATGCACATTTTTCGAACAAAACATAGATTTATTGTGTAACATGTTATAAGACTGTCATCTGATGAAGTTGTTTCTTGGTTAGTTTGGTTGGTTCTTGGTTAGTTAGGTTGGCTTTGTGCATGCTACCTGTGCTGTGAAAAATGTCTGTCCTTCTTTGTATTTGGTGGTGAGCTAACATAAATATACGTGCTGTTTTCGCTGTAAAACATTTTAAAAAATCGGACATGTTGACTGGATTCACAAGATGTGTATCTTTCATTTGCTGTATTGGACTTGTTAATGTGTGAAAGTTAAATATTTCTAAAAAATATTTTTTGAATTTCGCGCTCTGCCTTTTCAGTGGAATGTGGGAGGAGTTTTAACAGGTTTTAAGCTTGTTGACCAATCAGGACCTGAATATGACTGCATGTCACAATTTAACGCTTTCATAAAGAAATGTACGTAGTTATTACACAATCACTCGTATTTCATATGTCACAACGATTCATCGATACGTATGCTATGATGCTGGTAAAGTTGTCTTGCGCACCTATAGTGCTGGTCATTAAAAAAATAGCTAGCTCATGAATGCAAACAATGTTCTTCCCCAAAAACATAGCAAAACGACAATCTGTTTCAGTAGCTAGCTAACTATATAGTTAGGTCTCATCTAAAATAACCCTAATTAATAAGAGTTCTTATTTGATTAATGGTGGTCGGACCCATCTATGTGATAGTGGAATAGTGGAATAGTGGAATTTGCGCGTAGCCTTCAAAATAAATGTATGGCATAATCCGACTATTTGTATTAATTTGCATCACTGTCAATGACACTTTTATTTTGAAGGCTAACCGCAAAGTCCACTATTGTGCCTAATCCTTATTGTGGCTAGCTTCACAACACACAACCCGGTCCGGTCGAGCCTCACTAGCCAGATGACGCTTGCTGGCTGCTTATAACGTTAGCTTTGGGCAACAGGGTTAAGTAGCTGGCTAGCTATTTATTTTCATGAACTGAAGTTCAATTTCAATAGGCAAACAACAAGTGGCAACCCATCTAATACATACTCACAAGCATTCCTAAATCATTGCTAAGAATAATGAAAATGACTGCAGTTTCTACTGGTCATTGTTTTCAGGCTGGTTGTATTGGTGCTAGCTAGGTACCAAGCTAAAGCTAGCTACCTCAGAAGTTGGTCAAACAAATTATGCTTTATTACCAACGCGGTATTGAAAACACATCGGTCGTGGCCGGTGTTTGCAGACTTTTTTATACAGCTTTGACAGTGCTACTGTATCTTTTTTTGGCATGCAAAGACCCAAATGGCATTCCATAGTATGTATGTCGTGAAGGTAATAGCAGTGACACTATTACTGGGCAACTCCGGTAGAGCAACGTCTAAAAAATAGCACACTTGGTAGTGTGTACCGGTGCTCGACCAGATGGCGAAAGCCAACATCACCCACGACAGAGAACGGTTGATTGTCAAGGACAATGTATTCCATTATCTTGGCGTTAATGGATTTCGCCTTTTGAGTTGTCTCGCTAAAATGTTCTTACTCTTTCAAATGACTGCTCGATCCACACAGCAGACATTGTGGGCCAAGTTACGAATGCTGTGTTGCACGTGTAGCGCATAATTTTATGTAGGGTCATTACGTCATGTACCTATGTTATATAGGTATGCACGTCAGCTTTGACATCAGTTTTGCTCATCAATTCCGATATGTTCACCGATATATCATGCATCCCTAATTTCAATGCTTATATAGGCTACTGTATCAATCATTCATGTCATCACACAGCATGAGTCATTCAAGAGATTAAATGCAATCAAGAATTTGTTTTAAAATAAAATAAAGCAACATGAATAATTAGCGTAAACAATAAATAAACCGTTCCATTTCGGAAATTGCATTCACGAATGAATGAGACTGTTTTTAGTCTTAGCTCTAATAAAGGCTTTACAAAAACTTTAGACTGGTATGCTTATCATTTATTTTGTGTTTACATTGTTCCAAATGGTCAGAAAAATTATATTGTAATCTAACAGCACCTGTTTGGCACACATAATATGCATGCAGTGCTTGCTCCTTACCTTCTTTATCCAGTATTTTCCACAACTAGTCATTTATTCCACACATCCGACTTTCCCTTTACCTCCTGAACAACCAGTAAAAATTCCCCCGTTTCGTGTTGGTCCGTCACGTTCTTTGTATTCATTTTGCTGTCACGTGTTCCGAGTTTGTTATAACAAATTTATTAATGCGATTATGATATGCTATATGTCAGGCCCCATTGGTCCCGTGCATGCAATGCATACGTGTGTCAAGTAAAGAGAGCAAAGGTTGAGGGAATAGGGAATGCTTTTCCTAAACAAATGAGGGATTTCGGTAACAAAAATTCAGTCATAAATGGCTGTAATTATGTTGCAGCTTCAGCAACATGGACAGCGTGATAAACACTTGAAGTTTTGTAGTGTTCGCTGCAGCATGGAGGAGAGAGACAATGGGTGCTAGCCACACGGTCACTCACTAATTCTTTTAACACAGCATAGCAAGTCTGCAATTGCGGTCAGTCTCTCTCTGGTCATTAATGTGTCTTAATTATTTCAAACAGTGCGCTTAGAATTAGACAAGCTCAGTGCATATAATTGATTTGATTAAAACACACAGGCTGTGTCTACAAAAATAAGTTTTACAATTCCGATTGGTCGAAAGAACAGTCTCCTCTCAGTCAACCAAGATTTGTTTTTGTTGGGGTCAGCCCTAGTGTGATGCGTTTGTATTTCTGTCTCAGTGTGTGTGTACTACTACTTACATTGTCTCCTAGACGTAGGTAGAGCTGCTGCAGTATGAGCAGGTCCCTACAGAACAGGGTTCTGGTCATGGCCATCTGACAGACAGCCTGACACACCACAGCCACCGCCACACTGCTACCATACAGTTGGGACAGACTGATCCGCCACGACAGGGACTGGCCTGCTGGGGCACACACACACATCAGTTTAAACCGGTCCATTTTCACACAGACTGAGCTCAAATATTCAGTTTAAGTTCCTACTCAAATAATAATAAAAACCAAACTTACCAGTCAATAAATGACACCATATAGAATTATCTAGGGCTAATCTGTGTTGATATACAGTACCAGTCATAAGTTTGGACACACCTACTCATTCAAGGGGTTTTATTTATTTTTACAATTTTCTACATTGTAGAATAATAGTGAAGACATCAAAACTATGAAATAACATATGGAATCATGAGGGAATCATGAGGTAAGCAAATAGTGTTAAACAAATCAAAATATAATTTTAGATTCTTCAAAGAAGAAACCCTTTGCCTTGACAGCTTTGCACACTCTTGGCATTCTCTCAACCAGCTTCACCTGTAATGCTTTTCCAACAGTCTTGAAGGAGTTCCCACATATGCTGAGCACTTGTTGGCTGTTTTTTCTTCACTCTGCGGTCCAACTCATCCCAATTCAAATAAATCTAAATGTATTTGTCACGTGGCTCTAACCAATAGGTAAGTAAAGAAATAAAACAACAGTAAAAAGACAAGCTATATACAGTAGCGAGGCTATAAAAGTAGCGAAAAATAGTGCAAAAAAGTTATTAGGTGAACAATACGTAAGTAAAGAAATAAAAACAATAGTAAAAAGACTGTGAAAAACAGTAGCGAGGCTATATACAGTAGCGAGGCTATAAAAGTAGCGAGGCTACATACAGACACCGGTTAGTCAGGCTGATTGAGGTAGTATATACATGTAAATATGGTTAAAGCAACTATGCATGTATGATGAACAGAGAGTAGCAGTAGCATTAAAGAGGCGTTGGCGGGTGGTGGTTGGCGGGACACAATGCAGATAGGCCGGTTAGCCAATGTGCGGAGTACTGGTTGGTCGGCCCAATTGAGGTAGAATGTACATGAATGGGTTGAGGCCGGGGGATTGTGGAGGCCAGGTCATCTGATGCAGCACTCCATCACTCTCCTTCTTGGTCAAATAGCCCTTACACAGCCTGGAGGTGTGTTTTGGCTCATTGTCCTGTTGAAAAACAAATGATAATACCACTAAGCCCAAACCAGATGGGATGGCGTATCGCTGCAGAATGCCGTGGTAGCCATGCTGGTTAAGTGTGCCTTGAATTCTAAATAAAATCACTGACAGTGTCACCAGCAAAGCACCCCCACACCATAACACCTCCTCCTCCATGCTTTACGGTGGGAAATACACATGCAGAGATCATCCATTCACCCACACTGCGTCTCACAAAGACACGGCGGTTGGAACCAAAAATCTCACATTTGGACTCCAGACCAAAGGACAGATTTCCACCGGTCTAATGTCCATTGCTTGTGTTTCTTGGCCCAAGCAAGTCTCTCCTTCTTATTGGTGTTCTTTAGTAGTGTTTTCTTTGCAGCAATTCAACCACGAAGGCCTGATTCACACAGTCTCCTCTGAACAGTTGATGTTGAAATGTTTCTGTTACTTGAACTCTGAAGCATTTATTTGGGCTGCAATTTCTGAAGCTTGTAACGCCAATGAACTTATCCTCTGCAGCAGAGGTAACTCTGGGTCTTCCTTTCCTGTGGTGGTCCTCATGAGAGCCAGCTTCATCATAGCGCTTGATGGTTTTTGCAAATGTACTTGAAGAAACTTTCAAAGTTCTTGAAATGTTCCGGATTGACTGACCTTCGTGTCTTAAAGTAATGATGGACTGTCATTTCTCTTTGCTTTTTTGAGCTGTTCTTGCCATAATATGGACTTGGTCTTTTACCAAAAAAGGGCTAACTTCACAACTGATTGGCCCAAATGCATTAAGTAAAGAAATTCCACAAATTAACTTTTAACAAGGCACACCTATTCATTGAAATGCATTCCAGGTGCTTATCTCATGAAGCTGATTGAGAGAATGCCAAGAGTGTGCAAAGCTGTCATCAAAGTAAAGGGTGGATAATTAGAAAAATCTCAAATATAAAATATATTTTGATTTGTTTTAACACCTTTTTTGCTTAATACATGATTCCATGTGTTATTTCATAGTTTATGTTTTCACTATTATTCTACAATGTAGAACATTTTACAAAATAAAAACCATGGAATGAGTAGGTGTGTCAACTTTTGACTGGTACTGTATATTAGCCATGGTATAGTGTGGTAGGTAGCATGGTATAATATTATATAGGTCTTACCTATGGTGAGAGACCCCTCTCCAACTGGCTCCGAGTCAGTCTCCAGGTCCATCTCTCTGATCAGCACAGCCATGGCTGCCAAAGGGTTACGGACGTCGTGTAGTTTGTTATGGATGTCCTCTATCACATTCTCACTACGATGGGAATGAAAGAAGCATAACAGTCAGTCACGAAACCCCACACAGCACGGCAATGCCTGCATGTGAATGACCCATAGGAGGTCAACAACATTTGTTGGTTGAAATTATTTTTTCTATGACAATTTTTTCCCAATTCATTAATTGACTTTCAACTGGCCTCCATAGACAGTACATAGTAATTTTCACTGTTGAGGTGTGTGCGTACTGACTTGTCGTTGGCCAGTAAGTTCTCCAGCACCATCTCCGCAGCCCTCTCAGGTGACTGGAGATGTTCCAGGGCTTTCTCCATCTCGTAGGCCATGTCCCCCGGCACCGCGTCACTCACCAGCCTCAGACACTGCACCAGCTGCAGCACGTCACGACAAACCTCCGGGTCTGGACATAGGGAAACATGGTACGAGGAGAAACTGGGAGTCCCGCAGAGCCAAAATGGCAAACAATGTCTACCTTTTCAACAAGGAGAAACAAATTCACATTGAACCACTTAAAGTGTGAATGGCTACACTTGACAAAAACCCAGTAGGTAAAGAGCTCTCTGGATCTAAAATGGCTACTATACATTCTCAGTAGACACAGATGAACGAGAGAGGTCTTGTCTTTACCCTCAGCCACGGGTGTCTCTTCCTCTGAGAACAGGTACTCATCAAAAGACAGGTACAGGTGCTCCACAGCAAAGCAGGGCACCAGGAATGACACAAAGCCCTGGATCAAACACAGTCACTTATTGACTGCAATCCAGCAAAATTATTTTAATATGAAACATGAAAAAACTATGTTTTAAATGACCAGGTTTCCTTCGTCCCCTTTTGGGTCACATGGTCCCAAATCAACTAAACATATGCAAGAATGTAGTGTAATGTAGTCTCTCTTCCAATCTGTACCTTCTTCAGCACACAGACCATGTGTGTATGTGGGTTGAGCAGCAGGCCCAGTGGTGTGGCCAGAGCCTCCTGGTACTGTAGACAGCAGGCATAGAACTTGGACCAGAACTCCACCTGTAGCTGCCTGTACTCCTCCTGGCTGAACTCAAACTCTGTTACACTGCTCTGCAGCTAGAGAGGGAGAGAGTCATACATGTAGGAAATGCAGCAGAAACAAGCTGAGAAAAAAGTCAGAAGGAGACGGTGTGTGAGTCAGATGGAGAGAATACGCAGAAAGCAGGGAGCCTGGTCTAGCTTACCTCCTTCTCCACAGCCACCGTCACCTCTTTCTTGAGGGTCTCCCAGGGGAGATCAGTGATTCGCTCTGTGCCTCTCCTGTAAATCTGTAGGGCTTTGACTATAGCAGAGGCAGTGAATCTCAGGGGGGAGAAGAGCACGTCCAGGTAGGTCTCCTGTCATAACACAATAGATAGGACAAATTAGCTTGATTATAAAAAAAATTTTTTTTTTTATGTGGGTAGGCACAATAGTGACAATATGGAATAGGAGGATACTGATAAATTGCAATGATGTTTGGACAGAGCGTGATGTCATCAAATCAGGTTCTGATTAATCAGTTAATTTAATAAATGAAATCAGATTAATTAATTCAAATCCCATTTGATATCAGTGATGAATGATATGGTGTTGTCTAACCCTGGGGTCCTGGTCTGCTCCGATGTGGACCTCTTCCTCAGGGCCAGGCTGCACAAACACCTGGTTCCACTGACCTGCCATGGAACTGTGACGTCACAATGGAGGTAAGCAGAGTAGGAAATGGACAGCACTCCAAATTATATTCATTTCCCCCCAGAAAACTAAATTCACAATGTTACAGAGATCATCTCTTGATATATAGGCATACAAGTCCATTACACTATCCAAAGGATAATCGAAACATGTCACACTCACTGTTCAAAGTTGATGTATTTCACCACGGTTTGGTTGGTATCGTCCAGCCACAGGCCCCAGATGTCCGTAGAAGTGAGAGCAAAGTCCACCAGTGTCTCCTAATCACACCAGGACACACAGGAGAGGAGTCAGGCTGACAAAACATATTACTGAGATGAGACTTTCCATTAACTAACACATAATATCAAAATTCCAGACCCATTCCAAACCGACACATATTCTTCCGCAAAGACAACCCCTACCCACTCTCACACACCTCTCCTTCAGTTACCTGTGTGGCAAACAGTGAGGAGATGTGGTCCAGGCTGTAGCGGTTGTTGTCTGTGGCCACCAGCTGCAGCACAGTGAACTGTCCCCTGGAAGGTACGGCCAGGTAGATGGCCAGACACAGCCCCGTGGAGGAGAAGGCTAGCCGCAGCCGATGGCCCTGTCCTGGGGAACACTTCACCCCCCGGCACGCTGGCATGTATTCCAACATGTCAGCCTCCATCAGACATGCCTGGTCCTGTAGGATGAGGGAGGGGGAAGGGCCTTCCCATGTTAGCAAAAACGATTTCAGTTATAATTTTTTGAAATCATTTATTTTGTTGATATCCAGGTTAATATTCCTCATCATTTAATCAATTAGGCCTACTTTTAGATCCAAATGAAAAAGTTCAACATCCTTCCTTTAAAGGACATAAAGTTGCAATCCGTTGGGGTGAAACTGCTATGTCCATTTGCGATATTACAACAGACGTCACTTTAACAAAAAATAACACTTATTCCCTCGGCAATCATTGCACATGGGATAGAACGGCAGAGTATGTATGTACTACCATTTATTTTGTTCTATGTTTCTTGGGGAGACCAGTGGCACTGTTCACAGATCTCAGCTTTAACAGGATGTTTATTTTATTTAACCTTCATTTAACTAGGCAAGTCAATTAAGACAAATTCTTATTTACAATGACGGCCTACCCCGGCAAAAGCTTAACCCGGACAACCCTATGGGACTCCCAATCACGGCCGGTTGTAATACAGCTTGGAATCGAACCAGGGTCTTTAGTGACGCCTCTAGCACTGAGATGAATGCGCCACTCGGGACCCCAAAATGTCATGCTTCTGACCACAGAATTCAATAGAACAATCTCTTTATGGGACTGACCCTATAGGACCACATGCGTAGTTTATGGTCCTGACACAGAGCCAAGATGAAAGTGTCGTCCTCCAGTTCCCTTACTGCCAGACTCAGGGCCAGGTCCCCAGGGCTCTGCTCACCTCTGGACAGGACACACACGGAGGGTTACACATACACACGAACAAAAGAACCAGGGTTGGTTTACACAATGGGGCGATAACACGGACCCAGACTCAATCTATTAATGAGGTAAAAAACATGTCTTCTAACCTGATGGCAGTTGGCATCCAGCCAGCCAGTCTCTGCATCACAGAGCTTGTCTTCAGCTCCAGAATGGTCAAGCTGGCCTGTGTGTCGTGTGGGGGCAGTGTGACGATCAGGATACCCCCTGCAGGTGATGCAAGGGCGTAATGGGCCTCTCCCTGGTGGCTGAGCCAGGCTGCTGAGGCGGTGGGGCCTACTGTCTGGCCCACAGTGCTGGGGATGACTGCGCTGTGGGCAGGGTCCTGCAGACTCATTTTCCCCACGTCTGTAAATATGGACTGCATCTGGAGCTCTGTCACCAGCTCCTGTAGGAGGTAAGGGAGAAAAAAAAGTATATTTGTATACAGCACAGTGTGCTAGGAAAAGGTTGTGTTGCTCTGTCTGTCAGAAAAGTAAGAACATTGATTACGTCAACCAATTAAAAACAGAATGTTTCACACAAATAATTTCTCCCCACTCCACTGCGTCAGACATATGATTCATGCATTTTGGTTTAGAAGCATCCTAAAGAGGGACTTACGCTGCGGTACATGCGTGTGGGGTGTGGCAGCACCAGCCGGTGCACAGTCTGGTTGGTGACGATGAGGATGGTGACATTGTTGAGAGTCTCCTGGACGTGTACGCCTCCGGGCAGCAGAGGGCAGTGTGTGATCTTGAGTTTAACAGCATTGTTCAGTAGGTTGGTGTCCAGAGACTGCTCCACCAGCTGCACTGTGTCCCCGGAAGTAGACCTGGAGAGAAGACGTAGATGAGACAGCACGTCAAAGCCAGATGGCTTTGGGATGTGCTGAGTGGACGGGAGGAAGTCACAGGATTGCTATAGGGGATACGGGTGTACATTTGTGGATTAAGCAAATGAGGGGTTGAGGTCAGGTCAGATCCCCTTAAGGGAGAAATTATGGTTTATTACCCTCTTCCTGTCAAACCATAATTGATGTAAGGATTGGAGAGGAGGAGGAGGGCCTATATTGGAGTATGTACACTTGTGTTGGTGGAAACACGTTTTGTCTAATGCAGCTGTATTGATCCTCTGGGAAGAATAAACTTGGTTCAGCTTTCATAATGTCCGTTGAGTGTTTTACTCAAAATTAGAACCTAACAGTACCTAGTGATGTTACGTTTGATACCGGAGCCTCGAGGCAGATGTCGAAATCGCTAAGCAGTTTACTTCAAAGCAGTGGTCCCTCAAGACTAGTCCAGGTGGAGTGGAGTGGTAACGCGCGTGCAAGCAGTCGATCCCGACATCACTTGGGTACACTGCAGCATCCACCGAGAGGCTCTTGCTGCCAAGGGAATGCCTGACAGCTTGAAATATGTTTTAGACACTATAGTGAAAATGGCTAACTTAGTTAAAGCAAGGCCCCTGAACTCTCGTGTATTTTCTGCACTATGCAATGATATGGGCAGCGACCATGTAACGCTTTCACAACATACAGAAGTGCGCTGGTTATCAAGGGGCAAGGTATTGACACTTTTTTTTTTTTTAATTGAGAGACGAGCTTAAAGTTGACTTTAGACAGACAGACAGAGGTCATGAGCAAATTGTTCAGCATGTTTTTAAAAATATAAATTTTTGGGAGGGACATATTCAGGATGCTACCCTAAACATAACATTCACTCCAAATCGAAACCTACAACCTGATTTTTGGATGGAATTTACTTGGAATGCTTCCTACACTCAAGGATTATTATTCCCAAACTATACATCAAATACTCTGGCAAACAAGCAGAGACCTGAAAACACCATCCAACCTGGAGCTGAGTGAGTAATGCTTATTAGTCTGAAGCAATTTTTTTACTTTCAAAAGCCAATGACAATGATATATTTTACTTAATAAAGGACTGAATGCACAGGCTACCAAGCTTTGCTAGGACTAAGAGTTACATCTTCAATTAGCACTGACGTGTGAAGCGAGAGGTGTCGAAGCCTTTGAGCCCAACAAATGGCAGGCTACCCCACCCAGATCCAGAGGACTTGAAGCCCCCTCCCCCTCTCTCCCGAGCATTCGCTCGCCTCCAGCACACATGTACTGTTGGGGCGAGTGACTCTGAACTTACAATGGCTACCCAAGTCGTTAAACATTTAATTTTTTTATTGTGCATTTTGCCATTTGCCTCATGACTCCTGCATGCTTTGTTAACTACGAACTTTCTTTACCCAACCGTGGGACAGTATGTTTGTTCCCACACTCGGGACTCTCTATTGGTTACATGGACTTTTGGCCTCCCATCCTCTTCTAAACACCTCTCGCCGGCTTTGTATTCATGTTACCTGATGAAATTGCTGTACAATATGATCTTGTTGCCATCTGATGCACATTCAGATGTCATAAAATCAGCACTGCAGAGCTCTCCCTGTCCTATGCCCTTGATTGTATTACTGTTGATGATATCTGGAAATGTGCATGCACACCCTGCCCATCTACTGTTGCTAGCCCCAATTCTGACTTGTGCTCTGATATCGGCTTCACTGATTTCTGTTCCCGTAAAAGCCTGGGTTTTCTGGAAGTTAACACTAGAAGCTTATTACCTAAAATTGATTCAATTGAAAGTGTTGGTTCACAGCTCCAATCCAGATGTGTTGGTCATTACTGAGACGTGGTTAAGGAAGAGTGTTTTGAATACTGATATTAAACTTTCTGGTTATAACCTTTTTTGGCAAGACAGATCTTGAGTGCCAATCTTTACAAAGGATCACCTTCAGTGCTCGGTTGTCTCCACCAAGTCTGTCCCCAAACAATTTGATTTGCTGGTTTTAAGAATTCAACTTTCAAATAGCTCTTTGTTGACTATTGCTGGGTGCTATCGTCCTCCATCAGCACCGGCCTGTACCCTACCTGCACTAAGCTCTCTCCTAGCCCCCTACACCAAGTCTGACTTTGTCCTGCTGGGTGACCTAAACTGGGACATGCTTAAACCACCTGACCAAGTGCTAAAGCAATGGGACTCCCTAAATCTTTCTCAGATTATTACCAATCCCAGAAGGTATGTCTCCAAACACCCAGAAAAGGCTACTCTTCTTGATGTTATCCTCACAAATAATCCTGATAGGTATCAGTCTGGTGTTTTCTGTAATGACCTTAGTGATCACTGTTTTACAGCCTGTGTTCGTAATGGCTGCACAGTGAAACGACCTGTCCTGATTTGTCAGACACTTGCTAAAACTTTAATGAGCAAGCCTTCCTTCATGAACTGGAATCTAAAACGGTATAGAATCAGCTTGATCCCCTCTGTCGAAGACGCCTGGACCTTCTTTATTGATATTTTCAGTGGTATTGTTAACAAACACGCCCCCACAAAGAAAATTAGAATTAAAAACAGGTCCAGCCCCTGGTTCGACCGTGATCTTGCAGAGTTACTCCACCTCAAGAAATGCATTTGGCGAAAGGCTCGGCACATGCACACTCAGGCTGACTGGCTCTCTTTCAGGCAAATGAGAAATAAGTGCACTCAGGTTATCCGGAAGGCCAAAGTTAGTTACTTTAAGGAGCAGTTCTCTCTCTGTGGGTCTAACCCCAAGAAGTTCTGGAAAACGGTTAAAGACCTGGAGAATAAACCCTCTTCCTCACAGCTGCCCATGTCCCTTAAAGTTGATGTGGTTGTTACTGACAAGAAGCACATGGCTGAGCTCTTTAATCACCACTTCATTAAGTCAGGATTCCTATTTGACTCAGACATGCCTGCTTGCCCATCCAACATCTCCTCATCTCCCACCCCTTCTAATGTGACTATCCCAGATGCTTCTCCCTCTTTCCCCCTGCCCCGCTACAAAGTGTCTCCCTGCAGGCAGTCACTGAGTCCGAAGTGCTAGAGGAACTCCTGAAACTTGACCCCAGAAAACCTCTGGGTCAGATGGTTTAGACCCTTCTTTAAGGTTTCTGCCCCTATCATCGCCCAGCCTCTCTCTCCTTTCTGGGGAGGTTCCCATTGCTTGGAAGGCAGCCACGGTTCGTCCTTTATTTTTAGGGGGAGATCAAGCTGATCCTAACTGTTATAGACCTATTTCTATTTTGCCCTGTTTATCAAAAGTGTTGGAATAACTTGTCAATGATCAACGGACTGGCTTTCTTGATGTCTATAGTATTCTTTCTGGTATGCAATCTTGTTTCCACTCAGGTTATGGATGTGTCACTGCAACCTTAAAGGTCCTTAATGATGTCACCATTGCCCTTGATTCTAAGCAATGTCGTGCTGCTATTTTGATTGACTTGGCCAAAGCTTTTGATACGGTAGACCATTCCATTCTTGTGGACCGGCTAAGGAGTATTGGTATCTCTGAGGGGTCTTTGAACTGCTTTGCTAACTACCTCTCTCAAAGAGTGCAGGGTATAAAGTCAGAAAATCTGCTGTCTCAGCCACTGCCTGTCACCAAGGGAGTACCCCAAGGATCAACCCTAGGCCCCACGCTCTTCTCAATTTACATCAACAACATAGCTCAGGCAGTAGGAAGCTCTCTCATCCATTTATATGCAGACGATACAGTCTTACACTCAGCTGGCCCCTCCCTGGATTTTGTGTTGAACGCTCTACAACAAAGCTTTCTTAGTGTCCAATAAGCTTTCTCTAAACACCTCCAAAACAAAGGTCATGTGGTTTGGTAAGAAGAATGCCCCTCTCCCCACCGGTGTGATTACTACCTCTGAGGGTTTAGAGCTTGATGTAGTCACCTCATACAAGTACTTGGGAGTATGGCTAGACAGTACACTGTCCTTCTCTCAGCACATATCAAAGCTGCAGGCTAAAGTTAAATCTAGACTTGGTTTCCAATTTGTAAGTCGCTCTGGATAAGAGCGTCTGCTAAATGACTTAAATGTAAATGTAAATGTTTCCTCTATCGTAATTGCTCCTCTTTCACCCCAGCTGCCAAACTAACCCTAATTCAGATGACCATCCTACCCATGCTAGATTACGGAGACAATTTATAGATCATCAGGTAAGGGTGCTCTCGAGCAGCTAGACGTATGTATGTATGCATGTATGTATATATATAATTTTTTATCCCAGCCCCGTCCCCAAAGCAGGTCTTTTGCCTTTTGGTAGGCCGTCATTGTAAATAAGAATTTGTTCTAAACTGACTTGTCTAAGTAAATAAAGGTTCAATAAAAAATAAATACAAATACTGACCATAATTGCACTTGTCTGACCGCTTGCATGCTGAGTTTCTCACACGACTGGCCTATCTGGGTAAGGATTTTTTCTCACCCAAATGATCAGAATCTAGGATTACAGGGACTCTCCGCAACTATATTCAATGTGCGGGATAAAATTGAGGCTATGATTAAGAAGTTGGAGCTCTTCTCTGTCTGCATTAACAAGAACAACACAGGTCTCCCATTAGAGGTCGACCGATTAATCGGAATGGCCGATGAATTAGGGCCGATTTCAAGTTTTCATAACAACCGGTAATCGACATTTTTGGACACCGATCATGGCCGATTACATTGCACTCCAAAAGGGGACTGCGTGGCAGGCTGACTACCTGTTATGCGAGTGCAGCAAGGAGCCACGGTAAGGTGCTAGCTAGCATTAAACGTATCTTATAAAAAACAATCAATCTTAACATAATCACTAGTTAACTACACATGGTTGATGATATTACTAGTTTATCTAGCTTGTCCTGCGTTGCATATAATCGGTGCGGTGCCTGTTAATTTATCATTGAATCATAGCCTACTTCGCCAAACGGGTGATTTCACAAGCGCATTCGTGAAAAAAGCACTGTCGCTGCACCAATTTGTACCTAATCATAAACATCAACGCATTCCTTAAAATCAATGCACAAGTATATATTTTTAAACCTGCATATTTAGTTAATATTGCCTGCTAACATGAATTTCTTTTAACTAGGAAAATTCCGTCACTTCTCTTGCATTCTGTGCAACAGAGTCAGGGTATATGCAGCAGTTTGGGCAGCCTGGCTTGTTGCGAACTGTGTGAAGACCATTTCTTCCTAGCAAATACAGCCAACTTCGCCAAACGGGGGATGATTTAACAAAAGCGCATTCGCGAAAAAAGCACAACCGTTGCACGAATGTACCTAACCATAAACATCAATGCCTTTCTTAAAATCAATACACAGAAGTATTTTATTTTTTTTAAACCTGCACATTTAGTTAAAAGAAATTCAGGTTAGCAGGCAATATTCAACTAGGGAAATTGTGTCACTTCTCTTGCGTTCATTGCACGCAGAGTCAGGGTATATGCAACAGTTTGGGCCGCCTGGCTCGTTGCGAACTAACTTGCCAGAATTTTACGTAATTATGACATAACATTGAAGGTTGTGCAATGTAACAGCAATATTTTGACTTATGGATGCCACCCGTTAGATAAAATACGTAACGGTTCTGTATTTCACTGAAAGAATAAACGTTTTGTTTTCGAAATGATAGTTTCCGGATTTGAACATAGAAATACAAGCCGTAGGTCATTAATGTGTGTTAATATATTATAATTAACTCTATGATTTGATAGAGCAGTCTGACTGAGCGGTGGTAGGCAGCAGCAGGCTCGTAAGCATTCATTCAAACAGCACTTTACTGCGTTCACAAGCAGCTCTTCGCAATGCTTCAAGCATTGCGCTGTTTATGACTTCAAGCCTATCAACTCCCGAGATTAGGCTGGCAATACTAAAGTGCCTATTAGAACATCCAATAGTCAAAGGTATATGAAATACAAATGGTCGAGAGAGAAATAGTCCTATAATAACTACAACCTAAAACTTCTTACCTGGGAATATTGAAGACTCATGTTAAAAGGAACCACCACCTTTCATATGTTCTCATGTTCTGAGCAAGGAACTTAAACGTTAGCTTTTTTACATGGCACATATTGCACTTTTACTTTCTCCAACACTTTGTTTTTGCATTATTTAAACCAAATTGAACATGTTTCATTATTTATTTGAGACTAAATTGATTTTATTGATGTATTATGTTAAGTTAAAATAAAAGTGTTCATTGAGTATTGTTGTAATTGTCATTATTACAAATACACACACACATATATATATATATATATATATATATATATATATATATATATATATATATATATATATATAAAAATCGGCTGATTAATCTGTATCGGCTTTTTTTGGTCCTCCAGTAAATCGGTATCGGCGGTGAAAAATCATAAATCGGTCGACCTCTAGTCTCCATCATTGTATGCTTTTTTTGTGTGCAAATGAACTTAAGTTGACAGACAATGTCAAATGTGATATAGCGAAGCACCTGAGTGAGTTGGGTGTACAATTACGCAGGTACTTTCCCGAAACGGATTACATAAACAACTGGATTCGTTATTCCTTTCATGCTCTACCTCCAGTCCACTTACCGATATCTGAACAAGTGAGCCTCATCGAAATTGCAACAAGTGGTTCTGTGAAAATTTAATTGAATCAGAAGCCACTGCCAGATTTCTGGATTGGGCTGTGCTCAGAGTATCCTGCCTTGGCAAATCGCGCTGTTAAGACACTGATGCCCTTGCAACCACGTACCTATGTGAGAGTGGATTCTCTGCCCTCACTAGCATGAAAACTAATTACACTCACAGACTAGACTGTGTGTGGAAAATGATTTAAGACAGACTCTCTCCAATACAACCCAACATTGCAGAGTTATGTGCATCCTTTCAAGCACACCCTTCTCATTAACCTGTGGTAAGTTATTCACAATTTTCAATGAACAAATAAGATGTTATATGTAAGATGGTTAAATAAAGAGCAAAATGATTGATTATTATTATATTATTATTTGTGCCCTGGTCCTATAGGAGCTCTGTCACTTCCCACGAGCCAGGTTGTGACAAAAACACACTCATTCTTATGTTTAATAAATGTATCGTATACTGTGTGTGTGGCAGGCTTACAATGATGGCAAAAAACTAAATTTGAGAGTGCGCTGACCCTGGTGCAAGAGGGGGTACGCAGCTGAAGGTTGAGTGTTTGAAGGGGTACGGGACTTTAAAAAGTTTGGGAACCACTATTCTAGACGATTCTGTGCTTCCAACTTTGTAGCAACAGTTTGGGGAAGGCCCTTCCCTGTGCACAAAGTGAGGTCCACACAGAAATGGATTGTCTAGATTGGTGTGGAAGAACTTGCCTGGCCTGCACATAGCCCTGACCTCAACCTCATCGAACACCTTTGGGATGAATTGGTTACACCGACTGCGAGCCAGGCCTAATCGCCCAACCTCACTAATCCTCGCGGCTGAATGGAAGCAAGTCCCCACAGCAATGTTCCACATATAGTGGAAAGCCTTCCCAGAGGAGTGGAGGCTGTTATAGCAGCAAAGGGGGGACCAACCTCATATTAATGCCCATGAATCTGGAATCAGATGTTCAATGTGCAGGTGTCCACATACAGACAGACAGACAGACAGACAGACAGACAGACAGACAGACAGACAGACAGACAGACAGATAGATAGATCAACTTGCAGGTAGCCTAGTGGTTAGAGTGTTGGGCTAGTAACCGAAAGGTTGCAAGATTGAATCCCCAGGCTGACAAAGTAAAAATCTGTTGTTCCGGCCCCAGGCTGTCAGTGAAAATAAGAATTTGTTCTTAAATTAACTGACTTGCCTAGTTAAATAAGGGTAAAAAAACAACAAAAAACTCACCAGTGTATGAATCTGTTGCTAGTGATGGACATGAGTTTTCCACTTTCCTCATAGTGAAAGCCTCCTGCGCTGTCTGGGTATATCACACTGCCAGGAAGAGCATTCAGACCTGTTGAGAAACCACACATGACCTCTGGTCAGTTCCAATAGAAACTTTCACATGGTGGCTTGGCTTGTTGACAGTCTCAAACTGTTTAGGTCTGACAGGTGGTTGACCACTTGTTAGGTTTGCACCATCACAACGCTCTCTTTGCCCGATAACTAAAAGACAGCTGTCAATAAATGAGGAAAATCAGATGTGTTAGAATGCATGTCACTATAAAACCAAGTGTCTAGCATTGACTTTCATGAACTGGAAGCTAACGCTACGCTGTAAAACGCGCAGACTGTGGAAAGCTGCTAACAAACTCATGCACCAGGATACCGATACTTGAGAATGATTTCGGCGTAAGGTGTAGCTAAAGCGGAGTACAGTACGGTTGGCTAACTTTGGTTTAGGTTGGCGCTCGGGGTAACAAAATTCACCAGCAGAGGACACCGTTATCATACTAACTAGCAATATAACGTTAGCTTGTTAGCCACACGCCAGCTACATGATGTCAATAGTTAGCATGCTCGCATGCATGGTGAGTCACTCACGACCACATTCTATACACAGTTTGTTATATAAACAGTTCATATGAGCAAATAAAGAGTGGATCATTATTTTAATATCCATGAAGATGTACCTAGGTTTACAGTTATTTCCCCCCGGAATGTTGGTAGGGTTTCCCTCTCAAACCCACTTATTTCTATGAAACTCCTTTCTAAAACCGCCGCCATCTTCCCCGCATTGAGTAAAGCTGAATTAGCCAGCTTCTTCAGAGAGAACCTCTCTGGCTCTTATAAAACATAAGACCTATTAATTTAGCTACAGTAAAATAAGAAAAATAATACTAGGTATAGCTAGTTTTATGATTAAAAAACATTTCACAAATAACAGTGATTTAGGAAACTCAAATGTCCCAATTCTATAGAATAGAAAAGTTATTGTCGTGTGGTTCTGTGCCTTTGGCTTCACACTGACATTTACACCAACATCCAAGTATTTTCTGGATGTGTCAGAAGGGTCTAATTGGTTCCCCTAATAGTTAATATTGTACAGAAATGTCCTTTTGAGCCAATGTCCCCCCTTGAGCCATATTATATTGTTGATCTGTTGATAAGATTTTATTTTTTTTAATTACGTAATATTATGTATATGAAATATACAGCATGAGCCAACATTCAAGACACAACTTGAAGTCGCAGATTAACTGACTTCCATAGTGTTGCGCAGTCAAGTCTGTCACAGTAAAGGGCAAACAGTTGTGACTGCTTATCACAAAAATGCATAGTTTGGCTAATGACTCATATCATATGAATATACATACAGTATACTAGGTCTATACAATGTCATAATGTAAAAATTTCAAATGAAAAAGATTAGGCTCAACTCTTTGCTGACATTGTTTGATGAACCTAAATGTATATTCATTTAATGAATTTTACCTCATATCAATCGTTTTATTGAGCAGTACAGTAAAACTGTGGGCAGTTCTGGCTCGGACAAGGCTTACTTACTTACAGTGCCTTCAGAAAGTATTCACACCCCTTGACTTTTTGCACAGTTTGTTGTGTTACAGCCTGAAATGAACATGTATTACATTTAGATTTTTTTGTCACTAGCTGACACACAATACCCAAAGTGGAATTATGATTTTAGACATTTTTATAAATTAATAAAAAATGAAAAACTGAAATGTATTGGGAGTCAATAAGTATTCCATCCCTTTGTTATGGCAAGCCTAAATAAGTTCAGGAGCAGTGCTTGACTTGGGCAGGAGCTCACCGGAGCTGAGTACTGGCACCTCAAATTTCTACTGATTGAGCTCCTGTGCCTCTTATAGAATATTAGCTCAAAAATATTGTGGAGCTCCTGCACCTAAATATAAACAGTACCGGCACCCAAAATGAGTACTGCCACCTATTTCAGAACTTCTAAGCCTATTCACAATGATATTGGGCTGGATGCTGATAGAGGAAACTTGCTGAATAACCAGAGAAATTATAGCCAAAGCCTTTCTTTTAGGCTATTTACAGAAATAGATGTCCTGGATGCTTTGCTAGCAATAGCCAACAAGTAATCCACAGGGGTTTCATGACTAATATTGGTTTCATGATTATCTTACTGACAGAACTCAGACCATGGGTATTTGCAAAATATTAAATAGCATTTTCAAGGAATAGAGAAGTTAGGAAAGGCTTTTCTAACTTTTTCTGATTGGTGTGAGAATTAGCCATATGTCATCGAGACAACATATACATAATATTTCTTATCAGCAGAAAGTGTTTTCAATGTCGTTGCCAAACTGTCCAAAAATGGATAATGTTCTGGTAGATTCCACTATATAAGGTGCAGTGTCTGGACCAGTAAACCAACTTCACTTCATTTCCCGAAAGGTAAGAGTGTTGTTCATGTGCTTTGCATTCTCTAGCTATGTCATGCAAGTTACATGTGTAGGATCTTAATTTGACCAGTTTCTCACAGCAGGAAAATAATCCTGAGGCAAAAGGAAAGGTGATTATAATTCATGGACATTTACGTAGGATTTGATACATTTTATGTTAGAGCAAATCAAGTCTGACATTTTTAAGTGGAAATTACAAACTTTAGAAGCCTTACAAGCTTTGAATATACTACATATTTGCATTTCCTGCAACAACAATGTGATCAAATTAAGATCCTACACCTGTACTACAGGAAGGTTACAGTAAGTCAATTACTGTCTGTGGTGGTATTCAGAGTTATTGACAGTGTCTAACCATGGCAGGTTGTTTGTTGACATGTCTGCATTAAAGTACACTCTGGGCCTTCTGGCCCTGCTTGTAGTGTCCGCCTGGGCCGAGGAGGTGAGTAAAACTCTACTAAACTTTCTACTGTATGTGTTGTGTGTCTGCATCCATGCATGTGTGTGTGTTCGTCCATGTAAGTGTGGACGTATGCATAAATATTTTGTGAAATAACCTAACTATTCATAGTAAGGTGTTTGCTGATTTGTCAAAGTCATTATTTATCTCTGTCTTTGCTGCATGGTGCCATAGGAGCTCTCTGTCTCTGAGCTGCTGGAGAAGGCCAACAGGAATGTTGGTAAGACAGTTTTAAATTGTGATATACAATACCTGCCAACACATTCAGTTTACATTATGAGTGATATGAAATATTAAATAAAGATGTATTAGAAAAAAACAATCCATTATCGCATTGCTTTTCAGTCCAAGACTAGGCTTAATCAGTATCAGGGAAACTGATCCAAGGTGTCACACTTTGACGTCCTGTCCTGTCCCCGTCCCTCCAGTGCATACCCGCAACGAGCCCTTGATTGTGGATGACATCGCCTACGTCAACGAGGCTGAGAGGAACGCTGACCCCTGCACATCTCGCGGCTGCATGTGGCCCAAGTCCAGCGACGGCAGAGTCTATGTGCCCTACGTCATCGCCAACCAGTACTGTAAGTACCATGTCATGATGATATCTTATTTAACGATGCTGGATATTAATTTGAGCTAGTTTGCTAGAGCAGGAAAATTATCCTGCAGCAACAGTAAATATGGATTGTAATTAATATAATTTTTTTGTAGGGTTTGATTTTTTTTAAATGCGCAAATCAAATCTTACATTTTAAAGTGTAAATTATAAACTTCAGAAGCCCTTTTACACTACATATTAAGATCCTACATCTGTACATGAGTCCCAAAATACTGTATAAAGCTATATAAGTAGGCCATATAAGTAACAACTAATCATCACTGGCCAGGGTTGGGTAGGGTACTTTCTAAATGTAATCCGTTACAGTTACTAATTACCTGTCCAAAATTCTAATCAGTAACGTAACTTTTGGATTACCCAAACTCAGTAACGTAATCTGATTACATTCAGTTACTTTTAGATTACTTTCCCCTTAAGAGGCATTAGAAGAAGACAGAAATGTATGTTACCAATTGAACAACATCTATTGCAGGCTAAATCTATGTTAAAGTTTACATAGCTGGCCATATATGGATGTTACATTTTACTTTATGTGTTGGTTATGTAGGCTTCTTCTAACCCATCGCTTTCTACTACATATAATAATACGATTCAATTATATCTTTACATTAAAAACAAAGTCTATCAGAATTCCAGTCATTACAATAAATGTTATACCCCTTGATCTTCAAGAATATGACTTGGAAATATGGAAGTACAGATTAGCCATACTGTTTTATCTGAGCATAACCCCAAAACTAAAGACTTATTAGCAAGCTACTCTGTTGTTTATGCTTCTTTTTTCATGGAAGACTGATTGGGCTCAATGATTCAAGTTGAAAAATAAATGCTGCACTCATGGAATGGCATGCTTTGAGCACTACTGAAAAGTACTATTTGCATGTGAAAAATAAATGCCATATGCTGCATTTGCTGTAGGCCTATTGTTGACCTTTTAGTGGGTGACACTTTGCTATCTTGATAATATGCAGCTGTTTAAAGGGCAAATCCACAGATGAAACAATAATAAAACGTCTGCCCCGCCTCTATTTTGGTAAAAAACTGAGGGATGGGCCTGGAGAAATGTAACCTCTCAGATTAATAGACAGAGCTATGGATGCAAGGACTGACCATCCATGATATCAAAATTATTGTTTTAACCATGTTTCTTTACATTTAGAATTTTTACAAACATTGGAGAAAAACAATATTATATTTTGGGATCTCATGGAGTGTGACAGTTGAACTAAGCTCATACGGCATTTATAAGTTATATTCTTCAAGAATCAATGGATTTATATAATTTATATGTTCAAAAAATTGATGTAGCAACTACAGATTACCCCTTTAAGTCTATCAAAAGTGTGCGTGTTTGAGCATGTGTCCATTAGGCCTATGGATCTTTTGGATCAACATGAATTAGATTGAGCAATAAAAGCCCCACTTTATTCCATAGGCTGCGATCCGCACTATGCAGCTGGTGCAAGAGCGCATTACATGTAACGGATTACATGTCATCTATTATTCCCCAACCGTGTTACTGGCTGTATTGTGTAGCAAGTTTCATGATACAGTAGTCGTTTTTTAACAGTAGTTTTTCTTGTCCCATCTGTGTCCTGCCAGCCACCAGGGAGCTGGAAGTCATTGAGCGTGGTCTGCAGTCCTTTGCAGGCTTCTCCTGCATCAACTTCATCAAGCGCACCAACCAAAGAGACTACTTGCACATCCAGTCCCAGAACGGGTACGTGCACTATGGAATTACATATAATTCATAGGTCCTACGATTCTACATGAGGATCATTATATATATATATATATATGAACCCTGAACTGCAGATGCTTTGTATTGGCCAGTGAGAAGCTTTGAAGCCACTGGTCGGCCATATTGGCACTCCCCAGTTGGAGCAGTCCTCAATAAGAATGATATAATTCTACAGTATTACAGTTAAATATTTCAAGGACAAAATTACATGTATTTAAGTATTTTTTTGTAGTGGGGACAGTAACATTAGTACTCTCTACTTTAAGGAAAATGGTGTTATATATCTGTATGTTTAGCTCACACAATATAATTTAAAATTATGCATTAACAATAGGGGGTGCTATTTGCACTTTGTAATAATTTCGTTCCCAAATTAAACTGCCTCGTACTCAATTCTTGCTCGTACAATATGCATATTATTATTACTATTGGATAGAAAACACTCTCTAGTTTCTAAAACCGTTTGAATTATTTCTCTGAGTGAAACAGAACTCATTCTGCAGCACATTTCCTGTCAGGAAGTGAGATTTCTGAAATCGAGGTCCCTGTTCTGAGGTCAGTTTATAAGTCCCCATGTAAGCTATGGGGCTACATGCACTGCATACGCCTTCCTCTAGATGTCAGTAAGCGGTGAGAATTTGAATGGAGTGGATTGCACTATCTGGGGGACTATAAAAGCTCATGGAACGGAAGTACCGTTCTTTTCAACGGGGCGCCTGGCGCAAGAGGGACATCACAATGGCGTCCTGCAAAAGCTTTCGTTTTAGCAGTTCTATATCTCCGGTCATGTTTTTATTCGTTATAGGTGTTAAAGACATCATAAGGGAGTTAATTTAAACCGACTTATAGCAGTTTATATCAGTTTATTGCGATTTTCTGGGATTTCTTTGTGACGCGCTTTCACGAGTTGGACACCTCTCCAGTGGGTGGCTATCGTTAGCTGCTATTTCTACAGGAGAAGAGGACATCTTTCAACCAAAAGACGATTGTTCTGGAGAAAGGACACCTTGCCCAAGATTCTGATGGAAGCTCAGCAAATAGTAAGCAGTCTTTATGCTGTTAATTCGTATTTATGTTGACAAATGTCAAATAATAATTCCGCCATGAATTTCGGTGCGGTCTCGCTTTAGCGCACGCTGTATTGCGCAGTAACGTTAATTTTAAAAATCTAACACAGCGGTTGCATTAAGAACTAATGTATCTTTCATTTGCTGTCCAACCTGTAGTTTTTTAGTCAAGTTTATGATTACTTATCGATTAGAATAGGTGCCTCTCCAAGATGGCGCCGGACAGATTGCTTGAAATTTTGGCCACTAATCACATTGTATAACCACGATTTGTGCCGCTAAATATGCACATTTTCGAACAAACCCTATATGCATTGTGTAATATGATGTTACAGGACTGTCATCTGATGAAGAATATCAAGGTTAGTCAAAAATTATATATCTTTTGCCTGTTTGTTACGATTGCTAACCTTTGCTGCTGGTAAATGGTGTTGTGTTTCTGGCTATTGTGGTAAGCTAATATAATGCTATATTGTGTTTTCGCTGTAAAACACTTAGAAAATCTGAAATATTGGCTGGATTCACAAGATCTGTGTCTTTCATTTGCTGTACGCTGTGTATTTTTAAGAAATGTTTTATGATGAGTAATTAGGTAATACACGATGGTCTTTGTAGTTATTCTAGTTGCTTTGGTGAGAGTTGTGATGGTGGCTGCAATGGTAAACTATGATTTATACCTGAAATATGCACATTTTTCTAACAAAACATATGCTATACAATAAATATGTTATCAGACTGTCATCTGATGAAGTTGTTTCTTGGTTAGTGGCTATTTATATCTTTATTTGGTCGAATTTGTGATAGCTACTGATGCAGTAAAAAAATGGTGGAGTAAAAAAAAGTGGTGTCTTTTGCTAATGTAGTTAGCTAATAGATTTACATATTGTGTCTTCCCTGTAAAACATTTTAAAAATCAGAAATGATGGCTGGATTCACAAGATGTGTATCTTTCATCTGGTGTCTTGGACTTGTGATTTAATGATATTTAGATGCTAGTATTTACTTGTGACGCTATGCTAGGCTATGCTAGTCAGCTTTTTTACTGACGGGGGTGCTCCCGGATCCGGGTTTGGGAGGAACTAGAAGTTTTAAGCCGTCTGTGAAATAATAAATGTGTCAAAACTTTTTGGGAAATCTGACCAAATTCACATAGAGATTTGAGTTATAGATCTGTCATTCTCGTTGAAAGCAAACCTAAGAAGCAGTAGACCTATTCTATGTGCGCTATTTTCTATGCTTCTCCTTTCAGTTTTGTACACCAGCTTCAAACGGCTGAAAATACAACATTTTTGTTATTAAAGATATGTCACAGCAGTTTAGATGGTACAATGATTCTCTACAGTCTGAGTGCTTGTTCTGTCACAAACTGAAATAAGCCGAACTATTAGAAATTTAGCAACCAGGAAATGGCGGAGCCATTTCTGCATATTGCACCTTTAATAAATGCATTTCTATTGCTTCCCCCAAGAAATTACAATGGAGGAGGAGTATTAAGATTGCTGCGGGGTTCTTCAATACAGCACCCAGTGTCAGTCATCCAGGGTTTATATACATCATTGGTTAGGACAGTTCAGTGTGAGACATGAAACTGCATTATAAGGCATGACACACTTCTGGTAACAGTGTGTGTGTGTATAAGTACATTTGTGTGGGTCTGACAGAGACAATTAAAACTAATTGCACTGTTACAACTCTGTCCAACCCATTCATGGCAGGTGCTGGTCCTATGTTGGTCGTTCTGGCAATGCCCAGGTTGTGTCTCTGAGCCGATCCGGCTGTGTGTACCACGGCACCACCCAGCACGAGCTCCTCCATGCCCTGGGCTTCAACCACGAGCAGACCCGCAGCGACCGTGACAATCACATCCGCGTTCTCCTCCAGAATGTCCAGTCCGGTAGGATCCCTTTCACATTCCCATGTCCCCATATAGCCATGTACATACACAGACATTCTATTATATTCTATGAATGTCCACACGCACACACAAACATGTACAGTACATATGCAGGCAAACACACACACTGTTGCATCGGTCACCAACTGTTGCATTTATTTACTATGGCAAGGTGAATCTAACATATTCTCTCTCTTCCAGGCATGGAGCACAACTTCAACAAGATCGCCACCCTGAACCAGGGAACGGCCTATGACTACAACTCCGTCATGCAATACCACAGGTTAGTCACCATTGTTTTACCACTTTCACACCAGTAGATGCTTAGTCAGTTGAATAATTGTCTAACTAGCCTCATAGAATTCTAATTCTGTACAGTAAGACACCCGGCTCCTAGCACATGTTATTTATGTGGAATTGAACTTCATGTTCAATCCGATTCTTGGATCCACCCTTCCTACTGTGTCCCTTTCATCTATCTGACCCCCTCTACTTCTAACCTGTCTAGATAAGCATAAACCCATGCCCAAAAATAAAATAATATGATAAGCCTACCCCCACTCATTCCAAGTGTTCATGATGGTGTGATGTGATTGCAGGTACGCCTTCTCCAAGAACAACCAGCCCACCATGGTTCCCTTCCCCAACCAGAACGTGGAGATCGGCAACGCCTCCCAGATGAGCCAGAGCGACATCACCCGTCTCAACAGGCTGTACAACTGTTAAACAGACACCTTGTGTTTCTGTCCTCTCTCACAAGGTTGTGTCAATGACTCAGTCTTGATATAAACACAGAGTAAAGTTCAATAAACCGGCATGTAAAAATATACTGTATTTTTGTTTCATAATCTTAAAAGTCTTAATATATTTTTTTACAGTGTGGAGAAAAGTCCTTGCTTAAAATACTGTTTGAAATCATATTAAATAGCCTACTTTAGTTGGGCTTGATTGAGCATGCGTGGCCCAATGGAACCAATGAAATAGTCTCAAAACTGTGTTGTGATAATTGAGTTGTTTGCTCTATAACCTGTTAATTCATATGCCTTGAGACCGTGATATATATATGCCTAAAGGCTGAGACAATAAGAAGACAGTGGAAGAACAAATTTAACCATACCTTTGTTTTATCACAAAACCGGATAGCAACCTCTGTCCAGTGACGTCCACAAAGCATATTGCATGTACAGTAACATAAAGTTACATGACCTACAGCATGGTCAAGCAAGATAATGTTTCCGACATTTTCGGACCACTAAACAACTATTGATTTAGAACCACAGACAGTTACCGCAGGTCGCAAAGAAAACAGGAGCTGCATCCACTATTCCAGCACCATCTCAACTTCAACATTTTAACATCATCAAATCACCTCTGCTTATTCTAATACGGTGACAACTAAAATATACCAAAAACGATTTAGTCCAATCAACGTAAGCTACATACGATGTGGCTGTCCATGGTTCTGATTTCTGTGTGCATGCTCGTGCAAGTAGAAAAATGCTAATGCCATCCTCCTCTCTTTCATGTTGACGAAACAGTCTCCCACTCTGTCATACAGCACACGCTTTTATTTTTTGTTGTCCTAGGCTATCTGGCTAAAATGCTTGCTCGCTAGCCTAACTTCCATTCATGGGCAACGTTAGCTAGTTAACATTAGCCTTCTACATCTAGCTACATATTGAACTTCCATCCTCTCAGGCCAGGGGCACAACAATGTATGAATTAATGGTTGGATCAGAATCGCCATTATAACCATAGGCCAGTACGGAGATTTAAGTAAAACCACAAGTTCAAATCCCCATCTCCATCCATGGCTAACTTAGGAAAAGGCCAATTTTAGCTAGCTAGCTAGCCACTAGAGGTCAACAACACAACGAGATGCAACAATTAAAGTTCTATCAATGACGAGTACTCTCAATGGGATATGATAGGAGTGATGCAAAAACCCAAGCTGGCTTCCGTTCACAATTTTTTTTTTGAGCGCCAGGACCATTCACAGTTGAGCTCGCTCAGTTTAGCTCAATGCTGATTGATACATTTTTTACACTTTTTTTATCAAGGGAGGCCAAATGCTAACTGGCTTCCCTTGCCTTCAATGCTACGGGTGGCAACAATGTAATACTCTGGCTGGATGGCATACCAGTGGAAGTATACAATATTTTTTTGATATACTCAAAGGACCATTATTAGCTTGTTTTAACCACTCCTATATAAATGATAGATTATCAGACACGCAACAAGAAGGTGTGATATCATTATTACTGAAACAGGACCCAAGTGGTATATATAAAGATCCAGTCCATTTAAAAAATTGGAGACCTCTTACACTTCAGTGTTGTGATGCAAAAATCCTAGCAAAATGCTTGGCGCATAGAATAAAAAAAGTTTTGTCAGATATTATTCATCCTAATCAGACAGGTTTTTTACATGGACGATACATTGGAGATAATATAAGGCAAGTACTGGAAACAATAGAACACTATGAAATATCGGGGACACCAGGCCTGGTTTTCATAGCTGATTTTGAAAAGGCTTTTGATAAAGTACGACTGGAGTTTATATATAAATGCCTAGAATATTTCAATTTTGGGGAATCTCTTATAAAATGGGTTAAAATTATGTATAGTAACCCTAGGTGTAAAATAGTAAATAATGGCTACATCTCAGAAAGTTTTAAACTATCTAGAGGAGTAAAACAAGGTTGTCCACTATCGGCATATCTATTTATTATTGCCATCGAAATGTTAGCTGTTAAAATTAGATCAAACATTAATATTAAGGGATTAGAAATCCAGGGCCTAAAAACTAAGTTGTCATTGTACGCTGATGATTCATGTTTTCTTTTAAAACCACAACTAGAGTCTCTCCACGGCCTCTTAGAGGATCTAGATACATTTGCTATCCTCTCTGGATTAAAACCAAATTATGATAAATGTACCATATTACGTATTGGATCACTAAAAAATACACATTTTACATTGCCATGTAGTTTACCAATTAAATGGTCTGACGGAGATATGGACATACTCGGTATACAAATCCCAAAAGAAAGAAATGATCTCACTCCAATAAATTTTTATAGAAAGTTAGCAAAAATAGATAAGATCTTGCTACCATGGAAAGGAAAATACCTGTCTATTTGTGGGAAAATCACCCTGATTAACTCTTTAATCATATCACAGTTTACCTATTTGCTTATGGTTTTCCCTACACCTAGTGACCTGCTTTTTAAATTATATGAACAAAAAATATTCAATTTTATTTGGAACGGCAAGCCAGATAAAATTAAAAGGGCCTATTTATATAACGAATATGAATTCGGAGGGCAGAAATTATTAAATATTAAAGCATTAGACCTCTCACTAAAGGCATCAGTCATACAAAAGTTATACTTAAATCCAAACTGGTTCTCTAGTAAATTGGTACGAATGTCTCATCCTATGTTCAAGAAGGGCCTTTTTCCCTTTATTCAGATTACACCTGCTCACTTTCGGTTGTTTGAAAAGGAAATAATCTCCAAAATATCTTTATTTTTTAAACAAGCCTTAGAAAGTTGGTTGCAATTTCAGTTTAATCCACCTGAAAGGACGGAACAAATAGTACAACAAATATTGTGGTTAAATTCAAATATAGTAATTGATAAAAAAACTGTATTTATCAAAGAAATGTTTAAAAAAGGTATAATTTTTGTGAATGATATCATAAATAGGACTGGTGGAGTAATGTCACACATGCAGCTAACACAGACATATGGAAATGTCTGCTCTACCCAAAATTACAACCAATTAATTGCAGCATTACCACAAAAATGGAAGAGGCAAGTAGAAGGGGAAAAAAGTAAGGAACTTATATGTCGGCCCTATATTAAAGAACATAAATGGTTAAAGAAAAGTGTGATAAATAAAAACATATACCAATTTAATTTAAGGACCAAAAAACTGACAGCTGTGCCATATAAATTGCAAAATAGTTGGGAAGAGATTTTCGATGTACCCATTCCATGGCACATGGTTTATGAATTGATACGCAAAACAACGCCGGATTCAAAACTTCGAATTTTTCAATTTAAATTACTGTACAAAATTCTTGCAACTAATAGAATGTTATATATATGGGGGATACAATCTTCCCAGCTCTGCAGATTCTGCTGTGAGGAGGCAGAGTCATTAGATCATTTATTTTGGTATTGTCCGTATGTAGCTCGTTTTTGGTCACAGGTCCAGGAATGGCTGAAGAATTGCAACATTTGCCTAGAACTAACGCTACAGATAGCAATACTGGGGGATTTGAAAAGCCATAGTCAATCAATCAATAATATAATAATTATTTTAGCAAAAACATTTTTTTTAATTTACAATCCGTAGAAGCTATGAGAATAGGAAGGTTCAAATCTTTTGTGAAGCATCACAGCACAGTTGAAAAATATATGGCAAATAAAAATCCGAAATGGATGATGTTGGAAGATAGATGGGAAGGGTTGAGTGGAGCTGAAGGGTGGGACTAATAACAAGATAAACAATGTAGGGCATACGGGATCTGTGAAATGTGTATAGGTGCGGAGCTTTTGTGAAATAGCGCAGTTACAAGTGGAAATCAAACTGGATGGACAACAGAAATAGAGGAAGGACTAAGAACAAACAAGAGAGAACTATTATAAAGTAGACTGTGTCTGTAAAATGTGTATAAGATGTATAAATTGAAGGTAAAAACAGAAATGTTTATCAGTTTACTCCAATTGGGGGATCGGTGGTAGGGTTTGCGGGGAATAATAATAAAGGTATATTCTTTAAAAAAGTATGTATGTCTATATAGGTATGTGTATGTGTCACGTTCCTGACCTGTTTTCCTTTGTTATGTATTTGTTTTAGTTGGTCAGGGCGTGAGTTGGGTGGGTTGGTCTAGGTTTGTTTTTCTATGTTGGGATTTTGTGTTCGGCCTGGTATGATTCTCAATCAGAGACAGGTGTGTATCGTTGTCCCTGATTGAGAGTCATACTAAGGCAGCCAGGGTTTCACTGGTGTTTTGTGGGTGTTTGTTCCTGTGTCAGCGTTTGGGCCACACAGGACTGTTTCGGGTTTGTCACGTTTGTTGTTTTGTATGTTGAAGTGCTTTGTTGTTTTGTCATTAAATAATGAACACTTATCCCTCCGCATCTTGGTCCGATCCATGCTCCTCCTCGTCCGAGGAGGAGAACGACATTGACAGCCGTTACAGAAACACCCACCAAAACAGGATCAAGCGGAGTGGAGAAGGAAGGCAGGAACAACAGCAATGGGGAAAAGAGGAATGGACTTGGGAGGAGATCCTAGACGGTAAAGGACCCTGGGCAGAGCCAGTGGAGTGTCGCCGCCCCAAAGCGGAGCTGGAGGCAGCGAAAGCGGAGAGGAGGTTGTATGAGGCTAAAGCAAGGCAGAGCGGCTGGAAGCCCGAGAGGCTCACCCAAACATTTCTTGGGGGGGGGCTAAAGGGGAGTGTGGCGAAGCCGGGTTGGTTACCTGAGCCAACTCCCCGGGCTTACCGTGGAGTGAGAGGGCGTCGTACTGGTCAGACACCGTGTTATGCGGTAAAGCGCACGGTGTCCCCAGTACGCGTGCTTAGCCCAGTGCGGGCTATTCCACCTTGCCGCACTGGGAGGGCTAGGTTGGGCATCGAGCCGGATGTCATGAAGCCGGCCCAACGTATCTGGCCTCCAGTACGTCTCCTCGGGCCGGCGTACATGGCACCAGCCTTACAGGTGGTGTCCCCGGTTCGCCTGCATAGC
Organism: Salvelinus namaycush; assembly: GCF_016432855.1. Taxonomy (NCBI): domain Eukaryota; kingdom Metazoa; phylum Chordata; class Actinopteri; order Salmoniformes; family Salmonidae; genus Salvelinus; species Salvelinus namaycush. The sequence goes on from NC_052327.1 coordinate 36,364,465, forward strand.
CCAGTGCGGGCTATTCCACCTCGCCGCACTGGCAGGGCTACGGGGACCATTCAACCTGGTAGGGTTGGGCAGGCTCGGTGCTCAAGAGCACGTGTCCTCCTTCACGGTCCGGTATACCCGGTGCCACCTCCAAGTACCAGTCCACCGGTGGCAGCCCCCCGCACCAGGCTGTCTCTCCGGGTTCTCTCTCCAGCTGCTCCCACCTGTCCAGCGCTGTCAGAGCTTTCCTCCTCTCCAGCGCAGCCATTGCCTATACCACGCACCAGGCTGTCTCTCCGTCTCCTCCCTACAGGTCTGCCAGTCTGCCCAGAACTGCCCGTCTGTCCTGAGCTGTCGGAGCTGCCCGTCTGTCCCGAGCGGTCAGAGCGGGCTGTCTGCCCAGCGGCGCCTGAAATGCCCGTCTGCCCAACGCCGCATGAACTGCCCGTCTGGACTGAGCCTGCAGAGCCGTCGTCCAGCCAGGACCAGCCAGAGCCGTCCAGCCAGGACCTGCCAGAGCCGTCCAGCCAGGACCTGCCAGAGTCCCTCAGCCAGGACCTGCCAGAGTCCCTCAGCCAGGACCTGCCAGAGTCCCTCAGCCAGGACCTGCCAGAGTCCCTCAGCCAGGACCTGCCAGAGTCCCTCAGCCAGGACCTGCCAGAGTCCCTCAGCCAGGACCTGCCAGAGTCCCTCAGCCAGGACCTGCCAGAGTCCCTCAGCCCGGAGCTGCCCCTTATCCCGGTGCTGGCCCTTATCCCAGTGCTGCCCCTTCATTTAGGTGGGTTTAGTTGGAGGGTGGTCATTGGGAGGGGGATACAGAAGCGGGGAGTGACTATGGTGGTGTGGGGACAGCGTCCGGAGCCTGAGCCACCACCGTGGTCAGATGCCCACCCAGACCCTCCCCTAGACTTTGTGCTGGTGCGCCCGGAGTTCGCACCTTAAGGGGGGGGTTCTGTCACGTTCCTGACCTGTTTTCCTTTGTTATGTATTTGTTTTAGTTGGTCAGGGCGTGAGTTGGGTGGGTTGGTCTAGGTTTGTTTTTCTATGTTGGGATTTTGTGTTCGGCCTGGTATGATTCTCAATCAGAGACAGGTGTGTATCGTTGTCCCTGATTGAGAGTCATACTAAGGCAGCCAGGGTTTCACTGGTGTTTTGTGGGTGTTTGTTCCTGTGTCAGCGTTTGGGCCACACAGGACTGTTTCGGGTTTGTCACGTTTGTTGTTTTGTATGTTGAAGTGCTTTGTTGTTTTGTCATTAAATAATGAACACTTATCCCTCCGCATCTTGGTCCGATCCATGCTCCTCCTCGTCCGAGGAGGAGAACGACATTGACAGCCGTTACAGTATGTATATATGTGTATATGTATGCATACGTGTAAGGATATATATTTACCCCAAAAAATATGGGGGATTGGAAATGATGCAGACAATTACATTGGAAGCAACATTCTTTCCGCAATATTAAGCTGATCCACCCCTAAAAAGAAGATTTTTTTTTTTTAAAACAATGTAATACTCGTTTGGACCAGACAGCATCAGATAGATTGCCTACATGTAGAGAGACAGAGGGACGCTGTTTAGCTGGCTCGGAGGCTTTCTCCTGTGAGATAAATTCAGGCTCTTGCGAAATGAAGGAAAATTGTGAAACACAGAGAGACAATATATATATATATATATTTTTTTTAATTGGTCAATTTTTCTGAATGAGTTTGTCTCTTCATGCATGTTAGATTAGGGCCTTGAGTTCTTCCTCGTGACTTAATCAGAAAAATACCTAGGGCCTATGTATAGCCTATAGGCCTGGGGTAGGCACATCTATTTTGATTTAACAGACCTGGAAGCTTCCAACTGTCTCATTCATCTCCCCTGTAACTATTCCCCAGGTCGTTTTTGTAAATTAGAATGTGTTCTCAGTCAAATTACCTGGTAAAATAAGGGTAAAAAAACGAACTAGTATGTAGGACTCAGTGTTTTCCAGTGTGCCTTTAGTCAATTTACTTGTCAGGGACCAGTTTACAACTAAAACATTTATTTCAGAGGCAGATTATGATGAATTCAACCAGATACTGAAAAGCAAAAAAGTACAAGACACACCCACATCAAACCACACACCCAAGACAACTCTTGTTAGCCTTCTGTCATGGCTGCTAAAATTGATGAAAAACGAGGCCAAATCAGGAAGTACAGTTGACCTTTAAGCTAGTCCAGCTTGACTTCATGCTTTTGTTTTATGAGTTAATAATGAACGTTGTAGAGCTTTGGAAGAGCCAGGATTTAATTTGCCTTCTCTAAATAAAAGCCTCTTTTTTTACACCACACTCCTGTCTCCTGTGCTTTCACCTACGTGTCATTGCCTGTGCCCAAACCACTAGATGGTGTAAAACCCCTTGCACTGCCACAGTTGGTGGAGATTGTGGGCATAGTGTCCCTTGTTGGTTGAGCAAGGCATAGGTATTTGACTACAGGTATAGCGACACCTGAAGTAGGGACTTTACAAGTGCCATGAAGAGGTTAAATAGGCATAATAAAGCCAAGAGAAGCCTCCCTGGGTTCCTGTGGTGTGGCAAAGTTGGACAATTTGACCGTCTGCCCTCATTGAGGGCAAGAATCCAAGAATCCTTGTCTCGTCCCATGTATATATATTTTTATATATTTTTCTTAGCATTCTTTTTAATATTTTTCCTAAACCTCAACTTCAAAATACTCTCCTGCATCCCGCCTCACCCAATGTGGTGTGGATCTGTTTTTTTCCCCGAAAATATTTCTATTTACCTCCGAACTGGAATACCTCAACTGAAGCTAGCTAGCTAACTAGCTACCAGCTATCAGCTATCAGTCAGCTAACCACTGCTAGCGGTCATCAGCTAACCTTTAGCTCGGAAAGCTCTCAGCAGTTCATACAATTAGTTTCAAACCAGAGCATACCGGACCTATTTTTCTCTCCATATCCCCTGATTCCTACAGCAAACTCTGAAGCTTTTCATCTGGATCATGGCAGCTAGCTAACCGCAACCCGGGTTGACTACTCCTGGCTAACGTTTCCGTCCCGGAGCAAGCACCAACTAGCCTGGAGCTAGCCCATGCTAGACCCATCTCCCGGCTAGGGCTCCTGGGCTACTCCTGAAGCCCACTCCTCGGCTACAATATCCGGACCCCTTCTACTGCCGGTATGGGGCATGGAACCCCGCCGATCCTTCATGACTGGAATACCGACATAATCTGCCCGAGGATCCCAACAGGCCCCTCAGTCCCCTGAAGGCCCATTCTGCTAACCGCAGCCTGCTAGCTATCTATAGCATATTGGACTGTTAGCTGATCCACCGGCCAGTTTCTTGGACCACTATACCCATTTTGCCAATTGGACTTGGACCCCTCTGCTACTTGGAACCCGACTAATTCCACGACTGGTCTATCGACGTCACCGCACGAATAGGCAAAAACAGACTTTCCCCCATCGCGACAGATTTTCCCCCATTGCTAGCCCCGGCCTGTTAACTGCTAGCTTGCTAGCCCCGGCCTGCTAACTGTCTGAATCGCCGTGTCCCCATCCAGCCCAACCACTCACTGGACCCATACTATCACTTGGCTACGCATGCCTCTCCCTAATATCAATATGCCTTGTCCATTACTGTCCTGGTTAGTGATTACTGTCTTATTTCACTGTAGAGCCTCTAGCCCTGCTCAATATGCCTTAACCAACGATGTTGTTCCACCTCCCACATATGAGATGACATCACCTGGTTTAAACGTCTCTAGAGACTATATCTCTCTCATCATTACTCAATGCCTAGGTTTACCTCCAACGTACTCTCTTCCTACCATACCTTTGTCTGTACGTTATGCCTTGAATCTATGCTATCGTGCCCAGAAACCTGCTCCCTTTGCTCTCTGTTCCGAACGTGCTAGACGGCCAGTTCTTATAGCCTTTAGCCGTACCCTTATCCTACTTCTCCTCTGTTCCTCTGGTGATGTAGAGATTAATCTAGGACCTGCAGTGCCTAGCTCCACTCCTACTCCCCAGGTGCTCTCATTTGTTGACTTATTTAACCGTAAAAGCCTTGGTTTCATGCATGTTAACATTAGAAGCCTACTCCCTAAATTTGCTTTATTCACTGCTTTAGCACATTCTGCCAACCCGGATGTTTTAGCCGTGTCTGAATTCTGATTTAGGAAAACCACCAAAAACCCTGAAATTTCCATCCCTAACTATAACATTTTCCGCCAAGATAGAACTGCCAAAGGGGGCGGTGTTGCAATCTACTGCAGAGATACTGCAGAGATTTGAGCAGAGATACTGCAGAGATTCGAGCTTCTACTTCTAAAAATTCACCTTTCCAGAAACGAGTCTCTCACCGTTGACGCTTGCTATAGACCACCCTCTGCCCCCAGCTGTGCCCTGGACAGCATATGTGAATTGATTGCCCCCCATCTATCTTCTGAGCTCATGCTGCTAGGTGACCTAAACTGGGACATGCTTAACACCCCGGCCATCCTACAATCTAAGCTTGATGCCCTCAATCTCACACTAATTATCAATGAACCTACCAGGTACAACCCCAAATCCGTAAACACGGGCACCCTCATAGACATCTTTCTAACTAACTCGCCCTCCAAATACACCTCTGCTGTTTTCAACCAAGATCTCAGCGATCACTGCCTCATTTCCTGCATCCGTAATGGGTCTGCGGTCAAACGACCACCCCTATTCACTCATCACATCAACGCTCCCTCCCATCGAATAGCCCCCGTGATATGCAACTTTTCAGGGAAGTTAGGAACCAATATACACAGGCAGTTAGGAAAGCTAAGGCTAGCTTTTTCAAACAGAAATTTGCATCCTGTAGTACAAACTCAAAAAAGTTCTGGGACACTGCAAAGTCCATGGAGAATAAGAGCACCTCCTCCCAGCTGCCCACTGCAATGAGGCTAGGAAACACTGTCACTACCGATAAATACACAATAATTGAGAATTTCAATAAGCATTTTTCTCCAGCTGGCCATGCTTTCCACCTGGCTACCCCTACCCCTGTCAACAGCCCTGCGCTCCCCACAGCAACTCGCCCAAACCTCCCCCACTTCTCCTTCACCCAAATCCAGGTAGTTGATGTTCTGAAAGAGCTGCAAAATCTGGACCCTTACAAATCAGCCGGGCTAGACAATCTGCGCAACCCCTATTACTAGGCTGTTCAACCTCTCTTTCGTATCGTCTGAGATTCCCATAGATTGGAAAGCTGCTGCGGTCATTCCCCTCTTCAAAGGGAGAGACACTCTAGACCCAAACTGCTACAGACCTATATCTATTCTACCCTGCCTTTCTAAGGTCTTTCAAAGCCAAGTTAACAAACAGATTACCGACCATTTCGAATCTCACCGTACCTTCTCCGCTATGCAATCTGGTTTCAGAGCTGGTCATGGGTGCACCTCAGCCACCCTCAAGGTACTAAATGATATCATAACCGCCATCGATAAGAGACATTACTGTGCAGCCGTATTTATCGACCTGGCTAAGGCTTCGACTCTGTCAATCACAACATTCTTATTGGCAGACTGAATAGCCTTGGTTTCTCAAATGATTGCCTCGCTTGGTTCACCAACTAGTTCTCCGATAGAGTTCAGTGTGTCAAATCTGAGGGCCTGTTGTCCGGACCTCTGGCAGTCTCTATGGGGGTGCCACAGGGTTCAATTCTCGGGCCGACACTCTTCTCTGTATACATCAATGATGTCGCTCTCGCTGCTGGTGACTCTTTGATCCAGCTCTACGCAGACGACACCATTCTGTATACCTCTGGCCCTTCGTTGGACACTGTGTTAACTAACCTCCAGATGAGCTTCAATGCCATACAACTCTCCTTCCGTGTCCTCCAACTGCTCTTAAATGCAAGTAAAACTAAATGCATGCTCTTCAAGCGATCGCTGCCCGCACCTGCCCGTCCGTTCAGCATCACTACTCTGGACGGTTCTGACTTAGAATATGTGGACAACTACAAATACCTAGGTGTCTGGTTAGACTGTAAACTCTCCTTCCAGACTCACATTAAACATCTCCAATCGAAAATTTTATCTAGAATCGGATTCCTATTTCGCAACAAAGCATCCTTCACTCATGCTGCCAAACATACCCTCGTAAAACTGACCATCCTACCGATCCTCGACTTCGGCGATGTCATTTACAAAATAGCTTCCAACACTCTACTCAACAAATTGGATGCAGTCTATCACAGTGCCATCCGTTTTGTCACCAAAGCCCCATACACTACCCACCACTGCGACCTGTATGCTCTCGTTGGCTGGCCCTCGCTTCATACTCGTCGCCAAACCCACTGGCTCAGGTCATCTACAAGTCTCTACTAGGTAAAGTCCCGCCTTATCTCAGCTCACTGGTCACCATAGCATCACCCACCCGTAGCACGCGCTCCAGCAGGTATATCTCACTGGTTACCCCCAAAGCCAATTCTTCCTTTGGCCGCCTCTCCTTCCAGTTCTCTGCTGCCAATGACTGGAACAAACTGCAAACATCTCTGAAGCTGGAGACTCTTACCTCTCCCACTAGCTTTAAGCACCAGCTGTCAGAGCAGCTCACAGATTACTGCACCTGTACACCTAGCTCATCTGTAAATAGCCCATCCAATCTACCTTATCTCCATACTGTATTTATTTATTTATTTTGCTCCTTTGCACCCCAGTATCTCAACTTGCACATTCATCTTCTGCACATCCTACCATTCCAGTGTTAAATTGCTATATTATAATTACTTTGCCACCATGGCCTATTTATTGTCTTACCTCTCTTATCCTACCTCATTTGCACTTGCTTTATATAGATTTTTCTACTGTATTATTGATTGTATGTTTGTTTATTCCATGTGTAACTCTGTGTTGTTGTATGTGTCGAACTGCTTTGCTTTATCTTGGCCAGGTCGCAGTTGCAAATGAAAACTTGTTCTCAACTAGCCTACCTAGTTAAATAAAGGTGAAATAAAAAAATAAAAAATAAAAAATTGAAGCTGTGAGGAGGATGGGCATGTGTGGGCCAACCCACGGGAGCAAGAGGCTCACTTTACATTGAGGAGCATGTCAGTCGTAGAACTACAAGGACTGCGACTAGCCTGTAAAGCAGGGGATGCGGAGCTGGGAGTTCACCTAGAGGGGTGAAGAAAGCTTTTGTTGGGAACAGCAATGCCTTCTTCCAGAGGCACCAGCACTGCTCCAGCCTCCGACGGCCCTGCTACACTATAGCCATCGGGCGTCCGGCATTGCCATCACTCCTCAGATGTTTGTGGAGTAGCTGCTATACTGCTGTGTTGTGTCTCGTCCAATGGCAGCGACCAAGCTCAAGAGGTTCCGTTTTTTTGACGGCTGATGTGCGACTTCATTCTATCTTATGAATTGAAATAATGAGAAATATAGTTGATTTTGGATGCATATGGCCTCCACTAGACACCACTGGTTAATTTTACTAAGATTTATGAAGTTAAGAAGCTACTAGCTAGCTACATCGGCTATGTTCACAATGTAAACAAAAGCAACTTGTGTAATTACAGGATCATTTAGTACAACCACTATTAACAAAATAAGAACACTTGAGAAAAACTGGGCCAAAGCTATTGTACTTATGCATAATCGATGAATATGGTACAGTAGGGAAAAATAGAATAAAGATGGTTTTCCCCTCTGCTCCGCTTTCAAAACAAGGTGCTCCTTGTAGCAGGTAGAACGTCACATTGACGTGACGCATCTGGCAAAGCAACGCAACGCGTATAGTGGAGCTGAAGTGAGCAGAAGCCAGAGGAAGATTCACCACTGCTCCAGCCTCCACCCTCTGAGCCGAAGCCAGAGGTGGCTTTGCTGCTGCCTGAGCAAGTCCAAGAAGAGCTTCCACTTCCACCCTAGCCAGAGCCATCACTGCACTACTGCCAGGAGTGGGAATCTGAGGGTGCCTGGCCACTGACCCCTTTCATGCCAGATAAAGCACCCTTACCAACTCTCTGCTCCTGCAGTCCCTTGCCGTGCCACCAGGGGCACCGCCAATAGTGCATCGCCGTGCCACCAGGGGCACTGTCAACAGTGCATCGCCGTGCCATCAACACTGCAGTCCATTACCGTGCCACAAGCGGCACCGCCAACAGTCCATCGCCATGCCACCTGGGGCACCGCCAACAGTCCATCGCCATGTCACCTGGGGCACCGCCAACACAGTTTATTGCTGCGCCACCAACAGCACCACCATTGCTGCTGCAATCAACCACAGCACCTCCAGTGCTGAAGCCACAGCCCCTATTGCTGACATCCCTACCCTGCGTCCTGCCAGGTGGCTTGCCCTTATCGCCCAAACAGACCGTGGAATGGCTGTGGAATGGCCAATCTGCAGTTGGCTGATGGCCTCCTCATGGGGGAAAGAAGTGTGGTGAAGCAGGGCCAAGCCTAGTCAGCATGAGGACTTTTCCCTTAAAGAGAATGTGGCAGCCCTCTAATTGACTGCCTAAAGACTTAACGGATGGGTAGCATAAGCGTAACCACATGTAACAGATGGATTTGCATTAGTATACGCATCAAAAGTACCTATACAAAGCTTCAGCTCACTTTTATTTATTGTTTGTTTTTAAATAAAACCGATCAGAATCCTGAAGAATGCCAAAGTCATGTCGGAAAATGTTTTTCCATGGTGTGACGTAATTTAAAGGACTCGGCAAGCCAGCCTATTCCCTATAATGTAAATTCCAACAGAATGAACCACAAATGTATAACTTTAAAATTAAACCAAATATTTTGCACTAACGACTACTGGTTTCAATGTATTTTTCAGTCAACTTACAAGAAAATACATTATGAATTTATTGTTACAAATCCACTTGCAAGGTTGCTAGCCAACTAGCCTTCTAGTATTAGCCCTACCAGCCTGCTAACGTTACATTATCACTGAATGAGTCAGCCAGTTGCTATCAACACCTAGCATACAGCTACATCAAAGTAAACTAAAGGTTTGGAAATACATAACGCCATATCAAAGAATGTTAGCTATATGCAGTTAACTTAGTCACCAAGCTACCGAGACAGATATTTTGCCAGCTAACCTAAATTGATATTCATTTAATTAATTTGACCTTATATCAATCGTATGTTATTGAGCAGTATAGTAAAACTGTGGGCGGTTCTGGCTCTGACAAGCCTTACTTTCTTACTTACTTATAGTAAAACTGTGACTAACATAGTGTTATAATAGAGTAGTCATTTAAGATGATCTTATGAAACATTTGGATACAGGCACCTGTCTCCATTTCACAGGCCTTGGGTAGTTGCAAAAGATTAGATAGCATTTTCAAGGAATAGAGAAGTTTGGACAGGCTGTTCCAACTTTCTCTGGTTGGTGTGAGAATTAGCCATATGTCATCGTGACAACATACCTGCATCTTATCAGCAGAAGAAGTATTTTCAATGTCATTACCAAACTTTCCATGAATGGATAGTTTTCCGGTAGATTCCACTATATAAGGTGCAGTGTCTGGATCAGTGAAACAACTTCACTTCATTTCCCGAAAGGTAAGAGTGTTGTTCATGTGCTTTGCATTCTCTAGCTATGTCATGCAAGCTACATGTGTAGGATTTCAATTTGACCAGTTTCTCACAGCAGGAAAATAACCCTGCAGCAACAGGAAATGTGAATTAATCTGTGGATTATAATTAATGGACATTTTTGTAGGGGTTCATATGTTTTTAGTTAGGGCAAATCAAGTATGAAATTTGAAAGTGGAAATTCCAAACTTTAGAAGTCTTTTTAAAACTTGAATATACTACAAGTGTGCATTTCAGGCAACAACAGGGGGGTCAAATTAAGATCCTACACCTGTACTACAGGAAAATTACATTGTCAATTACTTTCTGTGGTGGTATTCAGAGTTATTAACAGTGTCTAACTCTGCAGGTTGTTTGTTGACATGTCTGCATTAAAGTACACTCTGGGCCTTCTGGCCCTGCTTTCAGTGTCTGCCTGGGCCGAGGAGGTGAGTAAAACTCTACTAAACTTTCCACAGTGTGTGTTTTGTGTCTGCATTCATTCATGCGTGCATGTGTAGGTTGGTTCATATAAACACAATTCATCTTTCACATCAATACATGCGTTCATTATTACATAACAAGGTTTACAGATGTAATAGTGTCCATTGAAGCTTTTGTAGTCATACTTGTTTTTTGGAGGCCAGCTTTCTTGTTATGTTTAGTTCTGTTTCGATTTGTTTAAAAATAGTGTTTGAGGGGACAAAAAGTTGTGTTATAGTCATAACACATCTTGTCTTCCAAATTATTGTTCATAATGCATGTATGCATATTTTGTGAAACAACCTAACTATTCATTATTTATCTCTGTCTTTGCTGCATGGTGCCATAGGAGCTCTCTGTCTCTGAGCTGCTGGAGAAGGCCAACAGGAATGTTGGTAAGACAGTTTTAAATTGTGATATACAATACCTGCCAACACTTTCAGATTACATTATGAGTGATATGAAATATTAAATAAAGATGTATTAGAAAAAAACAATCCATTATCGCATTGCTTTTCAGTCCAAGACTAGGCTTAATCAGTATCAGGGAAACTGATCCAAGGTGTCACACTTTGACGTCCTGTCCTGTCCCCGTCCCTCCAGTGCATACCCGCAACGAGCCCTTGATTGTGGATGACATCGCCTACGTCAACGAGGCTGAGAGGAACGCTGACCCCTGCACATCTCGCGGCTGCATGTGGCCCAAGTCCAGCGACGGCAGAGTCTATGTGCCCTACGTCATCGCCAACCAGTACTGTAAGTACCATGTCATGATGATATCTTATTTAACGATGCTGGATATTAATTTGAGCTAGTTTGCTAGAGCAGGAAAATTATCCTGCAGCAACAGCAAATGTGGATTGTAATTCATATAATTTTTTTGTAGGGTTTGATTTTTTTAAAATGCGCAAATCAAGTCTTACATTTTAAAGTGTAAATTATAAACTTCAGAAGCCCTTTTACACTACATATTAAGATCCTACATCTGTACATGAGTCCCAAAATACTGTATAAAGCTATATAAGTAGGCCATATAAGTAACAGCTAATCATCACTGGCCAGGGTTGGGTAGGTTACTTTCTAAATGTAATCCATTACAGTTACTAATTACCTGTCCAAAATTCTAATCAGTAACGTAACTTTTGGATTACCCAAACTCAGTAACGTAATCTGATTACATTCAGTTACTTTTAGATTACTTTACCCTTAAGAGGCATTAGAAGAAGACAAAAATGTATGTTACCAATTGAACAACATCTATTGCAGGATAAATCTATGTTAAAGTTTACATAGCTGACCATATATGGATGTTACATTTTACTTTTTGGGTTGGTTATGTAGGCTTCTTCTAACCCATCGCTTTCTACTACATATAATAATACGATTCAATTATATCTTTACATTAAAAACAAAGTCTATCAGAATTCCAGTCATTATAATACATGTTATACTCCTTGATCTTCAAGAATATGACTTGGAAATATGGAAGTACAGATTAGCCATACTGTTTTATCTGAGCATAACCCCAAAACTAAAGACTTATTAGCAAGCTACTCTGTTGTTTATGCTTTTTTTTCATGGAGGACTGATTGGGCTCATTGATTCAAGTTGAAAAATAAATGCTGCACTCATGGAATGGCATGCTTTGAGCACTACTGAAAAGTACTATTTGCATGTGAAAAATAAATGCCATATGCTGCATTTGCTGTAGGCCTATTGTTGACCTTTTAGTGGGTGACACTTTGCTATCTTGATAATATGCTGTTTAAAGGGCAAATCCACAGATGAAACAATAACAAAACATCTGCCCCGCCTCTATTTTGGTAAAAAACTGAGGGATGGGCCTGGAGAAATGTAACCTCTCAGATTAATAGACAGAGCTATGGATGCAAGGACTGACCATCCATGATATCAAAATTATTGTTTTAACCATGTTTTAAGGCTATACAGTGTTTCTTTACATTTAGAATTTCTACAAAATTTGGAGAAAACAAGATTATATTTTGGGATTTCATGGAGTGTGACAGTTGAACTAAACTCATACGGCATTTATAAGTTATATTCTTCAAGAATCAATGGATTTATATAATTTATATGTTCAAAAAATTGATGTAGCAACTACAGATTACCCCTTTAAATCTATCAAAAGTGTGCGAGTTTGAGCATGTGTCCATTAGGCCTATGGATTTTTTTGATCAACATGAATTAGATTGAGCAATAAAAGCCCCACTTTATTCCATAGGCTGCGATCCGCACTATGCAGCTGTTGCAAGAGCGCATTACATGTAACGGATTACATGTAATCTATTATTCCCCAACCGTGTTACTGGCTGTATTGTGTAGCAAGTTTCATGATACGGTAGTCGTTTTTTAACAGTAGTTTTTCTTGTCCCATCTGTGTCCTGCCAGCCACCAGGGAGCTGGAAGTCATTGAGCGTGGTCTGCAGTCCTTTGCAGGCTTCTCCTGCATCAACTTCATCAAGCGCACCAACCAAAGAGACTACTTGCACATCCAGTCCCAGAACGGGTACGTGCACTATGGAATTACATATAATTCATAGGTCCTATGATTCTACATGAGGATCTTTATGACGTACAGAACCAGGCTGAGTTAGGACCAATTATATATATATATATGAACCCTGAACTGCAGATGCTTTGTATTGGCCAGTGAGAAGCTTTGAAGCCACTGGTCGGCCATATTGGCACTCCCCAATTGGAGCAGTCCTCAATAGGAATGATATAATTCTACAGTATTTCAGTTAAATATTTCAAGGACAAAATTACATGTATTTTTTTGTAGTGGGGACAGTAACATTAGTACTCTCTACTTTAAGGAAAATGTTTTTATATATTTGTATGTTTAGCTCACACAATATAATTTAAAATGATGCATTAAGCCGTCTGTGAAATAATAAATGTGTCAAAACTTTTGGGGAAATCTGACCAAATTCACATAGAGATTTGAGTTATAGATCTGTCATTCTCGTTGAAAGCAAACCTAAGAAGCAGTAGACCTATTCTATGTGCGCTATTTTCTATGCCTCTCCTTTCAGTTTTCTACACCAGCTTCAAACGGCTGAAAATACAATATTTTTGTTATTTAAGATATGTCACAGCAGTTTAGATGGTACAATGATTCTCTACACTCTGAGTGCTTGTTCTGTCACAAACTGAAATAAGCCAAACTATTAGAAATGTATCAATATTGCACCTTTAATAAATGCATTTCTATTGCTTCCCCCAAGAAATTACAATGGAGGAGGAGTATTAAGATTGCTGCGGGGTTCTTCAATACAGCACCCAGTGTCAGTCATCCAGGGTTTATATACATCGTTGGTTAGGACAGTTCAGTGTGAGACATGAAACTGCATTATAAGGCATGACACACTTCTGGTAACAGTGTGTGTGTGTATAAGTACATTTGTGTGGGTCTGACAGAGACAATTAAAACTAATTGCACTGTTACAACTCTGTCCAACCCATTCATGGCAGGTGCTGGTCCTATGTTGGTCGTTCTGGCAATGCCCAGGTTGTGTCTCTGAGCCGATCCGGCTGTGTGTACCACGGCACCACCCAGCACGAGCTCCTCCATGCCCTGGGCTTCAACCACGAGCAGACCCGCAGCGACCGTGACAATCACATCCGCGTTCTCCTCCAGAATGTCCAGTCCGGTAGGATCCCTTTCACATTCCCATGTCCCCATATAGCCATGTACATACACAGACATTCTATTATATTCTATGAATGTCCACACGCACACACAAACATGTACAGTACATATGCAGGCAAACACACACAAACTGTTGCATCGGTCACCAACCGTTGCATTTATTTACTATGGCAAGGTGAATCTAACATATTCTCTCTCTTCCAGGCATGGAGCACAACTTCAACAAGATCGCCACCCTGAACCAGGGAACGGCCTATGACTACAACTCTGTCATGCAGTACCACAGGTTAGTCACCATTGTTTTACCACTTTCACACCAGTAGATGCTTAGTCAGTTGAATAATTGTCTAACTAGCCTCATAGAATTCTAATTCTGTACAGAGCCTGTGGTTTAACAGTAAGACACCCGGCTCCTAGCACATGTTATTTATGTGGAATTGAACTTCATGTTCAATCCGATTCTTGGATCCACCCTTCCTACTGTGTCCCTTTCATCTATCTGACCCCCTCTACTTCTAACCTGTCTAGATAAGCATAAACCCATGCCCAAAAATAAAATAATATTGTAAGCCTACCCCCACTCATTCCAAGTGTTCATGATGGTGTGATGTGATTGCAGGTACGCCTTCTCCAAGAACAACCAGCCCACCATGGTTCCCTTCCCCAACCAGAACGTGGAGATCGGCAACGCCTCCCAGATGAGCCAGAGCGACATCACCCGTCTCAACAGGCTGTACAACTGTTAAACAGACACCTTGTGTTTCTGTCCTCTCTCACAAGGTTGTGTCAATGACTCAGTGTTGATATAAGCACAGAGTAAAGTTCAATAAACCGGCATGTAAAAATATACTGTTTCATAATTTTAAAGTCTTAATATATTTTTCTACAGCGCGGATTAAAGTCCTGGGTTAAAATATTATTTGAAATCATATTAAATAGCCTACTTTACCTAGGCTTGATTGAGCATGCGTGGCCCAATGGAACCAATGATATAGTCTCGAAACTGTAAACCCCGCCCACCTGGGACAGTTGGGAGGCTAGAGAAAACACTCAAAGCATTTGAAACATTTTAAATAGATTTTGAACCCAGAACTGGTAGATACAGCTGTTTGCACCAATCAAACTGTTGGACACTAGCCCTGCTCTATCACTAGGCTGCTGAGGTCCCAAAATCAGTAGGACCCAAAGCTGACCAAAAGGGGGCGACAGATTACCACAGAGCTTTGGCAGTAACTGTCTATTCAAATCAAATCAAATTGTATTCGTCACATGCAATGAATACAACAGGTGTAGACCTTACAGTAAAATGCTTACGAGCCCCTAACCAACGATGTAGTTGAAAAAAATATGGATGAGAATAAGAAATAAAAGTAACAAGTATATAAAGAGCAGCAGTAAAATAACAATAGCGCGACTGTATACAGGGGGGTACCGGTACAGAGTCAATGTGCGGGGTTACCGGTTAGTTGAGGTAATATGTACATGTAGGTAGAGTTATTAAAGTGACTATGCATAGATGATAACAACAGAGAGTAGCAGCGGTGTAAAAGAGGGGGGACAATGCAAATAGTCTAGATAGCAATTTGCTTAGGTGTTCAGGAGTCTTATGGCTTTGGGGTAGAAGCTGTTTAGAAGCCTCTTGGACCTAGACTTGGCCCTCCGGTACTGCTAGGCCGTCATTGTACAAATAAGAATTTGTTCAGAACTGACTTGCCTAGTTAAATAAAAGTTAAATAAATAACATATATTCAACAGAACACATCACCATCAATGATTTTAAATGGTCAAACTGTTTAAATGTTTGTAAGGCAGAGAACCTACTATCTGTATTACTTAATGTAAGCACAGAGTTGTTTGCACTTCAAGCACACACCACCACCAGTAAGTAGTCTGGAGAACCAGACCCTAGGTCGGAGCCTTTTTAAATGGTGGGAGGCGGATGTCTAGAGAGACTAACCAGTAAGTGTGTGGTTGTGATGAAGAGCTGACCAGATGGATCAGTATATCTTCATTACCTGCCGAAGCCAAATATAGGTTATCACTTGCTGTGAAAGTGTAGGTTATAGGCCTACTGTAATTACAAATGAGAGTTTGATGGCTGTCTGCATTTTGACTTGGATCCCAACGGACATTTTTCATAAACACAATTCTTCCATTCTTCCGTCTACTTGAGAAAGAGACACAGACTCTAATTCAAAAGGTTTGTTCTGAAATGCTAAATAGAGTCTAAGTTGAAATCTGATAAGCTTAGTGTTACACATAACTTTATTCAGGATCATTGATCCAATAGTATTTGTGGGCCAACTCCTGAATGACTTTGTCTGTAACATGTAACTCCCCGGTATGGTTGACTGCCATGCCTTGTCGGTGTTAAAGTCATCAAGTTTCTACATCCATTTGAACTGATGTCGGGGACCAGTTGTTGAACAAGGGTGTCTTTCTCTCTGACGCTTGGTGCCAGTATCAGGGTCACAACCCCTAGGCTAGGAGTCAATCTGAAAGCCTGAGTGGGTGGTTGGGGGGCTGGGGGCGAGGGAGGGGGCGGGAAACCCTCTCAAGTCCATGTATGGACGGCAGGTAGCCTAGCAGTTAGAGCTGTGGTCCAGTAACTGAAAAATCTGTTGATGTGCCCTTGAGTGAGGCACTTAACCCTAATTTGCTTCAGGGGTGCCGTACTACTATGGTTGACCCTGTAAAACATCACATTTCATCGCACCTATCCGGCAAAGGTTTTTTATAACTAACCCAAGATAGACCACAGCCTATCGTTTCCAATGTGAGAAAATTAATCATAGTGGGCAGACCGAGCAAGGAGGTGGGCAGAGCCAAGCACAAGCAAGCAAGATCCTATTGGCGCATTCTAGCATGTATTTGCATATTTCTGTTAGGCAACGCCTACTCTGTGAAGTGCTCTTGTGCAATAATTAAATTCGACCTTGGACTTCTAAAAAAAAAACAGTTCATAACAGATTCTAGTTTTGGTAACAGAAAACTGTATTGAGATAAAATGTTTCATCGAGGAGAAAATTTGCAGGATGTCAGAAAAAATCTGTCTCGCTCCATCTTATCCCACTGCCGGCCCCTGTGCTTCCTCTCATCACCATATTTGGTGGTGCGTGGAAATGCCAACCGGATCCTTCAGATTTATACATCCGATTAAACATCTGGCTCATTGTTCTATCGGTGTATCTGGTGAATGTGACAGTATGCAAATGTTTTTTACCCCATACTTGCCATAGTGCAGACCTAGCGTTTTCCACACCTCCTTACAAATAGAATATATGCTGGGATCTCTCCCTGACAGTCAGACTTGTTTATTTTCTTGCTGCATGCCTCACACGTTTATCTCCCTAGCAACCTGTCTTCATTTTCTATTCCTTTGTGGTTTGTCATATCATTTCAAACCAGTTTGTGTTTTGATCTGTAGAAGTATATGTAGATCTTGCAATGGGTAATTGCTATGTCAAATACCATTTCTTATTTACAAAATGCCCTATTATGGGTAAACACACCCCTGCTCCACCTGTTCGACCTAATCCACCTGCTCCCCCTGCTTCGCCTGCTCCCCCTGCTTCGCCTGCTCCCCCTGCTTCGCCTGCTCCCCCTGCTTCACCTGCTCCTCCTGCTTCGCCTGCTCCTCCTGCAAACAGAAGATGTTGGCCCAAAGTTTTAGAGAGAGAGGAAAAAACGCGGGCAGAGAGGACAGTGATGACTTTTGTTCAGCTGCGGGCCGCGGTGGTGACGCAACAGAGAGGTCTGCTTCAGCCATTGGCATCCACTCAGGACAATCAGGAAGAGATGTGGCCCAGTTCCGTTCTCCATCCCCTCCTCTTCTCCCTACATCCCCTCTTCCTTCCTTCCTTCCTTCCTTCCTTCCTTCCTTCCTTCCTTCCTTCCTTCCTTCCTTCCTTCCTTCCTTCCTTCCTTCCTTCCTTCCTTCCTTCCTTCCTTCCTTCCTTCCTTCCTTCCTTCCTTCCTTCCTTCCTTCCTTCCTTCCCTCTCTCTCTCTCTCTCTCTCTCTCTCTCTCTCTCTCTCTCTCTCTTTCTTTCTGTTGGTCACTAGTCACTATCCGGATCCTCTGTGTCTCCCCATTTGAAGCTCTCGCCAGGACATGCGATTCATCT
Organism: Salvelinus namaycush; assembly: GCF_016432855.1. Lineage (NCBI taxonomy): Eukaryota > Metazoa > Chordata > Actinopteri > Salmoniformes > Salmonidae > Salvelinus > Salvelinus namaycush. The sequence goes on from NC_052327.1 coordinate 36,382,274, forward strand.
GGGACAGTCATTTTATCTGGGCCGTCTGGTCTGTCTGCCGAATGACCCAACGCACGAGCACACTGGTCCTAGTGATGGTTGCCCTGCTGCCCAGTGCCCACCCCTCCTCCCACTCCTTCCCACCTCGTCGCCAACAGGAAACTATTGTGCCTTCTGTGTGTCCCGACAATGAGCGAGTCACTGTGAGCCAAGTCCCCAAAGAGGGCTGGGGGGAGAGAGGAAGAGGGGCATGTAGCCTAGCCTCAGGTCAGTTCCCCATAGCTGGCCTCATCTATCACTATCAGTCCAGTCCACAAATCTCCAGTTACAGAGGCCTCTCTATCTCTCTCTCTCTCTCTCTCCCTCTTTCCCTATCTCTCTATCTCTTTCTGATTGCTACTTCCTCTGTGGGCTGTCCTGAGTGTCCTCACATCCCCCAGGGAAGACACTCCGTATACTGTGTGGTAGAAACATATCTAGGATCAGATTTACCCTCCTCAAATACTTACCTTAGTAACACAACACTGATCTTGGGTCAATATGTAGGGGCATGCATGAGGACTTCTTTTAATCACCTCTTTTAGGTAGGATATCTTTTACACAAGGCTTAAAGCCTGTGGGGCCTAATGACCAGTTTTGGTTTACTGCATATAACGTGTACGACAACACATTTCCTATGATGCATTTATCTCCATCAAAATATTGTTTACAAAAAATTATATGCATCCCATAACAACTTTCTATATTGTTAAAAGCTTGAGTTAATTGTTAAGCCCCTGGCCTTGGGAACACTGGACGGCCAATTAGCCTAAACATGATTAGCCAGATTTGGTCCGGAGTCCATTTTCAATTAGGCCGAGTGAACAGGAACAGTAGCCCCCTTCAGCGGTTTAAAAATAGCTGTGTTTGTGTATCTTACAGCAGCGCCGGAGTCCACAGTTTACACACAGAGTTACACACAGAGGGTAACTGTCAGTAACAAATGAGAACAAATTTTCAGCCCCAACTTTGGTCATTAGACAATGCCATGATAGGGTCATTTTGCCAAGATCTTGAAAGTATGTAGAATACAGTTCAGTTAGATGATTGTTGTGATAACTATATTTTGTATATGTTTTCTTTGTGCTTTCATTCCTTTACGTTTCAGTTCCTTTGACACTTAGGAAGCGATAGAGCCATAAACAAAGTCCCCATACAACCATCACTTAGTGCCACAACGCCGCTCATTTGGAAAGAAATGCAATTATATATTTCGTGAGTGTGCGTGCATTGTTAACATCTGCCTAAGTTACTGCCCAGATCTTCCAGTCTGGACAACCAGACGACGGGTCGAACGGCAATCCAAATCCGGACATCTGCTGCCCATCCTTGTGGCGGCCTGTTCCGCTTGTAGAAATCCTACCCGGGTCGACCACCAGAGGGGAACTGCAACGGCAATCACCAACCGGACATCCACTGCCAATCTTTGTGGTGGACTGCTCTGCTTTCAAAGAGCCTACCAAGGTAAACCACCAGAGGGGGGACCGCAACGGCGATCACAAACCAGGACATCCCCTGGCCATTCTTGTGGTACTTTGCAGCTTCCAGGAAACCTACCAAGGTAAACCACTAGAGGGGGACTGCAACGGCGATCACCAACTGAACATCGACTGCTCATCCTTGTGGTGGACTGCTCCGCTTTCAAAGAGCCTACCAAGGTCAACCACCAGAGGGGGAGTGCAACGATGATCCACAACCAGGACATCACGTGGTCATTATTTTTATGTTGGTTTGCAACTTGCAGGATAATCACAAGATTGAACCCACCAGAGGGGGACTGTCACAACGTGGCCTTTTGGGTGTCTATCGTGGCTCCCCCCCTCCTTGTCTCTCCTTCTATCTCGCACGTCAGGTTTTACAATGGTCATAAATACCTGGTAGAAACTGCCATGCATTATTGAGGGAGAGAGTCTACCAGAACAAAGAGCTTCTCTTAGCTCAAAACTTCTAATCTCCAAAATGGGAGAACTAAACAATGTTTCTACTTTTGAGAATGTGGGAATGGTCCGTGGACACTTAAGGGACAGACTTGACGAGTGTGCTTCATTTGGTGATCTAATGAAGAACAGGAAACACACATAACTGTATCTCTTACAGTGTACATTTCCCAGGTTTACATCTAAATATTGTGAAACGTATGTGATTAAACATGAAACTACTTGTGAAAAGATGTAATGTGATGTTAACCTTCTAAATGAGAGTATGGATTTTCATACAAAGATTAACTAGTCAGTGGCCACACCCCCGGGAGCCCAGACATCACATTAGGCGTCATAGAACCGTACATTTTCCCACAGAGTATAAAACCCACTTCCCACAAAATATACATTGTCAGCGAGCGAGTCCCCACGTTGGAATAGCTACAATTCTATAGACCATTAGACCATACAGCTGTAGTTTTGGCTACACTGCTGGAAATAGTTCAACTCTGAGACTATCGATCACTACAGAATAAGAGCAAATCATAGACGTATAAGTACTAGTCTGCAGCTAGAAATTACGTAAGTCTAGTACGAGAATACCGACAACTGACATTTCAATGATTATATTTCCCGCTCTTTCTCAGTCCCCACCCCTTTCCTTTGTCTACCAAGCCGTCATATCGGCTTTGTCCACTAGGGACGTTTTCTTTATATCATGTAGTAACCCAAATATCTACTGTCTGTTTGTTATGTAATTCTGTGTGATTATTTAGTTAGTGTTATGCTGGTGAATGAGGACCCAAAAGCGACGTAATAGTAACAGAGTCTTTATTCCAGTATTAAACAAATAATGATTCTCCTGGACATTATCAATGGTAAATCCAAAACAGGAAACTGAAATCCTCTCGTCAATAGAGAGGGACGACTGGAGACGCGACCACAGACTGCAGGTCGCTTCAGGAAGGCACTGGCCGTAGCTGACATAGACACCTGCTCACACGCAGCATCTGAAGAAGGCAAAGAACACGACAGGGCGGAACAAGGACACAGGAACAGCAAACATCAAACAATAATCCGACAAGGACAGAAGCGGAAAACAGAGGGAGAAATAGGGACTCTAATCAGAGGGCAAAATAGGGGACAGGTGTGAAAGAGTAAATGAGGTCGTTAGGAGAATGAGAAACAGCTGGGAGCAGGAACGGAACGATAGAGAGAGAGAGCGGGAGAGGGAGAGAGGGAGGAGGAGAGAGAGAGAGAGAAAGAGGGAAAGAACCTAATAAGACCAGCAGAGGGAAGCACAGGGACAAGACATGATCAAAGACAAAACATGACAGTTAGTTAGTAAATAAATAATTAAGCCAATTTGTAAATCGCTGATTCATGATTTAGGCTAGGGTTCATGCAGATATCCAAGGGTTTACGACGTTCAGTAATGAGAACTGATGAGGTAATCATAATACATTAATGAGAATGACTAATTGATCAGATGTTGAATATCTGAAGAGTTATATTCGGAAAATTATAACTCTGTAAATCTCAACATTTTCCGTGGTGCCCCGACTTCCTAGTTAATTAATGTTTACATGATTTGTTTAATCACGTAATGTCACACCCTGGCCTTAGTTATCTTTGTTTTCATTATTATTTTAGTTAGGTCAGGGTGTGACATGGTGAAGTATGTGTTTTTGTATTGTCTAGGGTGTTGTTTGGTTTAGGGGGTTAAGTAGAGTAGATGGTTTAGTGTTCAGTGTAGGTGTCTAGGAAAGTCTATGGTTGCCTGAATTGGTTCTCAATTAGAGACAGCTGGTTATTGTTGTCTCTGATTGGGAGCCATATTTAAGGCAGCCATAGGCTTTAGCTGGTGGTGGGTAATTGTCTATGTCAGTGTGTAGTGGTCAGTGTCAGCACCATTTTGTTTATATAGCTTCACGGTCGTCAGTTTGTTGTTTTGTTTCGTTCGTTGCTCTTCTCTAATAAAAAGAGAATGTATTTCTCACACGCTGCGTTTTGGTCCTCTCTTCAAAGTCAAGACGATCGTGACACGTAATAATTAAACCTAGCGAACTGATTTGATATAAATAAGTCTTGACATTTAATGATAGTCCAGACACGACAACTGTAAATCGGCCACTCAAGAATATTCACTGTCTTCTTGGTAAGCAGCTCCAGTGTATATTTGGCCTTGTGTTTTAGGTTATTGTCCTGCTGAAAGGGGAATTAATATCCCAGTGTCTGGTGGAAAGAATACTTAATCAGGTTTTCCTATAGGATTTTGCCTGTGCTTAGCTCCATTTTATTATTTTTTTGTCCTGAAAAACTCCCCATTCCTTAACGGTTACAAGCATACCCATAATATGATCCAGCCACCACTGTGCTTGAAAATATGGAGCGTGGTACTCAGTAATGTGTTGTTGTATTGGATTTGCCAGAAACATAACATTTTGTATTCAGGGCAAAAATGGAATTGCTTTGCCACATTTTTTGCAGTATTACTTTAGTGCCTTGTTGCCAACAGGATGCATGTTTTGGAATATTTGTATTCTGTAAATGCTTGGTTATTTTCTCTCTGTCATTTACTGTAGGTTAGTATTGTGGAGTAACTACAATATTGTTGATCTATCTTCAGGTTTCTCCTATCACAGCCATTAAACTCTGTAACTGTTTTAAAGTCACCCTTGGCCTCATGGTGAAATCCCTGAGCGGTCTCCTTCTTCTCCGGCAACTGAGTTAGGAAAGACGTCTGTATCTTTGTAATGACTGGGGTGTACTGATACACCATCCAAAGTGTAATTAATAACTTCACCATGCTCAAAGGGATATTCAATGTCTGCTTTTTTAAAAATTTTACCACATCTACCAATAGTTGCCCTTTGCGAGGCATTGGAAAACATCCCTGGTCTTTGTGGTTGAATTTCTGTTTGAAATTGACTGCTTGACTGAAGGACCTTATAGATAATTGTATGTGTGGGGTACAGAGAGGAGGTAGTCATTGAAAAATCATGTTAAACACTATTATTGCACACGGAGTGAGTCCATGCAACTTATTATGTGACTTATTAAGCACAGTTGTACTCTTGAATTTATTTAGACTTGCCATAACAAAGGGGTTGAATACTTATTTTTTCAATACATTTCAGATTTCAATTATAACTAATTTGTAAACGTTTCGAAAAACATCATTCCACTTTAACATTATAGGGTATTGTGTGTAGGCCAGTGACAAAACAAAATCTAAGTGTAATACATTTTGAATTCAGGCTTTAACACAAAAATGTGGAAAAGTCAAGGGGTGTAAATACTTTCTGAAGGCACTGAGCCCCGTTCATCCAAACAGTCCCCATAATCTCCAACTAATGACACGTTTCCCTTCAGCACCATGATGGAGAAAGGGGATGGATGGAAAAGATGATCTCTGCATGACATCTCCAGCAATGTCCAGCGATCTGCATCTGATTTAGACATGAGTTTTGGATTTGACGCATGACAGGAGCCAGGACAATAATAGGCTATGTCTGCGAGCCAAGGGCCTGGGCCACATCATAAATTAACAGCGCACAGACTGACTGGCAGCTGTCCACTTTGATTACACCTGTAGGTGTGGTAATTGAGACAACACAGTACTGTACTATACATACTTAATTCAAACTATGACATACAGTATGAAGCTAAGAGAGTCTGTGGAACAGAGAAATGGGACACACTGTGGATGTGACGTCACCAAGGTATTCCACTGTGCTTGTCATTTCAAAGCAGCAATGGCACCAGCTATAAAACAGTCCAAACACAAGCGCCCGTCAGTATTTATCGCAGGCCTACTGTACATCATCGCAATGCTATTTGACCCAAATAGTGTATCAAGGCAATAAATAACCAGGCAGCAGGGATCAACTCTGTAATCCTAAATGGTACATCTGGAAACCCCAGTATAATTCATTCATATCCATGGTCGATCATCTGTCGAGACTGGAGAGCCATTATTGACAGCATTGAAATATATGGTGACAGAAATGATACATGATCTATCGATCCAAAGGCATATCTCAGGCCGCAGATCTAGATTACAAGCCTATAGGTCTTTGGGCCTATATTTAATAAAAACGTTTAGGCTATGAGGTAAAAATTGCAGGAAAATATAAGCTGTAAAAAAAAGATGTATATCCTGGATATTTTAGCTGACATTATGCACTTGGAATATTTGATTTAATTATATAATTATACAAAACAGTGAATGATATAGGCTACTGTATCTATGGTGCATTCTTAGGCATACGTTATCCCAATAGGCGAAACTGTTACTCTGACTGTCAGCATGTTAATATAATTCATGACAACACAACATAAAGACCATCCTTCATCAGGTTATGTTATTCACACATCCACCGATTCCACACAGTCATAGGAAGGGTAATAGGTAGCCTAGGTTGTACGTCTTGGCACGGTGGGTTTAGGCAGAAATAGGACACAGCCTTGGCTACACTTGTCCCCACCACAAATATTTTTGTCACTCTTTAGCCACCGCGCAACGCACCTCCTTTCAAATTGAGAACGCATTCTCATCTGGAATACGACTAGGGTCCACGCCTACTGCCCTTAACCAACCTGCGCTCCCCGAAATGCCATGGTCCGGTCTAGTCTAGACTAGTCTCATCCGCGGAGACACATTTTTCTCTCGCGTGTTTTTACAGTTTGAAGGCTACAGTCGTATGCGATATTTGCATTCAGCAGCGTAGTAGTTAAAGTGGTACCGAATGCGTTGTTTTATGTTCTGTGTGTTGCCCTCACTCCAGCAGACCGCTACAGTAGGAAGATGGCGTCGGAGGGAGCGAGCGGGGAACAGCGTCCTCCGATACAAACACTGGCAACAACAGTGCTTGAAAGTGTCGAAGCGGTAAGACCTTTTTATATTATAGCCAGGTCTATATGTTTCTATATTTGCATGATTCGTTTTGGAATAAAGGCACCGGGCACAGGATTAATGAATACAGAAAGACGGTGCATTTCTCTATGAACCTGAGTGTTCATCTTGAAGCAACAGCAATATGTTATTCTTGTGACAATGTAGCGAACAGCAAAACAAAGGTTCTCAGATTTTTTCCCAAATAGACTATATACATATGATCCAATCAAAGGAATTGGTTTAATATATTTCTCACACCTCAAAAAGCTCAGTCTGTTGGCACGGCCGATATGGGGAAGCGTAGTTGGCTATAAAGCACTGATTTGCGGTGTTGTAATACAGTTGTTACAATGTGGTTGCAACTGTGGTTTCAATGTGTAGGCTACTTACATTTGAAACACAATTTAGGCTATAGGTTTGCGCTGGCTCGCCTTCTGAATAGGCTACGAGATAGGGCGCTGCTTTTGAGATGGCTGTTCAATGCACAATGCTGTGATTCTTCTCTATACATCAAAGCTCTAAGTTGAAACAAAATACGTTAATGGTTGGTTTGTGCTTTGTGTCATTGTGGCTTTAATGTGAATATATTGTTATCTGATGTAGCCTACATGCAAATTTGCGTTTGAAAAATATTGCCTTTATGGTTAGAAAAGAAAGAAGGCCAATATAGGCTATCCTATGAGGACCCCCAAACCAAACCACTACAATCCAATATTCAGCAGCACTTGTCTGAACATAAAACATAGGCTATTTGCAGTCAAAAAAACTTTTCCGTATTCTGTAGGCCTACTAATACTTTAGATTTGACCTGTGACCAATAGAACAGTATTAGAAATGTTGAATCTTAGTGAAAGTGTTTGTTTGTCTGCAGTCTCCTGACTAATCAGGCTGAGTTGCACTTGTTTACACTCATCTATCTGGGACTTCTCACACTGGCCCCTCGTCTCGCAGACAGGCAGGTTACAACATATGTGCCAGGGCAACAGCTTGCTACCCCTCTGTACAAATTAATCAATATTTGCACCGCGGGAGGGGTCCGTGGAACCTTTCCCTGGTCGTGGTATGCTTGGATGGTTCCATGTGCTCTGTTCAGTCAGACCATTGCTGTCTATCGACCAGTCAGTCAATTCATGCAGAATAGGCACTGGGCTGGCCAGTCTCCAATTAGCCACTTGACTTTACCATGAACTATGCCTATTCTATAGATGTTTATATGTAATTGAGCATTTCTAAAGCATTTGCATATTCTTATAGGGCACAGGAAATACAATAACTGTTCTGGGTTTGAGGTTCAAAGGCTATTGAAAATATTGACTGGAAGATCCCCTTGGGGTGGGGGGAGCGAGACAGGCAGGTAGCTGTTGAAATGGGAAGACGAGAAGAGATGTGGGTGGTGGTAGAAGAACAAGGGTCGTTCCACCTCAAAAAGCACAAGAAAGAGGAGTTTCCACACCTACCATCTCAGATTGTTCTGAAATCGGTTGTGTTGTTAGTTGTACTTTTTGTTGTTGTTGATTGCACCAAAATTGGCCATTTTAATTCATAGGATTTAGATAATATTCAATAAATATAGTACCCAACATCCGATTTGGACCAAACTTCTTCCTACCAATGAGTAAGACAAAAAAATTAAACCCACCTACGGACACCCCACACCAATCAAATCAAATCACATTTTATTTGTCACATGCACCAAATACAACAGGTGTAGAAATGCTTACTTACAAGCCCTTAACCAACAATTAAGTTTTAAGAAAATGCCCCAAAAAAGTAATAGATAAGAATAACAAATAATTAACGAGCAGGAGTAAATAACAATAGCGGGGCTATATACAGGGGGTACCGGTACAGAGTCAATGTGTCAATGTGCGGGGGCACCGGTGTCGAGGTAATTTAGGTAATTATTTACATGTAGGTAGAGTTATTAAAGTGGCTATGCAAAGATAATAACAGAGAGTAGCAGCAGCGTGGGGGGGGGGGGGGGGGCAATACAGAATCAGTTCTGTATGTTTCACAAGTAGTATGAAGATGTGGTTTGGAGTATTGCTTCTCTGTACTATGTAATGCAATTGTACCCCTGCACAAATCTACTCTGTACTGGTACCCCGTGTATATAGCCAAGTTATCGTTTCTCATTGTGTATTTATTCCTTGTGTTATTATTTGTATATTATTTCTCTTTTTTTCTGTATTGTTGGGAGGTGCCCGTAAGTAAGCATTTCACTGTTAGTCTACACCTGTTGTTTACAAAGCATGTGACAAATAAAATTTGATTTGATTTGATTTGCTGTTCCTGCTATCCCATCTCACCATTTTATCAATTTTGCTGGTCTCTTGTGTTTATTACATATTATACAACGGGTGGGTCTAATCCTGAATACTGATTGGTTATAACCGCATTCCAGACGGTGTCTATTCCACCAGTTGCCACCGGCTAAATCTATGACGTTAAAATGCCTATTTACTCTGTTCCATCTGACTGCACAATCCACAGTCTCATCAGCCCTGCCAGGTACTTTATAAACTTGATCTCCACTATAAAAAGCATCTTGACATTATCTCACATTTCTTTTAGACTAACATTTAGTTTTCAACAGCGGAGATTTGTATAAACCTTGCTGTCTGTCTGTCTCTCCGACATTTACAACATTGTTTCAATATTCAAATTCAATCTCCTGCTGTCCCGTAGTAATGAACGTGTCGGGAGTCAGGATGAGACAGACAGGCAGCGTTTCTCAGCCAGTCGAAATCATGAATCAGCTGGCATAATTTGAATGGATATATACAAAAAAACATTTATTGAAAGAAGGTAAAACGAAATGCAGCTAATTTGCAGTCTTTCCAGCTTTTCAGTTCTGCTACCGCACGGGAAGCGGGACCGGAGCGCCAAGTCTTGGTCCAAGACGCTTTTAAACAGCTTCTACCCCCAAGCCATAAGACTCCAGAACATCTAATCAAATGGCTACCCAGCCTATTTGCATTGCCCCCCCGCCCCCCTCTTTACACCGCTGCTACCCTCTGTTGTTGTCATCTATGCATACTCACTTCAATATCTCTACCTACGTGTACATACTACCTCAACTAACCGGTGCCCCCGCACATTGACTCTGTACCGGTGCCCCCGCACATTGACTCTGTACCGGTGCCCCCGCACATTGACTCTGTACCTGTACTCCTGCACATTGACTCTGTACCGGTACCCCTGCACATTGACTCTGTACCGGTACCCCTGCACATTGACTCTGTACCTGTACCCCTGCACATTGACTCTGTACCTGTACTCCTGCACATTGACTCTGTACCGGTGCCCCCGCACATTGACTCTGTACCTGTACTCCTGCACATTGACTCTGTACCGGTACCCCTGCACATTGACTCTGTACCGGTACCCCTGCACATTGACTCTGTACCGGTGCCCCCGCACATTGACTCTGTACCTGTACCCCTGCACATTGACTCTGTACCGGTACCCCTGCACATTGACTCTGTACCGGTACCCCTGCACATTGACTCTGTACCTGTACCCCTGCACATTGACTCTGTACCTGTACCCCTGCACATTGACTCTGTACCGGTACCCCTGCACATTGACTCTGTACCTGTACCCCTGCACATTGACTCTGTACCGGTACCCCTGCACATTGACTCTGTACCTGTACCCCCGCACATTGACTCTGTACCTGTACCCCCGCACATTGACACTGTACCGGTACCCCTGCACATTGACTCTGTACCGGTACCCCTGCACATTGACTCTGTACCTGTACCCCCGCACATTGACTCTGTACCTGTACCCCTGCACATTGACTCTGTACCTGTACCCCTGCACATTGACTCTGTACCGGTACCCCTGCACATTGACTCTGTACCTGTACCCCTGCACATTGACTCTGTACCGGTACCCCTGCACATTGACTCTGTACCTGTACCCCCGCACATTGACTCTGTACCTGTACCCCCGCACATTGACTCTGTACCGGTACCCCTGCACATTGACTCTGTACCTGTACCCCTGCACATTGACTCTGTACCGGTACCCCTGCACATTGACTCTGTACCGGTACCCCTGCACATTGACTCTGTACCGGTACCCCTGCACATTGACTCTGTACCTGTACCCCCGCACATTGACTCTGTACCGGTACCCCTGCACATTGACTCTGTACCGGTACCCCTGCACATTGACTCTGTACCGGTACCCCTGCACATTGACTCTGTACCTGTACCCCCGCACATTGACTCTGTACCTGTACCCCCGCACATTGACTCTGTACCGGTACCCCTGCACATTGACTCTGTACCTGTACCCCCGCACATTGACTCTGTACCTGTACCCCCGCACATTGACTCTGTACCTGTACCCCTGCACATTGACTCTGTACCTGTACCCCTCCACATTGACTCTGTACCTGTACCCCCGCACATTGACTCTGTACCGGTACCCCCGCACATTGACTCTGTACCTGTACCCCCGCACATTGACTCTGTACCGGTACCCCCGCACATTGACTCTGTACCGGTACCCCCGCACATTGACTCTGTACCTGTACCCCCGCACATTGACTCTGTACCTGTACCCCCGCACATTGACTCTGTACCGGTACCCCCGCACATTGACTCTGTACCGGTACCCCCGCACATTGACTCTGTACCGGTACCCCTCCACATTGACTCTGTACCGGTACCCCCGCACATTGACTCTGTACCGGTACCCCCGCACATTGACTCTGTACCGGTACCCCTCCACATTGACTCTGTACCTGTACCCCCGCACATTGACTCTGTACCGGTACCCCTCCACATTGACTCTGTACCGGTACCCCCGCACATTGACTCTGTACCGGTACCCCCGCACATTGACTCTGTACCGGTACCCCTCCACATTGACTCTGTACCGGTACCCCCGCACATTGACTCTGTACCGGTACCCCCGCACATTGACTCTGTACCTGTACCCCCGCACATTGACTCTGTACCGGTACCCCCGCACATTGACTCTGTACCGGTACCCCCGCACATTGACTCTGTACCTGTACCCCCGCACATTGACTCTGTACCTGTACCCCCGCACATTGACACTGTACCGGTACCCCTGCACATTGACTCTGTACCGGTACCCCTGCACATTGACTCTGTACCTGTACCCCCGCACATTGACTCTGTACCGGTACCCCCGCACATTGACTCTGTACCGGTACCCCCGCACATTGACTCTGTACCTGTACCCCCGCACATTGACTCTGTACCTGTACCCCCGCACATTGACACTGTACCGGTACCCCTGCACATTGACTCTGTACCTGTACCCCTCCACATTGACTCTGTACCTGTACCCCCGCACATTGACTCTGTACCGGTACCCCCGCACATTGACTCTGTACCTGTACCCCCGCACATTGACTCTGTACCGGTACCCCTCCACATTGACTCTGTACCGGTACCCCCCTGTATATAGTCTCCACATTGACTCTGTACCGGTACCCCCCTGTATATAGTCTCCACATTGACTCTGTACCTGTACCCCCGCACATTGACTCTGTACCTGTACCCCCGCACATTGACACTGTACCGGTACCCCTGCACATTGACTCTGTACCTGTACCCCTCCACATTGACTCTGTACCTGTACCCCCGCACATTGACTCTGTACCGGTACCCCCGCACATTGACTCTGTACCTGTACCCCCGCACATTGACTCTGTACCGGTACCCCTCCACATTGACTCTGTACCGGTACCCCCCTGTATATAGTCTCCACATTGACTCTGTACCGGTACCCCCCTGTATATAGTCTCCACATTGACTCTGTACCTGTACCCCTCCACATTGACTCTGTACCTGTACCCCCGCACATTGACTCTGTACCGGTACCCCTCCACATTGACTCTGTACCGGTACCCCCCTGTATATAGTCTCCACATTGACTCTGTACCGGTACCCCTCCACATTGACTCTGTACCGGTACCCCTCCACATTGACTCTGTACCTGTACCCCCGCACATTGACTCTGTACCGGTACCCCCGCACATTGACTCTGTACCGGTACCCCCGCACATTGACTCTGTACCTGTACCCCCGCACATTGACTCTGTACCTGTACCCCCGCACATTGACACTGTACCGGTACCCCTGCACATTGACTCTGTACCGGTACCCCTGCACATTGACTCTGTACCTGTACCCCCGCACATTGACTCTGTACCGGTACCCCCGCACATTGACTCTGTACCGGTACCCCCGCACATTGACTCTGTACCTGTACCCCCGCACATTGACTCTGTACCTGTACCCCCGCACATTGACACTGTACCGGTACCCCTGCACATTGACTCTGTACCTGTACCCCTCCACATTGACTCTGTACCTGTACCCCCGCACATTGACTCTGTACCGGTACCCCCGCACATTGACTCTGTACCGGTACCCCCGCACATTGACTCTGTACCTGTACCCCCGCACATTGACTCTGTACCGGTACCCCTCCACATTGACTCTGTACCGGTACCCCCCTGTATATAGTCTCCACATTGACTCTGTACCGGTACCCCCCTGTATATAGTCTCCACATTGACTCTGTACCTGTACCCCCGCACATTGACTCTGTACCTGTACCCCCGCACATTGACACTGTACCGGTACCCCTGCACATTGACTCTGTACCTGTACCCCTCCACATTGACTCTGTACCTGTACCCCCGCACATTGACTCTGTACCGGTACCCCCGCACATTGACTCTGTACCTGTACCCCCGCACATTGACTCTGTACCGGTACCCCTCCACATTGACTCTGTACCGGTACCCCCCTGTATATAGTCTCCACATTGACTCTGTACCGGTACCCCCCTGTATATAGTCTCCACATTGACTCTGTACCTGTACCCCTCCACATTGACTCTGTACCTGTACCCCCGCACATTGACTCTGTACCGGTACCCCCGCACATTGACTCTGTACCTGTACCCCCGCACATTGACTCTGTACCGGTACCCCTCCACATTGACTCTGTACCGGTACCCCCCTGTATATAGTCTCCACATTGACTCTGTACCGGTACCCCTCCACATTGACTCTGTACCGGTACCCCTCCACATTGACTCTGTACCGGTACCCCCGCACATTGACTCTGTACCGGTACCCCTCCACATTGACTCTGTACCGGTACCCCTCCACATTGACTCTGTACCTGTACCCCCCTGTATACAGTCTCGCTACTGTTGTTTTACTGCTGCGCTTTAATTACTTGTTACTTTTATCGCTTATTCTTGTCCGTATTTTAACAAACTTTATTGTTGGTTGGGGGCTCGTAAGTAAGCATTTCACTGTTGTAATCGGCGCATGTGACTAATAAGATTTGATTTGAGTTTGAAGGGATTTTGTTACTGTAGCTGTGTTGTTGGCTAGCTCCTCTGAACAACAGTGTCCTGACAAGTGAGCACATTTTCTATGCCAGGCAAAATTGCACCTCATTAGCTCATTGTTATGGATGTATCCAAATAAATGTCACTAGAAAACAGCTTAAACATATGCAAATGAAGCTACTTTGCTGTTATTCTGGCTGCACTTTTTGACGTGACTGTAAGTTAGCCATAGTTGGCTATCTAGCAAGCAAGGGATAAGAACGTTGCCAGGCAGCATGGTAATGGAACATTTAGAACGAACGACTGGATCACGTCCATTGATACAGAACAAAAAGACTGAACGACTGGCGTCTCTAGCAACCCTAGATTTGGGTCGGGACTATATCTTGTGGAAGGATGAAATAGTATGAATAAATTAATCCAAATAACGTTTTTTAATGAAAATATGTCAATCATTATTTGAATATGTTGGTAACCCGTTGTATAAAAGTGATAATGCACTCGAAGCCGGTGTTAGGAGGATATATTGGCACAGTTTTCCAGCCCTCGAATTTGTCTTGGGCCTAACAACACGCATGCCAATATATCCTCCAAACACCGGCTTCTCGGGCATTACCACTTAAGAGTGCAACATTTCCTTTGCAACTTTGGGTCGAAAACCAATACATTTGGCACATGATGAAAGTAAATTGTGTGATCGCCCTCACAATTCAAGTCCTCACAATTCAAATTAGTAGACAATTAGTAGGCAATTAGTAGGCATTGCCTTCTCATAATTGGTTTAAATCACATGATGTACACCGATGATTTCATTGGAAAGACTTATATTCCTCTATCTAACATAGAAATGTGCAATTTTCACATAAACTCAGCAAAAAAAGAAACGTCCCTTTTTCAGGACCCTGTTTTTCGAAGATAATTTGTAAAAATCCAAATAACTTCACAGATCTTCATTGTAAAGGCTTTAAACACTGTTTCCCATGCTTGTTCAATGAACCATAAACAATGAATGAACATGCACCTGTGGAACGGTCGTTAAGACACTAACAGCTTAAAGACGGTAGGTAATTAAGGTCACAGTTATGAAAACTTAGGACACTAAAGAGGGTTAGGGTTAGGGTTCTGCCATGGCCAGCGAAGAGCCCAGATCTCAATCCCATTGAGCACGTCTGGGACCTGTTGGATCAGAGGGTGAGGGCTAGGGCCATTCCCGCCCAGAAATGTCCGGGAACTTGCAGGTGCCTTGGTGGAAGAGTGGGCTAACATCTCACAGCAAGAACTGGCAGTACTTAATGCAGCTGGTGGCCACACCAGATACTGACTGTTACTTTTGATTTTGACCCCCCTTTGTTCAGGGACACATTATTCAATTTATGTTAGTCACATGTCTGTGGAACTTGTTCAGTTTATGTCTCAGTTGTTGAATCTTATGTTCATACAAATATTTACACATGTTAAGTTTGATGAAAATAAATGCAGGTGACAGTGAGAGGACTTTTCTTTTGCTGAGTTTATGTTGATGTTGGAGCTGCGCTGGAGATAATGAATATGAAGTTGAAAAATATTTGACAGTTTCCTTTAATCTGTGTCCAAGAAACTTCCCCTTCGTGTATGTTTTTTTCCCATCAAAAAAGGTCTGGATTAGTTACTGTTAGACTATTCCTGGTGAACAAGCAAACCATTGGGCTACTGCAGTTATAATGGTTTCCATGTTATTGTCTTCAATGGTAAAAGTCCCAACACACACTGTATAGTGTTTTACAATGGTAATGGTATTGGGTTGGGTTTAATGGTAAATATCATAATATATACTGTATATAGAGCTGATTCATGATATTTATTTTTTGTTGAAAAACACAATACTGCCATGCAATGTATTGTTTTGTTAGGGTAGTCCCTAGCCCATTTCTCCATCAAAGTTTTGGGCTTGTAGGAAAAGTCAAAGTGATAGCCCTCTCAGAGAGCTGCCAGTTGTTGGACTATTCAAGGGGAGTTGGGTTGAAGTATTAGGTTGCTAAGAGACGGACAAACTTAATTGCTTTCGTGGAGGACTGACTTGACTTGTGAGGATGACTGCACAGTTTATTTTCATCATGAGCAAAATCTATTGGTTTTCTACCCAAAGTAGCACACTAAAATGGATAATAGAGTGTGGCGGTATAGCAGGAATAGAGGCATCCAGTGGTCAAAATCGGGTACTTCCACACTTCTTTATGGTAAATAATGCAAGCAACTTCAATGACAAATTTCTCTGAACAGGGCGAAAAAAACATCACCAGATTCACAGGGAATATATTACATAGTATGAAGAAGCAATACTCCAAGCCACAGCTTTATACTATACTTGTCAAACATAGAGAGCTGATACTGTATATTGGTTGTTGGGGTGGGATTGGTGTGGGGTGTGGAGGGTCCGTTGGTGGTTTTTGACAAAAAATGTCTTACTCATTGGTAGGAAGATGTTTGGTACAAATCTGATGTTGGGTAATATATTTAGGATCTGAATCCTATAAATTAAAATGGCCAATTTGGGTGTAATTAATTAGCTTAAATTTCAACAAAATTATGTTTCAGGAATGCCAATCTTAACTGTTTCCAACTACAGGAACGATTTCAGAACAATCTGAGATGGTGGGTGTCATGGCTTGCTGAAATGACATGAAATGACTCAGAAGGCAAGAAAAGCAAGAGAAAGTAAGAAAGTAATGGAAGGGGGCAGAAAGAAAGCAAGAGAGAGATGTAAGGAAGGAGGCCAGAGATAGAGCAGAGTGCGAGAAGGAGAGGGGGAGGGGGTATGTACACCGGATACGTTTCTAAATTGGTCTTAATTTCAGTGATTCAGCTGGCATAGCTCAGAGTACCGTGTCAGCCAAGCCAGCCCGCCAGCCCAGCTCTACTGAGCGCGATCAGTGCACACTGCACTCCTTCCCTTGCTTTAACGGCCCGCAGGCTAGTTTACACTTAGCGTTCAGCTGAACAGGTGCCTCGAGGACAGCACATCAACCAACCATCCGTCCTCTCCAGTAATATGGGTCAGATCTTTTGACCTGTTTGGGCTAGAAGCAAGCCATTTTCTCTGTAGTAATGGTGCAACCATGATGCTAACGAATATGCACTCTCCTTTTTCTCTAGGGACTCAGAAACAATGGTACAGCGAAGCCTTATCATTACAACAATTATTATCTGTAATAATTTTTTCTAGGCTCATTGTGCTCCCAAAGTACAACTCCTGGTGGCACAGCAAAATATTTAGTCGCATTATAGAGTCCTGCCTGCAGCACCCTCTTTTGTTGGCCCTCGGTCAGGGAGTTTCTTTTCTGAAGGGCCCTTGAGGACCGGTTCACTTGGTTTAGAGAGGGGTCAGAGGTTGATGAATGGTGGTGGTAGGGCCACACTGGCCAGTGATACTGGTATCGTCACAGCCCTAGTTTCTAAGCATATGCAGTAACATTTTCCAATGTAACAAAAACACTTGAGGCCTTAAAGCTTGAAGCTGGTCTTCAGTGTGTCCCAATGGGAAGTGACATAGTCCTGATTAACACCAGTACAGTGAGGAGTTAGCTGAATACTAGCCAGGCTCCTGCCCTTTGCAGGCAGCACAGCACACCACGTCTGCTTCCCAAATGACCCCCTATTCCTTATGTAGTGAACTACTAGGGCTTTGGTCAAAAGTAGTGCACTATATAGGGAATAGGCTACCATTTGGAACTTAACTCACGGCTCTTGGAGCAAATTAGCCTTAGCTTCCCTCACCTGCTCACTGTGCAGAAATGCAGGAGGGAGAAATGCCACCCGAGTACATTGACGAAGACCGGAGGCCCCACATGACAGAAGCCCGTACAGGCTTTGGTTGGGATAGTGTCATGCAAGCCTTCGAAGACTTCCAATTCTCAAAATGGCTCACTGGCAGCAGCACAGCATGGGGAGAATGGTGCGTAGGGGTTGGGAATTCATTTGAAAGCTTGAAACAGAGTGAATCAATCGCTGGATTCTTTACTTTTAACCCCATCCTGGCTTGGTTGGGGCTGTTCTGAAGGAAATAGATTGCCATACTTTCTAAGGGCTTCAATCTTACTGGTTTACTTGCTTGCATGACTAAAATGATTTTACAGATCTATATTAGACTAAATAAAACCTGTATCAATTTTTGGCCTATAATTTACACAAAAGTTGACATACCGATATCTCAAGCCATTAGAGTCTTACGATGTCTTGTCATCCAGACACAGTATTTGAACGCCTAGTATTTAGGAACACTTTGAACTCCAGCAGCCTGCTGAAAGACCAGGCTGGTTTCATAGGTTATATATTCTGTCTGTGATTTAATGGATCTTTATGAAGGAGGCTGCTGGATCGATGATGAACATGGAGAAACATTGACAGGATTCAGAATTATGATAGACAATCACGTATCTGTGGCAGGGTGATTGAATGTCACCATATTGAACAGGTACAAACGCATCTACCTTAGCAGAGATAAAATAGAACGCTTGTGACTAGAAGCTAGGAGTTCGTCTCTCCCTCCCTCTCCAGATTTGATTTCCGTTTATTGTTTCATTGAACAAATAGCTGTGCAAAAACAAAAGCTCAGCTGAAAGGAATGAAAAATGGAATTGGAGAGAGAGAGAGAGAGGAGAGAGAATGAAAGGGATAGGGAGAGAGAGAAGAGCGAGCGAGAGAATGAAAGGGATAGGAGAGAGAGAGAGAGAGCGAGAGAATGAAAGGGATAGGGAGAGAGAGAGAGCGAGAGAGAGAATGTAAAGGGATAGGGAGAGAGAGAGAGAGAGAGAGAGAGAGAGAGAGAGAGAAGTGAAGGGATAGGAGAGAGAGAGAGAGAGAGAGAGAGAGAGAGAGAGAGAGAGAGAGAGAGAGAGAGAGAGAGGATAGGGAGGAGAGAGAGAGAGAGCGAGAGAATGAAAGGGATAGGGAGTAGAGAGAGAGAGCGGAGAATGAAAGGGATAGGGAGAGGAGAGAGAGCGAGAGAGAGAGAATGAAAGGGAAAGGGAGACAGAGAGAGAAGAGAGAGAGAGAGAGAGAGAGAGAGAAATGAAGGGATAGGGAGAGAAGGAGAGAGAGAGAGGAGAGAGAGGGAGAGGGAGAGAGAGAGAGAAGAGAGAATGAAAGGGATAGGGAGAGAGAGAGAGAGAAGAGAGAGAGAGAGAGGAAGAGAAGAGAGAGGAGAGAGAGAGAGGAGAGAGAGAGAGAGAGAGAGAGAGAGAGAATGAAAGGGATAGGGAGGAGAGAGAGAGAGAGCGAGAAGAATGAAAGGAGAGAGAGGAGAGAGAGAGAGAGGAGAGAGAGAATGAAAGGGATAGGGAGAAGAGAGAGAAGAAAAAAAGTATCCATCTTGTTACTGCGTAGGGGGGGGGGGGGGGGGGGGAAAAAGGAGGAAAAGTAGGCATGGAGAGAAAAGGAGAGGCAGCGGAACGGAAGCGGGAGGGGCGGAGAGGGCGTAGGAGGGTGGAGGTGGAAAGGGGGGGGGGGAGGGGGAGCAGAGGGGGAGAGACGAGGAGGGGAAGAGGGGGGAGGTGATGAGTGGCAGCTGGGTAAGAGTGGGGGGAGAGCGTGGTAGGTGAGAAAAAAGGCG